>NC_092498.1:125638054-125941084 GCF_047511675.1 Marmota flaviventris
TTCAAAAGATGGAGGTTTTACGGAATGCAAATGGCTGGGATTGGTCTAGGTCTCCCAGAGCTCTGACAGTAGCATGCTTTCATGGTGTTGACTGTATCGACATCAAGATCACCTGTTCCTTTAAGTCCTTTGACATTTGGATGCAAGTAAAAGGGAATTCATTTATTCACAAAACTAAAGAATAGGTTGCTCTGGATTCAGTTAACTGCAGAAATCATACAATGGAGGAGATTACTTTCATGGAGTTGCAGGTTGAGTCTCCTGAGGGCAGGTGGCACCTGTGGGGCAGCAGCGGGTCAGTAGGTCTGCCCAGACTGAAGTCCTGTGCTTCATACTGAGTTTTGGGGAGGTGGAGGGTTGGGTCAAGGGCAAGTGTGTTAGGTGCTTTACTGTGTTGAAAATAACTATGACTTGACTCACCCCAAAAATGCCAGCAGAGGTGTTCCCACCAGGGACTTCCCCAAACTGTCCCTGGGTGGGGGCCAGTTGGGGTCCCAAAGACAGAAGCACCGAACAGCAGGGTGACCAGCCTGAGGCAATTCTCAGGAACACTTATATGGAGGGTGCTTTGGGGACTTCAGGGAGCTGCCCAGGTGTCCTGGGTGAGAGGGCTGGGTGCAGTCACTGTGACTGATTAGGAACCTTGGCTCAGGGCTGGGTCTCGTTTATGCATTTCAGCAACATGTGTGGTCTGTTAGAGCTAGGGCAACAACCTGACAGCTTCATCAGTTGGGACAGCCACCTGGCATCATCTACACCCTGGCAGGGGTCCAAGACTGCAGGGGAAAGCATGTGGCCTGCCCAGTGACCACTGGTCAAGCCACTCTGCTCTCTGAGCCAGACAAAGAAGCAGGTTGCTGGGGCCTGCGGTTATGAATGTCTATTGGTCGAAACACGCCCAGCAAGTGGGGGGGGGCCTCAGGGGAGAGGTGCCCACCTTATCTATCTATCGATCGTCATCTATCTATCCACCTACCTACCTAAGTACCTGCCCCCCCTCCCTACCTATCTCTTACATTCCTAGAACCCCTAACAACTTGCAGACTGCTTTGCACCTGCAAATCTGTGTTTCCTCCCAGTTGCTCATGGTGGCCTCTGAAACAAGGGCCCTTACTTTTTGGTGCCCTGGATTTCAACAACAGTTCTGGGTTGCCTGTGAATCTTTTCTCAAAATAATGTTTTTAATTTCATAAAACACAATTCGTAGACTGAGGAATTCTAATATATTGAAATGCAGTGTTCAAAATATATTGAAAATTGAGACATGGTGTGTTCTACTGCAGCCTGAATGAAACCTTGGAAACATGTCCCCTGTGTGTCAGGGGACGGGTGATGGGAAACGCCTGTTACCGAGCAGCGTGGTACAGAGACCCCCGTGGCTTCCTGGGTGAAAAGTCACCATCCCCACAGCCCTGGCCGTGACATTCATTTTTGAAGGATGTGCTGGTTTCAATTTGAGGCTAAAGAAAATAAGGATGCGTTTTTTTTCTCATACAAGTTCATAGACCCCCTGATTCTAAATCTGTACATGCCATATTAGTAACCTTTCCCTTAAAGAAGCCCCGGTGTCTTAAACTGGGGTGAAACATACAATAAAGCAATCACATCTTTACCACGTGGAAGCCTAAGCTTTCTGAGGCCACAGCTGAGAGTGTCAATGTGTTAAAGCTTCATGAATGTAACCGTAAACAGCAGGAAACTCCACAGAACTTCCTGTGCCAAAGAGCAGTAAGTCTTGCCCAGCATGTGTGGGTCTCAGGGTTCAATTCCCAGCACCACAATCAATCAGTCGATCAATCAATCAATCAATCAATCAATCAGATAAAGTAAAAAGAAGAGGAGGAGCCGTATGTCCACAGGTGCCGAGATCCATTGAAGTGTTTGTTAATCTTTAGATGTTCTGTTCTAGGAATTTATCTTCAATCAATAGTCAGAAATAGCATGCTTTCCACACTGGCATTAATAATAGAAAAACTGGCAATCCCTTCACTGCTAGGAAAAGAGGAATGATTAAGCGTCCTTAGCAAATTTACATAGCAAAATGTAACAGAGCTGATAAAATGGTGTTGGAGAAAATTTCCTGGCATGGGTAGATGCTGTCAATTACTAGTGTGTGAAAAAGGCATAAAACATAATGTATAGATTAGCAAGTTGGTAAGTTAATAACCACAATGTAAAACACACACATGGACATATTTAGGACATATGCATGCACACACACACACACACATGCGTGCACAAGACTAAAAATGAAATATAGCACAACTTTAATGACAGTGAGATTGTGAGTGATTTTTTTTTCTCCTGAACTCAAATCATCCCCTGAGAAGAGCAAGGTCAAATAAAGCCAAAGCCCACCTGTATAGTACATTGTGAAACCTCTTCCTTCCATGATTGACAGTCTCCAAGTCTTCTACAATAAGCATGTGTTACTTTCCCAATCACAAAAGGCACATACTGAAGTTTTAATTCTTTAATTATTTCCTTGGAGAAACATAAGCCCTTCTTTCAAGTGTGAAATTAGGGTGGGTGTGATGGTAACCATCCAGGTATTAGGAATGAGCTGTTGGCTCTCCGTGGAAAAAGAGCTTTCTTTGGAAATTATTGCATCCTGGCGATCACACAATGGAATACATCAAAACATTTTGGTTGACATTAGGAGCACAATGCTAATTTCTCTTTGCTTTGGAGGAAGAAATAGCTGAAATGCTCATAAGCCACAACATACAGGGACTGACGACCCTTTGCAAGGTATGTTGAATGCATCTATTCTATTACGTGGTTAGCTTAGGAGATATATTAAAATCATGCCAAGAAGAAAGGCAGTCAATGCATTTTGAGGTGGTTGATGGCATGAGAAGTTGGATTAACTTGGGAAGCATAAATATCATCCAAAAGAAGCCGTGCGTGATTTCCCTGTTCCCTGGTCCACCGTGCCTGCCACGCTGCTAGCTGCCTCCAAACTAATTTTGGAGTGACCTTGTGATGGGGTTATGAGCCTCAGAAATTGTATCGGAAGCCTCAGGCAGGATTTATGGGAAGATGTGAATTGAATTTTGCATGGGGAGGGAAATTTCATTTAGTATTTATTGTCAAGTGCTGTTTTAACGTGGGTCAGTGAAACGGCCCGACACCCTTGAAGCTGGTCCTCCTGGGTGGCCGGCTGCTGGCCCAGGGAACAAACCTGCAGTGTTTCTTCCCGGTCCCTTCTGACGGCTGGGCCTTCTTCCTCTCCCTTGGTTCATTATCTTCAGACTTTCCCTCTTTGTTAAAGTATCATAAGCTCCTCCAGAGCCCTCAGTGGGGAACTGGAGTTAATCTCTCATGTTGTAATACTATACAAATGAGTTTTCTCCTGCTTGTGTCTCGCGTGTGCCTTTGGACACACTGAGACAGGCTCTGTAAGTGTTCTACCTCTGCTTGCTCTAAATCTAGCTCCTTTGGCAAAAACATCACCCCCATGTTACAGAACATGGAACTGAGGCCCAGCAATATGTAGGTACCTGACACTGCCCCCCGTGGAGGGCTGGAGAATGCCTCCTGTCCCACTCCCACCTCACCCCAAAGAGTCCTCTGTTCTGGATCCTGCAGCCTCTGAGTAAGTTCCTCCCCGAGTACAGAGGTGTGAGCAGGTGTGAGCAGTGACTAGTGAGGGGGGCGGAGGAAGATCTCACTGCAGAAGCAGGAAACATGACAGGCGGATCTGAGGGAGGGCCCAAAGCTGAGGAGGGCAGGTGGCCTCTGAAGATGAGGGCCAGGCAGTGGCTTCTCTCCTGAGGCCTCCAGAGGGACTGTATCCAGCTAACACCTGGATTTCAAACTTGAGGCCCTTCTGGACAGGGACAGGTGAATCTGTGACGGTTTAAGTTGTGACACTCCTGGCAATCTGCACCGCAGCCCCAGGAGCTGTGTGTGTCCCTGGTTCCTCTTGCAGGAATGAGAGAACTAGGTGTCAGGCCCCAGGGAGGTGGGCCCAGAGCCTAGCTCCTGTCACCAGGCTGTGCTGAGGAGCCTCTGGACTCAGGTGGGATCACCTGCCAGCAGGGAATCCAGGCAATCCAGCTGGGTGGACCCTGCTGCGCAATTGGGCATAGGCAGAGCACCTCTGGAGGGAGAATTTTGTGGCCTAGTTTTAGGAGGGGGGTGTGAGAGATGTCTTCATGTCAGTGCTCAGGGGGGAAGGCAGGAAGGTCAGGGTGGCCTTCTGGATTCTGTTGCTCAGGGCCTGGTGCCCTCTCTTGGAGCATCTCGTTCTGGGCTCCAGCACTATGACCACACCCAGTGGTAGAAGCCGCTCTAAGGCTTTTTGAAGCCTGAGTGTTTGGAAGGTCAGGTTCTGGTCACAATGCCAGCGCCCTGGATGCCCTTGTGACTTGGACCATGTTTCCTGAAATGAATTCAAAGGACCAAGAGGGGCTGGACAGTCATGAGACCCAGCGTTTCGACCCCCAGGGGCATCGGGCAGGTGGGCTTCTGATTTCTTCCTGGGAGAATCAATCATTGTGCAGATTAAGAGATAAGTGACATCAAGTGAGTAGTTTGCACCTGCAGTACTTAGGGAGCAAATATTGAGTGAGAACGAGGAGTTGGGGCTCTGGGAAACTCTGTGGTAGTGGCCTTGCCTAAGGTCCCTCATGCCACAGAGCAGCCATTGATGCCAGAAGCTCTGATGAAATGCATCTCTCCGAGTGACCAAGGAACGGTGCTGTTAGGAGCAGCCGGGCTTTCCATGGAGGGGAATCACTGATCCCAGAGCACGTTGTCTTGCCTTGTGACCATGTTTTCCTATAGGAGCAGCATGGCAATTGGAGGGCAGAGGGCCCCAGCTTCAAACAGATCCTCGCTATCAAAAGAATGTTCTAGAAGCCCGTTCCAGCCATCTTAAACCTGCACCCACCTGGAGCGGTGGAGCCGCAGCAGAGCGGTCCCATTCAGATATGGCACAGGAGGGGTCTAATTGACACCAGGCACTTCCTTAGATACTCAGGATGCAGAGAGGAACGAAGCCATCCTGCATGTTCCTGCAGCCCGTGCCCAGATAAATCACTTCATCTCACCCAGATGAGTGCAGTGAGAGACATGGGCACTCACCGCTGATTTTCTCGGAAGCCCCCATGTTCCACAATCAACATAGCCCTTCAGTGTTAGGAATCAGACCATAATTTGACAACTGCGGTGTGTCAGAAGGAACACTGTGCTCATAGCAAAAAGCCATATTCTTTATTTCTGTATCGGTTGGGATTCTGTCTGCTGAAAGTGACAGAAAACCTGGAAAATAAAGGGGAAATAAAGAAAGAGGTTTGATTGAGATGGTGGTGGCGGTAGAATAATTGGCTTCTGAGACACAGTCTTGAAGTGGACTCTCACATCTGGTGACGCGGTCATTTCAAGATAGTCTGGAAGCCTCTGGCCTCTTGCTTTCAGAGGGGGTGTCTGTCTGATTGCTGTGCTAGTGGTTATGGTCAGACTTAGGTACTTGCCTCTATGTATGTGTAGGGTGGCAGCAACGGAGGGCATGTTGCCCTCCAAAAGCCTGGGCTCGTTCACAAGGTCCATTTCTGCCACAGTCTGGCTGGGCACAATTCACGAGCCACTTATCAAGCATAAACAAACTTTATTTTTAGAACACACAGGGGGCACCACAGGAGCTCTTCAGGAATTCCCTCAGAGCCCAACTGCCACCACCGGCTTCCCACGAGCCTCTCTACCCCCCACTCCTCCTGCTCTTGAGGCTGATTGGCTGGGTCGCGTGGGCGGAGCCAAAAGAGTCCCCCAATGAGCAGCTCCGTGATCTGAAAGGGCGGGGAAACAGCCCAATGAGCAACACCGCAGAGGAGCCAATCAGCTGGCAGCTGGAAGTTTGCTGGGGCCCTCAACAATTTCTACCTCTCACTTGGGGACAAGCAGCTTCTATGGCTGGGGACACCCAGGAGCTGTGGAGGGCTCTCTGGGATACACAGAGGACTGCAGCCACAGCCAGGCACCCACTTCCCAGCCTCCCAGGAGACACAGCCCCAGCCCCAGAGCAGCTGCAGATGCATGAAGAAGGGACCCGAGCCAAACCCTCTCAGCTCACAGTGCCTGAGCCTCAGACCACGAGGGCAGCTCATGTTGCTGTTGCTTTGTCCCACCATCATACAGCTGGAGCTGAGAAGATGTCATCTGTGCCCAACATCTCTGCCACCAGGTTCTGGCCTGAGCTGGCTACATTTTCAGAAGGACTCACCCTCTGGATGATAAATTGCTTACAACTCTGTAAGATTGGCTCACACCCTTCTCAAGTCCAGTAGAGGAGACACTCTGAGTCTCTGTCCAGCAGTCTCTCTGGAAATCCTGGGGCATGCTCTGCTACCCCAGCCTGGACCTTGGGCCTCTTCCTGGATATCACCATGGCCCAGGAGTAATGTCAGAGCCACCTACATGCAGGGGCATGCTCCACAGTTCTACTAAAAGAAAGAGGGACCTCAACAATTATTGGAGTAGCTTCTACATGTCAGGCACAGGGATAAGTCCTGGGTGTACCTCAGGGAACATGGATGACCACAGAACATTTCTGTCCCCTACAGCTTGCATGCAGCGAGCAGGAATGGGCTACAACACTGTGTATCCAGCGCTTCGTCCCACCTCTGTCCTTGGATAGCTCAGCCATGTGGCGTCAAATGGACAACTGTCTTTTAAGCCTTATTTCCCTCATCTGAAGCATTAATAGATCTCTCTCCTGCTGTCTAAGGACAGAATGAGGAGACAGGTGTGGAAACACTGCATAAGCCACTGTTTTCAGTATTAAAACCAAGAGAAAAGACTTGCAAATCCTACTGCTGACCAAGGAGCAGCATCCAGAATAGATGACAGAAGACCCAGGATTTTTTTTAAAAAACATGGACCACATGCTGGAACAGAGGTCACATCAAAGTATGCAGGGAAACCACAAGACCATGAGGTGTCAGAAACACCAGTTCAAACCAGGAGATCCCAGCACACTACCAAGGCCACGAGAATGCTGAATTGGGAAAGACCAGCAAAGATGGACGCACATATTCATAGTGGTTTTATTCACAATTATCATCGGGTGAGCTGAGGAGCACCAAATCGAATAGACTGAAAAATTAACAAGAGTGAGGTACAGTACACAGGACATAGAGGGACCACAAGGAAAGAAAGACGTTGCTGAGTGTGAGATGCCAGATACCTGTGGTCACACTCTCCTCCTGTGAATGTCACCAGGAGTGACAGGAGCAGGTGGGCAGCTACCCAGAAGAGGTGGACCCTGAAGCAGCAGGTGCAGGAGGGCCACAGTGGGTGGGCAGATGTGTCCCAGAGCTTAATTGTGGTTGCATTTACACAACTGTCCACGTTTATCAAGAGTCACCCCACGGTGTGTGCAAGATGGGTGCACTTTCAATATGTAAGTTGCGATTCAATGATTTGATTTATGAATAAGTTAATATTTAACGATGGCCTCGTTGAGCTCCAGGATCCTAGATGGGCACAGTCCTGCTAAAAGTGGCCTGGGAGCATATTGGCAGGCACGGCTCCCTGTGTTTCCAGAGCGAGCAGAGGCGTTCCAGTCTTCAATGGGCTTGATTGCTCAAAGTAGCGGGTCCAGGAAGCAATCTGTGTAATCACCAGTTGCAACATGGTAAACTGGGAGCCGGAGCAGGCCTGGGGACCTGTTTCATTTCTCCCACGCTGGGTTTTAGGACCAGGACCCTTCCCATGCCCGTGTTGACTTCCGCCTTCTCATTCAAAATGATGAGGCCTGCAGTGCTGGGGGTGGGGGTCAGGCTCTAGCAGCCACCGCTGGGATGGAGCAGTGCCCTTTGGTGGGGACTGCATTCCGCTGGCGTTAGTGTGCTTGTTCATCGCTCCTCTCAATCCCAGATCACTCCTTGCAGTGTAGCTGAACTTCCTGGTTCCTTGGGGTGTGGGTGGGGGCTGGTGTTCACAGGTGCTTTGCTACAGGCAGCATCTCCTTTAATTTTCATCCCAGTCCTGCAACACAGGTGTCCTTATTTCCTTCTCTCAGGGGAGTAAACACAAGGTCCAGAGATGAAGTAACTTTCCCAAAGGTGCTTAACCAGCAAGTCCTGAATCTAGAGTTCAAACAATCTCTTTCCCCTTCAGTCCTTCCTATGGGCCAGCAGGAGGAGGAGGACAGAGGAGAAGGGCAATTATTTAAAGAATAAGGCTGATTGTCATTGTCTGTCTCCTTTGTGCTTTCCTGCGCCAGACTTTCTAGTGCTTCCTCTGGCACACAGTCAGTGCTTCATTGATGCTGGTGTTGCTGTGGAGCCAAACTGGTTTCCTTTCCAAACATTATGTTTCTTTATTCCCTTCATGCTGGCCCTTGGAAAAAATTCCAAAGCATTCATGGCAATTGAACTTGAGCGTGACCTTGACCTTGCCTGACAGCAGTTGAACTTGGGCATGACCTTGACCACCCTTCTGCTCTTGCTGAACTGCGTGTTGGCTCCTGGGCTCTGCTTTGCCTGTTTGCTGTGTGAAACACAGGAAAAGCTGGGTGGCCTTGGGTCAGGTGGGCTGGAGTCCACACTCAGGAGCACACAGGGAGAGCCCAGGAGGAAGCCCCAAGGCTGACTGGACAGTGGATAGAACGCAGTTCCTGCAAGGGCCATACAGTGGCCCTTACAGACGATATGGTGGGAGGGAGGACAGAAGGACATGAGAGAAGGGTCAGATGAGGGACAAGGGGAGGGAAAAGAGGAGGGGAATAGAACAAAGAGGAGGAGAAAGGGGGGAGGAGTAAAGGAAGAGGAGGAGAAAGAAGAAAAGGCAAGAAGAGAAGAATCTGGGAATCAGGTTTCAAAGAAGAATGGACCCAGACACTCCTGAAGCCATAGGGAAACCGGGTCAGCGGGTGCCTGCCTCCCATCTCCCTCACCCCAGCTCGGCCCCTCTGAAGTGTGTGATTACATAAATAAGTTTAAAAGTGCAGGTTACTGTGGGTCATGGGGGGGTCGGTGGCCTGCAGGATCTAAGAGACATTGCCCTGAGAGGAAACCTATTGAAAATTTGTGAATAAGATATTTTAAGATTATTAAAAAGTCCCTCTGGAAACACTCCCTGTCTGTATTATTCAACTTAACTGTTCCTGTTGCTGGGAATCCTCATCCCCCAGCTGTGCACAGAGATGGAAGGATCTGGCCTTCCTGTCTGCTCCCAAGCACTCTGCCCCTATCTGTTGGCTCCTTTGGATCGTATCTCCCCCTGGAGGCTCCTGGCTTCTTTGAGTGCCTCTGTGGGCTTCTTATGTGTGACACAGAAGTATTCAAGGCAGCTAGAAAACACTGAATAATAGAAAATGGCTCTTGTTGAACCTCTGCTGCCTTGGAAGGATGTTGAAGGCAACCAGATTATAAAATCAATGTCTTACAGTCCTGGGCCTCTGCTGCTTGGGGCTGACCACAGCCTGTTCCACATTTTTTTTTATTTATTGTGTATTTTGGGGGCAGCTCTTATGGGCTTTGCTGCAGAGTATTACCAGGGACAGAGGAATAAACAGGACACAGGGTTCCTGCCTTGGTAATCTTATATTCTGGTGTGAAAAGAAATTGAGAGGCACCCTCCCCAGACATCAGGTCATTTATGTTCCTTCTGTCCTCTGGCTCCAGGGAGGGGGTGGCCTGATCCCAAGATAGCCAATTCCTGGGCCATGAGGATTGTTCTAGAGATGGATGGGTGGTATGTGTAAGTCCAGGGAATTTCTTCTACACTGGGTCTTGTTCAGAAAATAAACTATTTCTTTTTGCTCTTTCTACCAGCAGCTGGTAAGATGTCAGCTTGGATATGCTAGCAATGAATTTACCGTAAATCAGCACAGCTCTGCCTAGGAACAGTACTCCCAGGGGAAAGAAGGAGAGAGACCCAGAATCCTGGGGCGGTGTGTATACACCTGAATCTAGCTGTACCTGGAGTCAATCTTTTTCTACACTCTTCGCTTACTTAATCATATAATATCTATCTGCGTAAACCACTTGATGCTGTTTTTTTTTTTTTCCACTTACAGACTGCCCTGTACAGGATACAATTCTAGGAACTAGGTCATTATCACGGAGTCTTCAATTTTTTTCATAGCCCATGTCACAGTATGGATCATGGGGTCCAAGGACCAGCGTGCCTGGCTGCAGTCACTAGCAGGAGCACCATTGGCACCTTCTACAGGCTGTAGGCCTTGTGTTCTTCCCTGGGGGGACAGCAGCTTTTCCCTCGACCCGTGTCTACAAGTGGGGAATATTCTTGCCCTTGCTGTTCCATGCTCTTGCTTCTTGTGCCTGACTGACAGGCCGTTCATCTAATGTCCAGTCAGCAGGCCGCCCATTGTCACTTGGGGTGAGAAAAATCACAGAAATTGAGAGTCGGGATGGTAAGGTCCAAGACAGATGTGTATTGTATAGCAGGAAAAGCTGAGTTTGTAACTTACTGAGGATTTCATTCTGCACCTAGATTGTTAAAAGCCAGTTCATGTGACATCCAAGGCAATGATGACCCCAAACACGTCGAATTTAAGATCTTGTGCCGCTAACCTCTGCCCGTCACCCCACCAGCACCTGGGAACCTGTATTCTTCCCCCACTTCTATGAGATGGGATCTTTGGGATTTCACAGTCTCTCGTGTGGGACCACGTGAGATCATGTGGCATTTGTCTCTCTGTAGTGTTGTCTATCTGTGCTGCAGCAGTGTCAGGATTCCATTCTCCTTGGAGCTGAGTCATGCTCCTGGGGTACCTCCACCTCACTCTCTGTGCCTGTCATCCACAGATAGGCTCTCTAGGTAGGTGCCAAATCTTGGCTCCTCGTGCTGGTGCTCCATGGCACAGGAGGGTGGGTGTCACCACAGTTGCACAGTGAATGACTCAGAACAGCAGGAAGAGCTGGCTGTCAATGTCTTCCCCACAGAGAAGCAGGAAGTGTTTGAGGAGATGGATATGCTGAGCACCAAGATCTGACCCTTGCACCAAGTAAACCTGTGCCTTTGAGAGGTGCAAATGTGGTCACTGGGTGCGGTGGCACATGTCTGTAATCCCAGAGGCTCAGGAGGCTGAGGCAAGAGGATTGCAGATTCAGATTCAGCCTCAGCAACTTAGTGAGGCTGATACTGTAAGCAACCTAGCAAGACTCTGTCTCAAAAAAATAAAAAGGGCTGGGGATGTAGCTCAGTGGTTAAGTGCCCCTGGGTTCAATCCCTGGTACTTAAAAAAAAAAAAAAAAAAAAAAAAGTAAAGCCAACAAAATAAAGCCTGCTGCTAAAGTTTTATGGTTCTTTCCATACATTCCTTTGAGGATATTCTGGAACTCTGAAAGTTTTAGAAAGTTTTTTAAATGAGAAATGAGCTCATCTCTCTGATATAATCAGGTTTCTTTCTTTTTTTTTTTTCCCAAAGAAAAATTGCGGGGTGGCTCCCCAAGCTACTTTCCTTGGCAGCCTCAGAAATCATGAGACATGAGATTGTATTTCAGGACTGTCTGAGTAAACCTCCTTTGCTCCCCTCCTGCCTCTTCTTTCTGATCGGAGGAGATGGGTCTTGAGTCCTTCAATCTCTTTGAAATGGTTTCCACTCCGGTTGTCATTTTAAGTGTGAATTTCCCTGTAATCCTGGAAGCTTTATTTCATTTTGCGCTTTTCGCTATAGCCTGGGAATTTAATTTGGCCTAATGCTGAGGTTCTATTCTTTATGTATGGTTCTGTGCTTTGGGGTAGACAAAAGGTGCTCAAACTGCACCCTCACTCACAGAGAAGACTTCAGAGAGAACAGGACCGAGGCAGAGGCCCTCAAACGGAGATCTCAGTGTTTCCCAGCTGAGCTCCTTTATCTGCCCAGTTTTCTTGTCATTCATTGGCATCCGTCACAGCTTGTCACCAGCCCATGTGATGTTCCATCAAGTACCTACCGAGGATGGGTCATCGAGGCAGAAAGGGAAGAGTACAGGAACACAAGCACACTGGGCTGTGGGGTCACTGTGGCTGTGCAGGAACTGAATGTCCAGTTTGATGGTTTTCAGAGAGAAACCCGGCAATTAGGCACCTTCTTGGTGTCCCGCGATGTGACTTCTCTTTGTCCATTAGGAAGAGTTGGTGGGAAGGTAGGTCATCTGTTGGAGTTTTGTTCATCAAGGGTTGAATCGGGCACCTTCCTGTCATACTCGGTTTAGAGCAGACCACCTGGCTCCCCGCTGGGAGGTGCAGCCCCTCGTGGCCGCAGCAGAAGGTAGAGCAAGAGCATAAGAGAGTGCAGAGTGCCAGCCACAGATGTCCCCCCGGAAGCCACCAGCAGGAGAGCCGCTTCCTGCAGGCTCGGGCGAGCTCTAAGGCACACAGGGCAGTGGGGACAGAGAACATGGTGCGGAGTGCCTCCTGGCTCGGGCGTTTGGTTGTGGCTTCCTCTAGGAAAAAGAAGCATCAAGCACCACCGTCCTAGCCAAGATGACTCCGAGGCCACATGGCTCTTCCCAGTGAAGTCTTTCCTTCACTCTTTCCCCCAGCCTCCTCCAGGTTCACCCCAATGCCTCCTCTGAAGCAGAGAGCCCCTAATCCTGATTCCAGCCTCACAGGATACCTGATGGCTACCTTCTGTTTCATTATGTTTTCCTGTGACGTCACCAATAGGGGAAGAGGTGGGTCATGGGAAAATGGAGTGGCGGCTGCCCTGGGCTCAGCCTATCTGTTCCTGTGGCTATAGGAAGTTAAAGACTGCCCCTCCTCCTCACCTGGCTGTGTCCTTGTCATTTATCCCACTGCCTAAATCCACTGCAGAACTCTGCATTTCCCTGTTGAAGGGTTGAGGGTGCCTGAGTCACACTCAACGTCACATCTGTCACTTTGCATTTGGATGCTCGTCACTGAACCTGCTGTGTCCAGCCCTTGAGTCCAGTGAATGTCTGCTTGGATCAGAGCCGTCCATCCCCTCTTTCCAGGTAAGTTGGTCTGACAAAGGCAGAAGCATCCTTGCCACATAAAACTTAAACATTCTTCTTGGTGATTTTATGGTGTTGTTTTTTTGTATGGTAGAAAATTAAATGAAACATGTGATGTATCTGAGATGCACCATTTCCTTAGTACAGTTCAGCTCCTCTGCTAGAAGATAAACCTCATGAGGGCAGGGACCTTGGATCTTCCCTTTCCTTCCCATGAACCACATGTAGCTCCAGAAACAGCACATGCATGTGAAAGGGAATCCACAAGTGTTTTCGATGATTGAAGACACAGAGGCAAGTTGGCACTTTGCTGTATTTGGCTGGCATGTTGTTCTAAGGTCCAGCAGCAGGAGAAGCTGGGGGAGAGAGAGAGAGAGAAGTGGAGGATTCCCAGGGGAAGAGAGGAGGAGAGAGAGGCCTGGACATTTAGAGCATATTGTATTCTTCCTGGGTTCCCCCGGTGTCCCCTCTAGGAGCCCTCGGGGTGGCCCTGCATTCCATGGGGGACTTCCTTCCTCCTGAGCAACTTTGAAGATAATTCTCTTACTGGACACAACAATGGTCAACTGAGAAAGGAATGCAGGAGGACCTTAACAGATACATGGACCTAATGCCTTAAGAGGTCCTATTTACCCCAAAGTGTACTTGGATTGCGTGCATGCCCCCCAAACTGTGCATTCTGGCCCCACAGCAGTGGTGGAGTTCTGAGAGAAAGAAAGATATGCGGAATCACAGTTAGCATCGCTTCAGCTTGCATTTCCAACAGCAGGATGACCCTGCTGCTCCTTCTTCCAACCATGCCTGGAGATGCTTGTCTTGTGGAAAAGTCATGGAGCATGTTGTCTGTGTCCCCTCTAGACTGTGCATTCTCTGGGTTCCCCTGGGAAGGTAAGCCGTGAGCAGGTGGCCTTAGTGTGGCTTCTTTTTCTCTTAAATTTTCACTGCTTAAAGGGGAACACGTCACAGCTGGGAGGTGCATCAATGTTCTGAGACTAAATAAGAACAAAAAGATTCTCAAATAGCAGGATCACTCTATGACATTCTGCCAAAGCCACCAGGCAAGTTCTAGCCTCGGACAGACGTTTGCCATCTGCAGATCACATGTGACCTTAATGAAGATAACATGTGAGAGGTTGAGGGGGAAAATAGCCATGCAGATGCCCCAGGAGACGAACAGCACTAGGAAGCCATTCCTATCTCCAGGCTGGAAGGCCAAGGGACAGAAGCAGTGTCACAGGCCCAGGAAGGGATGCTAACCAGGGCTGTGGCAGAAAGAAACAGCCACCAATGGCAGGGTGGGACGGTGGCCGGTCGGGGACAAAACCAGCCTGCTCTGTTCTCTTGCCAGGAGCTCCCATGGCAGAGTCCAGTTGGAAGGCCCCTTGGGGTGACCCAGCAACGTTGTCCTCAGGAACTTACTTGGGTGCAGGAGAGGATGGCTGACAAATCTAAGAGATGGAAATTGAAAATAATCATATGGTTTCCAAGGGTCTTGGTCCTCCTGGTCTGGGCTTGGTGGTGTTCACACTGAGAAAGCCACCGGTGGCTGCAGGAGTTGTCCCAGTGTCCCTCCTGTTGGCTCACTGTGACGTGCTTCTTACTCTCAGCTGCAGCAGGAGGCAGGTCCTGTTAGACGACAGTGTCTGCTTCCTCCCCCTGGGACTCCTCCTTGCGTTGACTTGGGCTTGACCACCTCGGAGGGTGTCCACCGTCCATCTTGACCTTGACGGGCACTGCTGCCTCAGTCACATCCCACGCTGACTACCGTCATCCCCTCCTTAACTCTGACTCCTCACACACCTGGTACAGGGACCTGGCTGGCAAAGGCTCCTTCGGTGAGCCGGCCGAGGCCCCGGGTGCTCCGTTCTGGCTGTTCGCTGAAACCAGCCCAGGAGGCCCACCTGGCTTGTAGGTTTCTCCCACCGGGCTGAGTACCTCTCCAGGTGTGCAGGCACCTTAGACCACCCCCGCCTCATGCCCACTTCTCCCTGTGATGACTCGCGTTCTCAAGTGGCTCAGTGGGCTTTGCTCTGAATTCTCAGGTAATCTCTCAGCCAAGACATCAAGTCAGCCTGGGATGTGCTAAATGTGACACAACAGGGAAGGAAGGCAGCGGACCTTTCCTGCATGGGGCTTCCAGGCAGATCTCTCCCCACCCAGAAAGCTATGTATGTCTTATCCTCCTCCTGTTCCTACTGGGCTCCTCGGCCCCCAGCTTACTGAGTTGGCTACTGTTTGGGTGCCATGTTCTAACCCCAGGGTCTAATGCAGTACAGACAGAGGACCCAGCTATCACCACGAGGGTTTCCATGGTAACTTCCCTTGGGCAGTGGCTGGAGGCCTCCCCACCAAGGAGGCTGAGGGTCTCACCTGTAACCCTTGGTGACGCTCTGTCCATCAGGTTAACAAAGCAAGGACTCATGCATGGCTCTGTCCCCTATCTGAGGAGCGTGGTGGAGACACCCAGGGAAGAGTGAGGGCAGGTGCTTTGGGCCACTCTGTCCAGCTCCTCCCTCCCCTCCTGGTGTCTGTGGCAGGGAGCCCTGGTCACGGCCATGGGAGGGAGCAGCCATTCTGGAGTAGAATAACAGCAGGCCATAGAGGTCCAGGAATGGCATTGGGGGCAATGCCAGTGATCCAAGCCGAAATACCTGTTATACATAAGCTGGTTGGTACGGCTCTGTGTGTTTCTTAATATGGAAATGTTAGATTTACATATCCTGTCAACACGGCTGGCATATGCTTGTGATGTTAAGGAAATCAGATGCATGCTTCATGCCAAAATCAAGAAATTCGCCTACGGGGGCCCCCAGTTTCAAACACAGCACATTTCTGGGTCTCAGGGGGCACAAGCATTCTGGAGCCAGAGGTCGGTCCCTTCCTCCTCTCGACCCTGGGCTTCTTTACCTCCCAACTCCTCTGATCCTGAATTCTTCATAAACTAAAGACAGAGGTGTGAGAGCAACACCTGCTCTCTGATTGAGTGGTGGGTGATGTCCGTACACTGGTCCTGTTTCAGATTAGATGCCCCAACCGTGGGGGTTCCTCTCCTAGTTCCCCTGTCCACCCCGCATGGTGGGAGGAGCAGGACAGTGGGCTCTCACTTACTGTCCTGTTTTCCCCTACTCCCAGTTGGATGGTGTGAAGGATGCTGAAGAGAAGGGACTTGTCGGCCCCTCCTCCATCTCCTGAGACAGCTGTGGCCCAGCCCTGAGACACTGCAGGACATTTTGAGCTTCCCCTCTGCTTCTTGTATCTCTGTCTCAATTTCTCGCCCACTCAGGGAGAACACAGGATGTTACTTTTCAATCCCTGATAAGATCTGGTGTCAGCAAGTGGTGCCCTGAAGGGGGCCCTTGGGGTTTGTTTCCCAGGCCTGTGTGCATCCCAACCCCAGCTTCCTCCCACGATTACCTTCCTCAGAGGGAAGGGGGTACCGCGGGTGGCCTCGTGTCCCTCCCATGATGACCACACAGTTGACCCCTACAGTATTGTGTCGACAATGAACACATGCAGGTGCATCTGTGCTCCCCTGCCGTGCATTTTAACACATATAGAATATTTCTATAAGAACACAGTGGAGCTGGCTGTGGATGGGGAATGAGGTCAGGCAGAGTGAAGACGTATGTCACCTTGTACTGCTTGAATTTAGTTACAACATGTATGTATTATTGTCGTGTTCATCGCCTGGGGCATTGTGTCCAGCAGACTCCTAACAGCTAGATTTTCACTGATATCACACTCAGTGCTACCTTAGGTATTAAAGTGTGCTGTTTTAATCTCCGTGTGTGGTGCCTGACATACAATATACCCAACAGCAGTAGCTACAAAATTTGTTTTCCATTAACTTGGACTCTTTAGTTATAAGTTATAGGATCTCACGTCAAACAAAATTAATCAGGAGAGGGAGAAACAAAGAGAGACAAGGATTTTATTGGCTCAAGGATCTGAAAAGTGCCCAAGTATGTTTAGCTTCAGATCTGCAGGTGCATGGCTGGGTGTGGGGATGTGGCTTCTCCACTTCTGGGCTCTGCACTTCTCACATTAGCTTCTCATGGGGTTGGTGACGCAACATAGGCCTGTCCTAGAGAGTGGCCTCCAGACCAGGGCAGGCTATTTCACGGCAATGCCACCGAGATTCCAGGCCCACATCTCTCTGATCCTGTCTGGAACATGCATCCCACTCGGAGTATGGAAAATGCCCCATGTCCAAGCTCTGCTCATGGGTTGACATGCATGGCTCGAGGGCAGTGCAGCTCTAAGTGAACCTGAGAGTAGAAATATAAACCTCCCCAAAACATTTAGGGTGCCCTTGTCCCCCAAAAGTGCATCATCAAAACTCAACCAAGAGGAGCCTCCTGGAGCCAACTTTGACCAAAGGCACACTGTATTCCCTCTGGACCTTTGAGAAAGCAGCCAAGATAAAACTCTCAGATGTCCTTAGGCCTGGGGCAGGGGTGGGGCATGCAATGTGAGGCTGTGTGGGGTGTACTTGTGCCCCAATCAGTCTATTACAGCATTTAATGATACCATGTGTAATTAGGTATTCTCTCTGCTATAGATTAAGGGTACTTATGTTCCATCACTTTATAGACAAATTTCTTTCTTGATTTCCTTGCTTTGTGCTGAAAAGCTCTCTCATGTTTCCTTAAAATAAAAATTAATTGCCTTTCAGAGAACTCCATGAGAGAGCTGATGTGTCTCCCAGGAAGTGCTTTATAATCAGTCAGTTTCCAAGGACTGCATTTGTAACCAAACCCGTCTTAATTGGCTTGAAACTGACATTTGCTAATTTTCAGTACTAATTTTAACTCCAAAGAGAAAGAAGAGATAAGAGACAAAGAAAAGAGACACTCCAGATAAATCCAGGAAGTTTTTTAACTTGACATTTTCTTAGACATCACAGTGAGTTTAATAACAACGGCCGCATCAATGAACCTCACATTGATTGTGGCCCATGGACTGGAGAAGGTCCTCTCTACTGCACATAAAATCCAAGCAGGTATTACTTACTGATAGCTGTCCACCCAGCAAAGATTTAAGTCACAATCTCCTTCAAATATTGGTCCTGTTGTCTGTAGCACCTGGTTTCCATGGTTATCAAAGGCAAGGGCGTCCATGGGGAAATGGGGGAGCAAGGGGCAGTTCGTTGGGACAGGTCTGGAGATGGCATGGATTGTCCCTTCAACTCCACTGGCCATATCTCACCTCTACTGCAAGGAATGCAGGACGTGTGGTCTAGCTCTTTGCCATCAATAAAGAAAATGGGTTTTTGTCACAGCCAGCCTGCAATGGGAACACATAGATTGTGACATTAGCATGTGCATCATATGAGATGGTGCCCATTGATGAGCAGGAAGATTCTCCCGTGGGCTGAGGGGTACCACACATGTATGTGTTAGGGACTTGCAGAACTCACAGGATTCTCGACCTGCGCTCTTGTCACAAGCATCGTGCTGGTGAGTCCCACAGTGAGGACAGTAGAAGGGAAATCCAGTCTCAAGGTGACTGAGAGGCTTGAAGTTACACATACAATAAATTTAGAGTTGGGACCTCATGTTTTGGCCCAGAGCCTAGGGTTCAAAGCCTGACATAAGGTTGTTCTTAAGTGACCAAGAAGGGTCACACAGTGAAATGCATTTGCTGGGCAGGCAGGAGATTGACGTGGGCCGACATACTGACTGAGGCTACAGGGAGCAGTATGGGGCAGCCGGCTTGGACCAAACCGGAGCCAAGATGCTGGTCCTGCCAGTGGTTGCTCTTTGGCAGTGGGTGCCAGGGTTGTCAGAGGTGCTCTTTCAGGAGAACAAAACTCAGAGAATCAGGTGAAAGTTTCTTCTTTCTTTCTCTCTCTCTTTCTTTCTTTTTTCTTTCTATATATGTAATTATCTATCTATGAATATATCATCTACCTATCTATGTGTTTATGTATCTATGACCTATCATCTACCTATCATCCATCTTCCTATCTATGTATCTATCAACTCATCTATGTATCTATCATCTTACTATCATCCATCTATGTATCTATGCATCTATGTATCATCTACCTAACATCTATCTATGTATCTATCATCTATCTATGTATCTATCTATGAATCTATGTATCTATCATCTATCTATTTATGTATTTATCTATATGCTTATCATCTATCTATATGCTTATGTATCTATTTGTCTATATGTATATCACCTATCCATGTATCTATGTGTGTTTGTATCTATCATCTATGTATGTATGTATGTATGTATGTATGTATCTATCTATCTATCTATCTATCTATGTATCTATCTCTCTATCTATCTATCCATCCATGCTGGAGATAAACCCAGGGTCTCATGGATGCGAGGCAAGCTCTCCACCACCAAGCTAAACCTCCTCAAATAACAGCATCAAGGCCAATCCAAAAACATCTGTGGATCTTCTGTTTGCAAACTCTAGCTCAGATTTTGAATAAAGAATTGTGGCATGTATTATAAACCCAGGCAGCTCTGCAGAGACCTGTCCCCAAGAGTTTTGCAAATTATGTCCAGAGAACAGGAGCGGAGTAGAAGATTATTTATTTTGAGTATTGTATATAGTAGCTCAGTACCAAAAAATAAAATAGCTAGTAATATAGAATTGACTGAAAGAATTATAGTACCTACATTTAACGGAAGACAATTGTGGCCATTAGATAAGATAATAGACTTAAGAAGATACTTTGTATGTATGAAAACCAAATCCTTTTCATACAGAGCATACTGATATACTCTGGTGAGGCAAATGGACTTGATCTCTGTCCCCAAGGGCCCTGGTACAGACTCACCCCCTGCCCCATCTCTCTCCAATTGAGCAGTATACAGGGGCAGGAGGAGGACATGGTCTCTGTCCTGCTGGTGAGTCGATTAGTTGTCTAGGCAGCCCTCGTATCATAGGTAGGAGAGGCTAGCAGGACCTGGTCCAAAGTTCCTGTGATAATCTCTGAGTGGGGGATTTTATAATGGCAATTTTTCTTTTCCACTTGCTATTTGTAATTATGCACAGATCCTACTATTTAGGAGCTCTATTTGTATAATTGAGAAAATAATAAAAGTTTTTAAAAGACAATTATATTCTACTGTAATGATTTCCATGTCCCTGTAATGGTCTCCCAGGAATAAAACAGAGAAAGTTGGCATTATTTAGAAGACCAAGGCCAAATATCATTTCCATCTGCAGTTGCCAGTAGGGCCCAGTAAATGCGTGTCACTTACCACGCATAAGAATTCTTAACAATTTGGGTTGTATTTCTGTTAGTGGTACAACTCAATTATACAGAAAGGGGGTTTCACTGGGACCTGGTCACACATGTGTAAAAACAATATTTGCTCCTTTTTACTCCCTGATACCCCATTCTCCTCTTCTCCCCACCCTTCTCTGCCCCCATTAGGGTGTGCAGCATCTCCAAGTCCTGACCCAGGGAGAGGCAGAGGCTTTGTGCCTGGTGTGCTGTGCCACACCCAGTTCCCTTGGGTTATGGACGACATGTATCCCCCAGAACTGCAGCTTCTTCCGGAGGAGGGATACCCAGGTCAGGTAGTTCCCAGGTCCCAATACTCTGAGCCCAGAGTGCACACCACGGTGTGTGCCCAACCGAGGTGACAGAGGAAGACGAGACTCTGAGCAGACACATGTGCACTGACTCTTAACGTCACCTAGGAGAGAAACCGCCCCTTACTACTTTTGATTCTTTTGATTTTCATGGAATGTAAAGAGAACTCCCAGCTGCCAATCCCTGTGTCCTTGGGCTTTGGCCAGTATTTCTTCAGGTTTGCCTTTGGCGTTATTGCTGTTGGTGGCTGTTAGCTGTGGTGACCAGGGACACTGAGGATGCCAACGCCTGCTGAGTGTGCTGGTGACAGGGTGCCCTCCGTCTTCCACCAGACCCAGGAAGGCTGCTACCCCAGGATTAAGGAGGCCTGACGATGGGCCACCAGGCAGGCCCTGGCGAGGAGGCAGGCGGGCACAGAGCGCTTTGGGGAGATGGTGGTGTTAAATGATGCTACCATGGCATGTGGCCTTTGGAATCCAAGAGTCCTGGAGAGCTTCCAGAGCTGGTAGAGTGAGCCTAAGGAGGCCATGAATGATGGGGCCTTTGTACTTCCTACTGCTGTGACGAAATGCCATAGATGGGGGTGACCGATCAAGAAAGGAACTTACTGCCTGCAGGTCTGGGGCCAGGAGATGAGGGTGCCACCCTGCTCTCTGGTGAGGCTGGTCTCTGCTTTCAGGGTGGCACCTCCTGGCTGTGTTCTCGTTGGGGCCAATGGAAGAACTGACAGGGGCCGCCCTCCCAAAGCCTGCTTTGTGAGGCACCGCTCCAGAGCCCCTGCGTTGTCCCTATGGTGGGGACTCAGTTTCAGCATCAGGCTTGGAGGGGCACTCCAACCCCAGCACGTGGCTTCACCAGGTTCTGAAATTCCAGATGCTGTCACTCAGCAAAGCACAGACAGGAGGGTTGGCTGATGGCTGGGGGGCTGCAGTGTCACCGATCTCTGAGACACACATGTGCCTTGGCACATGGAAGCAGCAGTCAGAGGAGCTGACAGAACCCAAGTTACAACTTGGCCCTTGATTCCTCCTGATGCCCACTCACTTGGCATGGAGGCCATGCTCTTCTCCACAGTGTGAGACCCTCAGGGTCTGGCCCTGCCACCTCTGCAAGGTCACCTGCTGCTTCTCTCACCCTCTGAGCCCCAGGTCCCCTTGTTTCTCTCTTGTTCTTACACAATGGGCGTGTTCTGCACATGCCCTTTACTCTGAAGTGCATGTCACAGGCCTCCCTTGGGCAGGCTGGCTCCTTGCCATCCAGGCTTGGCTGGAGGGTTGCACTTGGAGATGGCATCAAAATCTTCTCTCACACATGTCACTTGCCAGCCGCTCTGCAGAACAGGGCTCCTTTCCTTCCTGACATTCATTAACTTTCTTATTTATTCTTGTGTGTATCTTGGTGTGTCCTCACCAGGGTATATGCCATGTTGGTGAGCACTTGTTTAGCTGTGTGTCTTCTACCGTGCTGCATCCGTATCACCTGGCACATAGTAGGTGCTTAATATCCCTGTGCTTAGTGATGGAGGAAATGAAAGAAAGGAGGTATAAAGAAAAGGAGGAGGTGCAGGGAAGTGTGAAAAGGAGAAAGGGTTAGGGTTAGGGTTACAGAGGGTCAGGGTCAGGGTTAGGGTTAGAGAGGGTCAGAATCAGGGTCAGGGTTAGGGTTAGGGTTGGGGAGGTATGAGACAAGAACTGATGAGCAACTGCAGAATCCCTGGCACACAGGGGAGGGCCCACCTCCACAGCCTAGGCTGCAGCAGTAAGGCCACCGTGTTCCTCCATCCATGCTGTGATTGGAATGCCCAGGACCTCATATTAAAATCCTTGTGTGGAACCTGTGCAGTACCCCAGGAAACAGCTCAGGTGTGATGTGCACCCAACTGTCCCCATGACGCAGAGGAACCTGTCAGATGTACCTGCCCCAAGGACACTCTGCCAGTAAGGCAGGGGCAGAGCCAAGATTCGCACTTTGGGAATCCTTGCATTACCAGTTACTGTGACTGTCTTACTTATGAGCTTAGGACTTGGGCAAGTCTTTAGAATTCAAAGACTTGGTGTCAAGTGGGGATCGTCACACCGCCCTCTTCATTTGAAGTCTGGGGAGTGGAGGACTGAGAAAAAGTGTCCTATCTGGCCAGCTGTGGTCTCTGGAACCTGGGATGTGTGCATAGACAGTGGTGCACGGGCAGCACATGTGGCCTCTCCCAGAAGCAGCCCTGAGATGGGCATTTGGGAGGAAATATATTTTTTTGTGGAGATGCAGGAAAACACCTGTGGGAGGAGCAAATACTGGGTCCAGGATGGAGAAAGCAAAGGGGTGTTTCCAGCAACTTGCTTGCTTCACCCCCAGGGAGACTGCGGGCTGCCCCTGGGTGGGGGAGGAAGTTGGTTACATGAACCCCAACATCCACCACCTCCACTAAGCTCAGATCCATTGCCCGTCTGCACCTGCTGCTCTGGCCGTAGAGTCATTCCCAGCAACCATAAGAAGCCCTGAGGCAGAGAGCTGGGGAGTGCAGCAGGAAGCCCAGCTGGGTGCAGGGAAGGCCCATGGAGGGGCAGCAGCAGCATCTGCCACACACAGCATTTGTCTAAGTAGTCCAAAGTTATAAATCAAGCCACCAAACTGATAAATAAAAGATGCTCCGGCCTCCCACGCAGACAATCACACCTTCAGAGCTACCTGGGACTCCAGATGAGGATGCGGAATTCTTGGACTCACCTTCCCAGATCCTGCCTGGCCACCTGCCTGTCCCAGGTTGGGATGGCAGTGAGGACCAGCCTCTTCTCTCCAGCCTCACCTCCACCCAGCCATGGGGGGCATGTAAGCCTCCAGAGCTCCCTTGTGGGTGAGCTCCAGGGCACCCTACAAGCAGTGCCCAGCCTGCCCGGGTGCAGCAGTGCACATGGGCTGGTGGCTCAGCCTTGGGAGGATGGACCAGGGCACAGGATGCACAGAATGGAGGATGGTTGGACCCCCTGGTCAGCACATTTTAGGGCCGGGGGTAGTCAACACACAGCACTCACTGTAGCCCGAGACCTGGCCTCTCAGGCACAATGCAAATGCCTGCCACTCTCCTGGGGCTTGTGCTCTGGCCAGGGTCCCTTCAGCTCCTTGGGGGCCTCTGGGGAGCTACTGGCCCTGGGAGCCTCCTTCAGCCATGATGGACAGGGCTTGGGGGATGAATACCCTGCCCCTCACCCACCCTTTTCTTGAGTTTTCTGTGCAGTCTCTATACCATCCCCTGGAGACCCCTGGGGACATGGGGACACAGCCGTCCCCTGCCCTCAGCAGCTCACCATTTCCTGGCATCTTTCCCTCCCTTCAAGCTCTCCCTCCCATGCTCGCCTCGTGGTCTGAGCACACCTGGGCACATGGAATTGCCCAGAAGGGGCAGCGGGCTTCAGGTGACTGTATCCGTTTGGCCCCAACGATGCCACGTGGAACTGGGCAAGTCCCCTTAATGCAGGCCTGGCCCAGAGAAGCACCACCTGCCACTTAGCAAGAACCCAATAAATGGTACATGTGCTGTAATTATTGTCATTTACAAAAGAAGAGGACTTTGGAATAATTACCTTTATTCTTTTCCTGTGAGCCGACTGTCTCTAACAAATAGGAGGAAGCCGTGTTTAGACCTGGTGGTAGTTCATAATGTCCCTGGATGAGCTCCGAGTGCCAGAGGTGAGACAGACAGGAGAGGAGAAGACCCCTTTCTTTCCATGGTTGGCCTCATGAGGACAGCAACACAATGAATCGGTATCACCCCAGACGCGTCCGCACCTACTGGTTACGCCCCTGGAGAATGCGATGGCTTTTCCTCAGATGAGCCGGACTCTTTGCTACCTTTCTAGCACATGAGATGATATTTTATAGCAAATGAAATGATAAAGCCAAAGTGTCATTGAAGGAGGCTGACGGGGGACTCCTGCTGTGTGCCCCCTCCGTGGAGAACTTGCAGTTGCCGTCCCTGAGGACTCTATGGCTGGGGGCAGTGATGCCCAAAGCAGATACCCAGGCACTCTCTGAAAACCCAGGAACTGAACACAGATCCTCTCAGGGCAAGTTCAAGGTGTTGAAGAGTTGGCCCATGTGTGTTGGCAGGTGCACACTAGAGAATTGCAGATTTGTGTAGATGTTTCCATCAAGAACCACCCTGTGGTAGGATGCTTGTGAGTAAGCCTCCCAACCATCCAGAACATCCCAACGGAGCCCTGAAGTGCTGCAACACTGGAGCCCTGGGGCCCCAGCTGATACTTTGTGTCAACATGAAGTGCTGTGTTGACATGGACATTTGGCAGGAGCCACATGCACCGAACCCAAGAAAAGCCGCTTGCTCACAGTGTTTGTGCTCTCTCATAATGATGTTCTGGATTAACTGAGTGTTCACTTTAACTGGATTTTTTTAAAACAAATTTTCAAATGACACAACTTCAATGAAATGCAGTTAGTATTAAAATCATGCAAAACATATTATTCTGTCATTGATTCAAATGTCGCAAGATTTGAATATTTTTAAGAGTTCACTGAGGATATTCTTATGCATATTTATCAGAGACCAGTGGTTCTCAACCACAAGTGGACCCGAGAGCCAGGGGTTCCCAAATACTAGTGTCAGGTTCCATCCAGACGAGAAAGTTTCTGGGGAGGGGCCACATCTTCTGTGTTGCTCAGTCTTGTGGAAGATCAGAAGGAAAAGGAAACGTCTAGAACCACAGTCTTGGATAAAAGAAAAGAACAGTCATGCACCTTGACACTGATCTGTCCAGAATCTGTTTTACATGCGGACTGTTCCTCTACAGAAGGAACATGGTGACAGGTAGCTGACAGCAGCTTTTATTTTTTGTCATTTATTTAATGAGAATGAAAACAATACCCTTTTTTTAAAAAAACTTTTGGTTCATTTGAATTTCAGAGTAAGGGAATTTTTGAAGGTTTGATCATTTAGCATATCCTCACACTGTGCACACACTCACACTTGTGCACGTGTGCGCGCACACACACACACACAGCACACCTGTTCTCAGAGATAAAGCCAGCTATCTGCCCTCTTTGGTGGAGCGTGCTAGGAACACAGCCAAGTAGCCATATTCAATGAGTCATGGAGACTGGCGGGGGAGGAGAGGCTACAGAAGCTTTTCACAGAATTGACCACAATCTAAGATGACAAAAAAAGAAATGATGTTACATTTAATATTAGTAAGAAAATCTGGCACGTACCCAAGACTTATTCTCAGAGTTGGTTTGAAACGGATAGATGAGTATTCAGATGTTGATCTTTTAAAACAGCTACTTTGCCGTACTGTTTTCTCCATTCAGATTTCTTTAATTACCAGTGCATTACAGGTACGGGGTGGATTGCCTTACAAACGCATTTAAAATTCAAACATCACCTGACCAGGCTTGTCTTCTGCTCTCCTGAATTCCTCATCTTCCAGTGTTTCCAAGGCTCCTGGAAATGCTGGCTTTATTTCTGCATTGAATCACGTTTCTAGAAACATGGACTCTTCCTGATGCCGTAGGGGCTTTATCCACTTCCAGTGTCATGGTGGTGCCTTCAGACTGGTGGACAGGAGATTTCTCTCCCTGTATTTCTCACACACATCCTCAGGGCAGGGGCAGCACTACTAACACGGTCATTCCTTGATTGATGGACATTCGGATCGCCTCCAGTTTTTCATTGTTCTGCACACAACGATGAGTTCTGCCTGTGGAAATGGCTTCACTCTGCCCCTGGATGGCCGAGGGCTTAGCTGGAGTTGCTTGCATGGCTGAGGCTGGCTGAACCAGCTCAACGAGGGCCATATGTCAGGGACCTTGTTCTGACTGTCAGGGGGACCCTCGGTTCTCCAACAGATGGTCTCTCCACATGGCGAGTTTGGACGGCCTAACAACAGGGCAGTCTCAGTTTTCCAAGTGCAAGGGGACAGGGGAGGACAGTGTGCAGACTCTAATCAAGCCTCTGCCACCATGCTTGCCAAAATCCCACTGTCCAGAGCAAGTCACATCGGCAAACCCAGAGCCACTGTTTGTGTGTGTGTGTGTGTGTGTGTGTGTAGGGGGCCACTATGGTACCACTACCAGGAGGTGCAATTCATTGGGGGGTCACCAAAAGAACAAAAGAAAGGCTTCCTTTGTCGAAGGACATGTGCAGAGTTGTCATTTGTATAAACACTGCCAAGTTATTTTCCCAAAAGGTTGTGGCAATTAACATTATCACCAGAAAAGTAGGAAAAAGCTCATTTTCTAAATCAATGTTCATTGTAAATGTTAATTCTGTAAATTTGACAATATCATAGCTGAAAATGATCTTTTGAATTCTCATTTCCCTTACCATTAGTAAGATCGAAAATCTTTTCACATGCATGTTTGATAAATTATAATTCCTCTGCTTTATGTCGTTTTCTCTGTTTATAGGGCAGTTTGTTGTACAGTTCGGGGGGATCTTTCTGTATGTTGAAATCTGCCTCAGATTCAGCTTCAGGAGGTGCCCCCTGTTCTGCAATCCTGGACCTGGGATGGTCCCAACTCTTGTCGTTTCCTGCTCTTCTCCCGGGCTGTGCTTTGAGTCAGGCTTGCCTTTCTGTGTGGCTGGTTGGTGGCTTATGACCTCTGCATCATTCCCCCTGGTGTCCCCGTACCTGCTTCCAGTGAGGAGCCAGGATGTCTCCAAGCCCTGTTAGATTAAGGACCTGCAGCCTGTCCCCTCGTGGTCCCTTGTGAGATCCCCTCTGCAGCACATCTCGGGAGAGATGCGGGCTGCAGGGGACATTCCTGGAGAACCTCAGTGCTGTTCACCATGCTCTGGACAGTGTGTGGCTTGGTCAAACTTTCTACCTTTTTCAGTGAATTGATATCCTGATGGACATCTATTGTCCTCCACTGTCCCTTAGGAAATGGTTGAATGTGGGGTTTTAAGGAAGATAAGATTCAGAACTAGAAGGCCATGTATCATGCATCCCCCTCACTGCAGAAAAGTCGAGGGACAGTGCTGCCTGTGTTCCCTCTGCCAGAGGCTCCTCAGCAGGATGGCCAGCGGATCCTTCTACCCTTGACCCTTTCAGTGGAGTCTCTACACAGCAGCTGAGGGTACTGTGAAGGCCTGTTGTGTCTCTGCTTGGATCCCCCAGTGGAGGCCCTTCAAGTCCCTCAGGCAGTGCCCTGTCTCTGAGTGGCTGACAGCTCGCCCAGCCCGGCGCCTGACTCCCGTCTCTCCTGCAGGCCAGGCCTCACTCCCTGGCCCTCTCCAGG
Source organism: Marmota flaviventris (assembly GCF_047511675.1). Lineage (NCBI taxonomy): Eukaryota > Metazoa > Chordata > Mammalia > Rodentia > Sciuridae > Marmota > Marmota flaviventris. The sequence goes on from NC_092498.1 coordinate 125,665,809, forward strand.
GTCATGGCCCTTGGTGTTCCCTCTGCCACAACACTGGCTCAAATGTCCAGTCCACGCTGAGAACTTTCTGGGCCACCATCTTATGATCACATCCCAGGTTCCTCAAACCCTGGGACCCACTCTTCTTGTCCCAGGACCCTGTCGGCTCCTCATCCACCACGGGATTCACAGAGTATGTCCCCTGCTGCAGCCCATGGGATGTGCTCCAGAGAAGGCCTTGGCTTGACCTCATTCTATTTTACTTCACTCACTCCCGCAGCCTCCGGGCTGAGCACAGAGCCTGGCCCACTGGAGCTCGGGAAGTATTTACAGGAGAGTGAAGTCAGCGGGTCCCCTCAGGGCCCAACTTCCAGAACCCAGGTCGCTGTCTTCCCTCAGGGCACTCAGCCAGTAAGGAGTGGGAGCACTTCAGCAAGAACCTGGGACCTTGCATTGAAAGGGAAATGCTTTTTCCCTCCCTTCCTCCCCCCTCCCTCCTTCCTTTCTTTCATCTAAGCTTTTCCTTCTGATATAAGCCCATCCTACTTCCCTTAATGCAGGGGGAAGGAACCTTCTACCAAAAAAATGAGGCAACAATGATTGGCTGTCACAGAGACTTGAGATCACAGGGATTAGCCAAAAGTGATCCCCCTGTGCTGTTTTGGGAGGAGACTTAGGCTTTGTGTATGACCACCAGAGGCATTTACAAGGCACAGCCCAAGGTACGAGCCAGACAAAGTATCACCGGCTTGGCCTGCCTGTGTCTGCACAGGTGAAGTGTCACTGGCTTGGCCTGCCTGTGTCTGCACAGGTGAAGTGTCACTGGCTTGGCCTGCCTGTGTCTGCACAGGTGAAGTGTCACTGGCTTGGCCTGCCTGTGTCTGCTCGGGAGCTCCTTGTGCCTCCATTTCCCCTGATTTGAACATGTGACCATGCACTCCAGCCCCTGCAGCCAACTATGTCACAGTGAGGAGATGCTTGCTGCATTCCCATGCAGCACACCTAGATGCCTCAGTATCTAGGCTCCCTTAACTGAAGTGACACTGGCTTCAGCACAGGACTGAGCAGCAGGTGACATCCACCCATCCCAAGTAATGCAGGGAAGATCATGGCCAGAGGGACCTGGCCCTGGGTCTGCACACCATCCCTAGGCAAGGTGAGCAACCCAGAGTCAGAGATGAAGCCTGGGATGGGGTCCAGCACTCTTGCAATGGACCCACAATCGTGTGTCCTCTGGCTGTGGGTCACCTGGTTGGATGAAACCTGGGAAGGTGTCCCAGTGCCTTTCCCCACTGTGACCAATGGCAAGGGCACTTCTCAGACTCCTGACTCCAGCCCCACCCTCCCTCCCTATACACAACTTGGATATGCATATGCCCAGGGGCATCTTATTAATGGCTAAAGTATTTTTGTCCTTCCACACCATTATCACTGGTATTGAGTGGACAGGGACCCAAGGGGCTATAAGCCCTGTGTGTGTAGGACAATGAATATGTCCTGTGCCCTCAGAATTCTCAAATGCCCTACAGCACATCCCTGAAGGAGAAGAACCTGCTGATAGATAGTTGGTTCTCAACACTGATTCCATTCATGTATAAATATGAAGAATTTTTGCATAGTGTTTCCACAGATGGAATTTCCAAGGACAGCAATCTGTGGTTAAATTAAGGGAAGATATGTTTTGCTTCATCTATAACCTTTCAAAACATTTTCATCTTTCCAGAAAACCCCAGCTCTTCCCAGCAGCCATGTTCCTGAGGTCTGGGCCCATGCCACCTCTGCAGGCACATCCCACCTTGGGGAGTGGCCCTGTCCCCCACGGGCTGATGGAATGATTCGGGGTGCGCCTTGAATCAGTTCTCTCTCACTTGTTCACTCTGTCCACTGGCATCCTTCTATTTCTTTTGAATTATGTACGCAGATAATTATGTTACCTAGGAATTTCATTTTAGAGATAAAAGAGGTCAAGACAACGTGTCTGTCATAAAAAGGTGGCATTGGATTCCACTAGTTTAAGAAATTCTAGATTGAAAACAAAATTCATTTTCAAGACCTGACCTCACTATTTTCCATCTTTCTCTCTGAGAACTTTCCTTCCTACCTCCGCTGAATGGAGAAAGGAGGTTTTGGAGATAGGCCCCCCACCCCCACCCCGTTTATTGATACTACTGGACAGGAGCCATGGGTGCAGAAGGGGTGTATACAGGACCAGGGATGTCCACATCAGTGTCAGCCCCCTGCTGCCTAGGACCTCTCTGTGCCTCCAGGACCCTAGCTGTTTCCATTCTGTGCCCTCCACCCTGTCTGCAGCAGAGTCCAGCTTGTCCTTCGTGCCTCAGTTTACACAAGCCCTTTGCCCGTCCCCTAGCTGCGTGCTACCCCACCGTCATCGTCACTGTCTCAACAGCCGCTCAGCAGCCGTTGCCCAGGTTGCCCTGTGTGTGCGTGTCCTGTCTGTGGACATTCTGTTGGCCTCCCCGAGGTCAGGCACCTCTGCAAGCTCAGCTGCTGCCTTGCTGTCTCACAGGGCACACGGGGATGGCAGTAGCTGGTGCAAAGACCAGGCCTCCGGCAGGTCTCGTTGTCCTCTCAAACCTGTAGAGACAGAGCACGTTCAACCTCCTCCGGGGTCCCAGTGAGCAGGAAATCACCCTGCGGGCCTGATCAGGACCTCCGTGCTAGCAGCCTCCTTGGAGTGTGCCAATCCACTGCTTTTGAATTTCAGCAAACTCTCTCACCTGTGAGCTTCTGTCCCTTTGGCGCTGAACTGAGAATAATTGCACTCTCTTTACTCCCAATGGCCGATGTGAGATGATCAAGTTCAGTGAGGTTGTTACAGTGCTGTTTCCGGGCACCCCCAGAACACTGGGAGCCGTGGACAGGTCAAGAGAGGCCCTGAGCACACCGTGCTTAGCAATAGTGAGACTGCGGCCTTGGGTGTCCTGGTCCCCTATTATAATGCAGATGCTGTTACAAGGATCAGTGAGTGTCCACGAAGCAGCCAAGCCAGGTCTACCTGGATTCATATGAGCATTGAACCTCTTCAAGGGGAAGGAAGAGGTTTTCAGAGGAAAATGTAGGAGGTGATGAGCAGTATGCCTCCTTCCTACTTCATGTTTATGACACTTGCTATTGCATTTTCGTTGTGCAGGGGTGGGGGGTGCACTGTGAGAATTTCACACACTGGGTGCGGTGGCTGGATGGGCCCACCCTCCCTGATTCCCCCTGATGCGCAGCCCACCTCCTGGTCTCTCTTCCTCACGTCCCCTCTCTATTTCCACACCCTCTTTCCATGTTTGTGTCCCCAGATTTCATACATGAGAGGAAATGCAATCCTTGTCTTTCTGGCTTTTTCACTTAACATGATGCTCTGGGCTCCATCCGGCTTCCTGTGAATGGCATGATTTCCTTCTCCTTTACGGCTGAATAACACCTGCTGTGTATCTGCCCCACATTTCCTTTATTCACTCATCCGTTGGTGGGCATTAGGCAGGTTCCCTAGCTAGGTGATGAATCGGGCTGTATTGGCATCTCCACAGCAGGTGATGTGGTTCCTTTGGGCAAATACCCAGGGGTGGTGCAGCTGGGCCATTGGTGGGGATGTACATTAATGCAATCTCAGCATTTTTTAAAGCCCAGGTGCCATTGCTGGCCTTCCTAGACTACCAAGTGAGGCAGGACTCCAGGCTGAGCTGTCTGCATTGATGGTACATGGACGTGGTTTCCATCTGTAGGGGTTTAAGGAGATAATTCACTCACAAGTGCTTTTTGTGAGCACTTAGTGTATGCCAAGCATTGTGCTGGGCATATGGGAACAGTGGTCTGTGAAGAAGTCTCAAGACCTGGCTCCCTTAGCTCAGGGGCTGGTGGCCCCTGCCAGGTAGCCTGTGACTCAGGATGGAGAAACTCAAGTGCCTTCTGTCTCGAGGGACCCACAGGGCACACTAGGGAATGGACAGAGCAGAGCCAACGGTTGGCTTCATGGCCGGTGTCCTTGGCCCCTGGTTCCACCCATCGCTGACCACCTGGGCTCTCACCATGTCTTCTCGATCCACTCTACTTCCTTCTTGCTCTGCAGACCAGTTTCTCTGATCACTTCTTGAAGTCCTGGTAGCCTGTTGTGATGATCTCAAAATTCTCACCATGGCTGGTTACCTGCTTTCCAGGTACTGTATCAGCTGGAGGCCATTTGTACACACTGGAGGAGAAACCTGTTCAGTAAACATAATGTCTTACAGACATAGAGATCGTTTTTATAATTGTACAAATTATGCCCTTTGTCATGTGATGGGAACACTCCTCCTGTCAGCATCTGCAGGGCTTGCCCCCCTCACAGTGCAGAGGCTCCGTGGCCAGGCATGCCCTCCATTTGGGATTTTTGTCTGAGTGACCTTGGGACAGCCAGTTTACATCTGTGAGCAGCAATTAATCACTTTAAAAATAGGGCAACAATGACCCACCACACAAGCAATACCCAGTACGTATGACCTGACACTCGGAAGAGAGGACTTAATAAATGGAGTGATTGCCATTACCATCAAAAGGACCCCAAAGTACCTTCTAGAAAACTGCATTTCCAGATGCACTTATAGGTCCCCCAGTTGCTGAAAATGCATTAAAAAATAAATAAAACCCTTAGAAACTGCATTGGTAACTTCACAAAGGGACCTGCTACAAAATCCAGCACACCCAGCGGAATTGTCTTTGGAGTTAATAATCTAAATGCATTCATCTTATATGACCATTCCCCACAAACAAATTGCTTTTATAGTCAAAACTACAAATTTAGACCCTGGGATCAATACCCCCATTTTATGAGCTGTCTATAGAGAGACCTGGAGAAGCTCCCGGCTTGATTGCCTGGGAATAAAGATTGATCAGCCTAATATCACCCCACATATAGATTCTAGGTTGATTCACATACCATACATATGCTGGGCTGCCTTGCTCCGTCCCTCTGCAGAATCACATAGTCAATACCCTTTTCCGCTCAGCGCATCTTATAGGCCTGAAGGGGAATGTGACCCCAGTAGAAAGACTCTCACGGGAGCAAGTGACTTACAGAGGTTGACTTTGCTTCCAACAGACACCTGGGGCTTCCGTTTCCCGTTTCTGAGCACCACATAGCAAGCCCTTTCCTATGAGTCTGCTTGTGGTGGGCTTCTGTGATGTGGACCTTCAGCCGAAACAGCAAAGGACAAAATTGAAAGGACGTAACACCCCAGGAAAGTTTGCCCATCGGCCTGCAGAAATCCTGTGTCCCCTTACACCTGATGGCCCCAGTGGGAAGCCGGGCTTTTGACTGTGGGCCACAGAAGGCTTTGTGTTCCAGCAGGATGCTGGGCTGTCCTGCAGCTGCAGACAGGGCAGAGCAGCAGAATGAAGAGCCATAACTGCTGGGGTCCCTTGGTGCCGGGGGTGGTCATTGCCACGCTTGTTGGACATGGTTGGTGCTCAGTGGCTGCTTAAGTGATGGGCACGATGACTATTCAGATTTTTACATTCCCAGATACCCTATGGCAACAGTTCTCAAATTTAGCAGTCACTGGAGTCACCTGGAAGGCTTATTAGGACAGATTGCTGGGCCCCGCCCCCAGGACTTCCCATGCAACAGGATTGAAGGATTTGTGTTTCTAAGAAGCTGCCAGGTGATGCTGGGGGTTCCCTTGGAGCCCCTACCCTCCTTCCCGAGAACTGCTGTCATATAGTTGGTATGTCCTTAATTGTTCAAGAGTGTGTACTTTATCAAAAGTAAAAAATATCTAGCATTATGGGAACCAACGAAAGGGAGGTAATTTTATTCTCTGGATTTTGAGGAGTGGAAGAAGGCAGCCATCTGGACGAGGCAGATGGACACGTCCTTGGGGCACAGAGCAGTGTTCTTTATCTTTGGTCCTCGGTCTCTTCTTTATGGGCCAGTTCTCTCCACTGAGGTGGAGAAAGTCTTGCTCTTGCAGTCACCGTTGCTGCAACTGAGTTGACTCAGGTCGGTGGCACAAGGTAGGACTGACTGCTGTGACCACCTGGGCTACCTTCAGAGAATGCCCAGTGAAGCAGCAGCACTGGGAAGGCAAACATCTCTTCCACCACGAAGAAGCCGGATTTTCAAGGCGTGACATGACAATCGATTGATCTGATCATAAGATAAAGCAGAGTCTTGTGCAGCATCGCACTGGGCTTGGAGTAATTAGGAGTGAACAGTTGTCGGGGGAGAGTAGCTGGTGAAGTATCTTAAGGAAAATACTGTTTGATGAAGTGGGGAGAGAGAGAGGTGGCACGACTGAGGGCAATGTGAAGAGGCCTGAATACGGAGATAAAATTGGGGAACTATTTAGGGATCAACTTGCATTTTTGATTAATGTCTTACGACTTCCAGTCTGAAAATGCAAAAAGATAAAAACAAACAAAGGAAACCTATCAACTTAGATCTCCAGGGACCAGGCCACCCGAGGGGCCTCTGTAAGGCCAGAGGTGGGCAAGGTTCTATTTGTTTCCGTGATAGTCTCCTGGGGATGCAGGGCATAGTGTTTCCAGGGTTCCTTTGCAATAATGACCACTGCTAAGTGTGGGCCGGGAGGGCGGTCGGGCTGGGGTTTTCTCCCTGCCCCTCTTCTCCCTGCAAAAGAAAGAAGCAAGCTCTCAGAAGGCAGGAAAAAAATGCAGTTTTGTAAATGTCTGGTAAGGGCAGCTCTTGAGAAAGCTTCTGCTTTGTCTCTTGAAGGCCAGTCCCAGAAGCAGAGTGACTGAAGGGGAAGAGAAGGGCTGAGCAGGAAAACAAACAAACAAACAAAAAAATCAGGAGCATCGATTCTGTCCCCAGCTGCTCCTGGAAGGGCCGGTGTGGGCTCCCTTCTGGAGCACCCAGGCTTCCTCATCGGCTCCTGAGCTATTGAACCGCACTCTCCGCCTCCCAGCCTGCCTCGCACACAGTGGCCTGGCTGGGCTCTCTGTGGCACAGCTCTACTCCTACTTCCTTCCTAGGGAAATCTTGGGGGTCTTCCTTTGCCTTCATGGTGGAGGTAGCAGTCAAGGCCTTGGGGGCACCTCCAACCTGCACCTCCAAACATTTAGCGCACGTCAGCTATTGCAGCACAAAACCCGACTCCCATGCCTTCCCAGTCCCCACGGCATGCCTGAATTCCTCCTGGTTTTCAAGTTCTAATACCCTGACCTTTACATACCTGCTCTGCTGTCCTTTCAAATGCCAGTGATTCCATCTCCGTTTTCTTCCCAGGGTTCTGAAAGCAGCACCCACTTTTGTGTGCACCCAGCAACCTTCCTCTTCTGATAACTCCATCCTGAGGGTGCCAGGGAAGCTTCCCCTGTCAATCTCTTCTCCCACCTCCCTGCCCCACCCCAGTCATGCAAGCACGTGACTCAACTGGGCCAATCAGAATACCCAACATCTGGGCTGAAGTCCTTGGTTGTGAATGGTCATGCGCCTCATGCGTGGCCAGCAAGGTTTCATCCAGGCATGTTGGCTGGAGCGTCGGGAGGCTTCTCTTTGCAGAGAGGATGTGGGGCTGGTGGCATCGCCTAAGAGCACTTCCCAGAGACAGAGGCTAAACCTTGCATGCAGGCATGCCCAGGTCCAGACCCTCATTAATTTCCCGGTAATGGGATCCAATAATCATGTTCCTATCTAAGCTAGAGCTGTGTTATTGCTATTCCTTCAAAATAGTTTTAAAAAGCATCATTTATGTTCTTGATAGATTATAATTACACACACATTTTAGATTGTATTCTCAGTTATCCATTTAGCAGACATTGTTCTTGAGCACCTATTATGGGTCAGATCCCATATCCAGCACAGAGGGGCGGCTCCTGCCCCTTCAGAATGACTCATCAGTTAACCCCAAGTTAAAACGAGGGGTAAATATTTGCAGCAGTGCAAAGTAGCTCCGTAGACACTTTGGAGAACCTCTCTGGTTCCTGCAATCCCGGTCTCTCTGAGCAGGATTCCTGAAGACGGTGTTGTTTAAAATAAGTGTTGAAAGGTGACTAGGAGTCCCCACCAAGCCAGAAGGACAGGCAGCATGAGCAGTAGACTAAGGAACAATGGAGGGTGAGTGCAATGAACTTGGGTTGCTGGACACATGGCCAGAGGACAGTTCCGGGCTCCCTACTGACCACCAGTGCTCCTCGAGAAAGGTGCTCCCAGGGTACATGCATAATAGATACTGTTGAGGGCAGGGTCAGTGAGTGACCAGCCTGTGCTGCAGATGGTGAGTGATCCTAACAGCCATCCACAGAAATGAAGCATCTCCCCTAGGGGCCACTGTCACAGGGATCCTCACTGCCATACCCACTCTCTGGGGACATTCATGTCCTGCAGAAAGTGATGATAATAACAAAGCATCATCAGCAATGATGTCCAGGGCTGGCCGTGTGCCGGGGCTTGACACTCTTATTGTGTCAAGCACACTTTAGCCGATTCTGTGGCATGCACACCATGAACATCCCTGTTTTAAAAATGGGGGAGAGAGGCTAAGGGGAGTCACATAACCTTTTGAGTCCATCAGCCCCCCAGTGGATGGCTTGCCCAGAGGCCTAAGAGGGGCATGGGCCCAGAAGGGCTGCGCAGTGCAGCATACTCATCCAGGGCCGTCTGTGGGCTGCTGGGAAGCAAGATGGCCAACATTGGCTTTCCTTTTTGGGTCTATTGAAACAGATTTTCTAAATTAAGAATTCTGGCTGTTCGTCTGAGATTTCTGGGGTTCGTTGTGAGTTCTGAGAACTCCTGGACAAGGTCCCCAAACTAAGGGCAGCAGAGCCTGCTTCCCCAAAGCAGGAAAACCCAAAACTGGCCTGAGCTCAGAGCCGCATCTCATTCCACCGGGGCTTGGCATTGGTGGGTTATCCTCCATTGCTGGGGGCCTCCCGTTCTCAAAGTCCTGAGCGTAATCAATCTGAAATCATTAGCTGGACACAATAATTCTTCTTACCATATCCCAAGGTAGCTGCAGGCCCGTGTTTGTGCCGTTGGCATCTGTTTAACAAGAGCACTCTTGAGCGCCACTGTAAAACTAACTGGGTGTGATGTGCTCCCACCCTGCAGTATTCAGAGGGCTGAAATGGCCATGTGGGGTCCACTGGCCACACAGCTTCAGCAACAGCTCCTGTCCAGGGCAGAGGCAAGCCCCTGCCCTAAGCCCCACATGATTCCTGCCTTACAGAAGAGAACCTGAAACTCAGATTGGAGTTCTGCTTTTTCCATCTTGGCCTGTGGTGCATCCAATGCCTCGAACTCCTGTCTCAGATGAAGTCAAGCCGTTCTCCTCTCTTAGCTCCTCTCTGTGTCTCTGTCATGTTTTGGGTCTGGAATGTACCCAAAGGCTCCTGCATTGGACACTTGATCCCTAGGGCAGCAAGGTTCAGAGGTGGGGTTTGGGAAAAGAGTGGATGAATCCATTGATGGAGCACTAGCTGGGTGACATCGTTGGGAGGCAATGATGTAGGTGGTGGGGCCCAGTTAGTATGTCTTGGCACATGTCCTGGAAGGGTGTGTCTTGTCCCTGAGCCCTGCCCTCTGCTTTCCAGCTGCCATGAGCTGAGCTGCTGTCCTCTCCCACACCCATCCACCATGATGTTCTGCCTCACCTCAGACTCAGAGCAATGGAACTGGCCGACAACCATCTAAACCTCCGTGGACCACCTTTCCTTCTCTGGGGACATGCATGTCCTGCAGAAAGTGTTTCTCTCGACATCCTCCAGCTAACGCCGCCTCTCTCCCCATGCAAAGCACCCCCTGGAAGCTTCCTTCCCCCATCTCCCCGCTGAGAACATGAGGATCAGAGCCGGAAGCTCCATCCCGGCCGCCCACTGACGCCACCCACCACCATGGCATTAATGCTCTCCAGAGGCCCACTCTGCCTCTGTTGCTGAGCTCTCTTCTCTCTCCCTCTGTCTCAGGGTTCCCTGCTATGGAGGGCCCGGCTGTGGAGTCAGAACTGGCTAAGTCACGTGGCTCTGTGGCCTGCGCCGGCTGACACCAGCTTGGTTCTCCTTACCTGTAATGTGAGTCTGTTATGCCAAGTTCGTGGGACCCCATAGACCTCCAGGAGCCAAATCCAATGCAATCACACAAGAGTCTTTATTGCAAGCTCGAGCCTGGACTCACAACTGTTCCCAATGCAGCGGTCCCAGGGAGTGAGTCCTGGTCCTTTGTTCAGTGAGACTTTATAGGTTTTGGGGGATACTCTATGCGTCACAACATCACACAGCAAATCATTTCACACCGCGGGAAAGTCAAACAACAACTCTTAACATTGATTAGCACATTCACTGGCAGGAACAAGTTGGGTAGGGGTGATTGGTTAGTACAAGAGGGGGTTCGTTTGAACTGATGGGTTTAAGCCCTGAGGGGTGTATGTGCTGAACTACATGTTTCCCAACATGTTGTCAACCACCATAAACTACTGGGGGGTCATCTGGCATCCCAGGTATTTTCCCTGTCTCATGTTGATTGGAGGTTGTTAGGGGGTTGCTATAGGTCCTCACCTAGACTGATTGAGTCAGGGACACCTGGCACAGCAGATCTCTCCTGTTATTTGCAGACAAACAACTCATCAGGGTGGGTATGTGTCTAGGAGTGCTCCATGGGTCTTTCCAAGGACAAGAGCCATGACCCCTTCCTTGGACAGGCTTTGCTCTGAGGTAGAGGCTGATTTCTCAAAAATGGAGTCACATCAGTTTCTCAGTTGGCCCTTCACCTCCACCCTGGTCTCTCACTGCCGTGACCTCTGAATAAGCCCCTGCCTCCTCTGTCCCACCACTGGAGTCCATCCTATGTGAAGAGGAGTCAGTCAGCATGTAACTGATGACCTCCCTGGCCCCGGCAGCTGATGTCCAGGCTCCTTTTCACCTCCTGCAGGTCCTCGCCACGGGGTCTAAGCCCCTGACGTGGCCATGTCTCCAGACACTGCTCTGCACTCTCTGAACCCCAGCTGTCCCCAGCTGCTGCCAGATCACGCAGGGTTTCCCAGCCACAGCGCCTCTGCATGTGCTGTGACTTCTGCCTGTCCTTGCCATGGAGATCGCCTGGTCACTCCACATCCAGTGACAAGGCACACTTCCCAGAGATACTTCCCCATCCCGCCAAGCTTCCCGCCCCCTCCCTCTTCCTGCTGTCCTTGCTGGTCATCAAAATGCTCGGCAGTCACCCTGTAGATACCTGGTCCCCCTGCACCTGGGCCTCCTAAACAGGAACTCACTTTATAAACACCACTTGGTCGGCCTCAACACCACCCCATGGGAGGCACCTTTGATCATCCTCCTGTACAGTTGAGGGATGCAGGCCGGAGGCTCAGTGCCCCGCGGGGGTGGGGAGGGGCAGCACAGGAGCAAAGATCTTGGGATGGAGCCCCAGTGCCTCCCAGGCCTTCCCTCTCCCACTGCTCTCCAGGGTTATTCCCGCCACGCTCAGCCTGTCTGTCCACACTCAAGGCCCTGACCTCGGAGAGCCCTGTGCCGGTGTGGTCCTGGGACCTGGCAGGAATTAGGACCTGCTTACCAGCTCAGCGCAGTTTCCCCCCAGAACAGCCACCAGAGCCAGACATTGTCCAGGATCACTGCTGAGCGAGCCCCGTCAGCTTTGGATCACGCACAGGTGCCATCTGTATTCATCCATGGTGGACACACCATCCCTGCCTGATGCACCACCAGTGAGCTCACCCTTAGAGTCAGAGGGCAGGTGTCTCCAGCTGCGCTCAGGAGCCAGCTGCAGGTCACTTGGCCTGGCCTGTGACAGGAGCCACCTGCAGGTCACTATTTTGCCCTCAGCATCAGCAGGAAGTAGTAGCTCCACAGACACAGAACCTAACCTCAGGGAATTCTGTTCCCACCTGAGGGACAATCCAACTGGACAGAGACCATAGCCGGGGGAAAGGCAAGGGGGCAACAAGCATGCACAACACAGTCCATGCAGCACACAATCCCCAATGCATGTGTGCACAACACATGGTACAATACACATGAACAGCACAGGCAACACAACACACACAACACACAGTAAAACATGCAACACAGCACACACATAACACACAAACAACATACAACATTCAAGCAGCACAGCACACACAACACCCATGGAACAGATAAAACAGCACACGTACACACAAAACAACAGCACAGCAAGCAACATACACAACACATAATATACAACATGCAACACACAACACAGTATTTGCACAACACCCAACACAATACACATAACACATGAATGAAACACAACCAACAGCACATTACACACATCATACAACCCACGTGGCATACAAAGCATCACACATGCACACATGAAACACAACACAGTACACATTCGACATATACAGCACAGTACCCGTATAACATATGTACAGAACACACAACATACACAACAGTACGCATGACACGGCACGCATGTTAACATGCACAACACACATGACACATACAATGTTCACACATACACACTGATGACAGTGGTCAACCCAAGCCAGCAAGGAGAGGCGATAAGATTTGGGACAGGACACACCCTGGGTCCAACCACTGCTAGACTTTGTCAACAAACTCTTGTCTACGTTGTTCTGGCTTCAGTGAGTTCGAGGTCTCCGTCTTTCATAACCACGTGAGTAGAAAAGGTCCTGCTAGTGGAAGCCTCCTCTGAGCATAACGCGGTATAGAAGGGAAGGGGCTTGGAGAGGCAGCCCAGGCCCCGGAAGCCATGAGCCAAAGCCATGGGCAGAGACAACAGGAGGACGTGGTGGACAAGCCTGCCCAGACCTCTGTGGGAATGCCTGGGGTCTGCTGCGAGCGGGAGCCAGTGCTCATGGGCTGCCAGGGAGGAGCCCTTACTGCTCCCCAATTAACATCTGCACAAGGGGAGGTCAGAGGGGGGGAGCCCTGGGACTCAACTTGGCTGAGGAGGCCAGTTCTCACCCTTCCGTCCTGCCTCCTGCCTTCCCTCTACCTTTATTTCCATCTTTCCTTCCCTCTTTCCCCGCAACCTCCTTTCTTTAAAAAATATCAGAAGCCATGGGTCAATAAAGGGGTTGGAAAGAAGAACCAGAGACTTCTTATTTCGGGGTGTTTCCATTGAGAATCTATCCCACTGGCTGGAGACCTTACCTCTACCTGGACGCTAACGGGGACTGCAGCTGAGACCCAGAACCCATCACAACCCAAGTGTCATTGTGACTCATGACGTGGGCTCAGAGTCTTAGCGGAGGCGGGCAGCATTCACTGACAGCTGGAGCAAGGCACGGGACCAGGATGGCTCCCTGGACCAAAGGAGGGCAGCACCCACCTCCCAGGTCCACACCCAAGTTACCCATGGGCTAGAAGGAAAAGCTGCTCTTCCCTTCCCCATCTGTCAAACTCGGTCTGGGTCTGGCTCTGAGTCTGGGTCTGGCTGTCCCGGAAGTTGGCAGAGACATATCTTCTCTGACACCCGGCAACTGTTCACTGCTTCTAAGACAAGTGTCATGATGAGCCACCCCTTTCCCAGGCAAGACCCACTCATTCTCCTCTCTGCTTGGCATGTGAGCCAAGTGGAATGCTGGATGCGTCCTCTATCACAACTCCTTCTTTGTGTCACCGAGGAAATGAGGAGCCGGGACGGATACTCCAGGGCTCAGGGTCAGCATTGAATCTCTGTCACCGGCCCTCTGGGAGCCCAGACTCAAGAAGGTGGTGCATCCAGGCCCCATGTCACCACGGCAGGTGCTCTGTGCTCACCTGGTGCCCATATGCACATCAGCCTTGCCAGCCATCTGAGGTTGCAGTGCCCCAGTGAAACCACCCTCCCTGACTCCTGTGCAGGTGCACTAGCCGGGCAACTGTTCCTGCCCATGAAGTGCAGGTGGAATTTTCTGGGGACACCTTCTAGAAGCTGAGCATTCCTAAGCCTTTGCCCTCCACCCCCTCCCTGGGCTCTAGTGGCTTCAGGAAGCTGCTCTACTGCTCCCAGAGGTTCTCTCTCTGGGTCTTGTTACGTGTAAAGAAGCCCTGAGCGTGCCTTTGTGCACGGATTCCTGATTTTTGTCACATTTAATGAATCCACTTTACCTCTGTTTTATTACCAAAGTTCTATCATTGGCTTCACATGCTTTAGCATAAACTTTCTCTTCGTTATCAATATGCTAGTTTGCCTGCTTCATAACATGATTGATTTCCCTGAGATTGCCACTAATTAATACTAAGGCTGCCACGCCTCTGGTAACTGTAAGTGAGGCTCGGTCCACAGGCGACAGCACGTGTTCATGCAGTAGGGCGAGATGCGCGTGGCTGCTTCAGCTGCATGGTAAGCAGGTCTGACTTGGTGACGCAGCCACCATGATCACCAGCTGCTCATCACACGCCTGTGTGGCCAGCTGGGTGGGTTCTGGCAGGTTCTTCGGTGTATTGCTATGAGAACCCCCTTCTCCAGCCTGGGTGCCCTCATTCCCTTGCCCACACTGGGAGTTCTGGTGTCTGGTAGGAAGCCCGTGGGGTGTGGCTGTGTGAGGGGCCCAGCTATGTGCAGCAGCAGCAGACTTCAGCACATCAGGAAGCAAAGACCACACTTGCTAGAGTACCAGAAGGATGGAGAAGAGGTTTTACCTCGACTGGCTGACGCGCCCATCTGGACATTGTGTGATTTCTTTGACAAGAGATGCCTGCCCATCCCAGAGATGCAAACCAACCTGCCATCCCGGCCGCCCACTGACGCCACCCACCACCATGGCATTAATGCTCTCTCTGTTTCAGAATGCAGCATTGCTTCCTTCACACTTCTAAAATGGAGTGCCTTTCACCCCACTTAAAATCCTACAAGGGGTATTAGCTTTGTTTACATGTGGATTAGACAGTGAAATCAAAGCATCCTTGAAACTCATTTAGTCAAAATTATTTTTGAAAATCCCTTACCACGAGACCAGTGCACCCACTGCCACTAATAACACACACACCGTTTGTCCTGCTGTGCAGAGCCGATCATCGTTTCTCTTTCAGAGGTGTAAGCGCCCGAGAAAGTACTCGACACTCACAAGGTGGGGGGCACGGTGTAAGAAGCCCCCAAGCTTTCAAGCCCTGCTGTCACTTTTGGTGTGCTGAGAGCTCCCTCTCCGTAAAAGGCTTGGAAATGGCATCTCCACGGCGTCCATCTCACACCACTCCAAGGTGCCAACAGCCATAGAAGGACGGTCAGGCTGGAGGTCAGCAGCACCTGCTCTGGAATCTGCATTTGTGTAGGTGGACCCTCGTGTGGAGACCTGCAGTCCGTGTACGGCTGACCCAAGTGGCCTGGGAGCCTGTGGAGTTCACAGAGAGAAGTGCACGGCACCCCCTCCTCCTAGGCCTCGGGATCCTGTTGCACGTGAAAGAAGCCCCCACTGCAGTCTTAAATCCTTCCATGTGGTAATCAGGGGTTGGCTGGGCTGGTATTCGTTCCTTAATACCAGCAGGGTCAAGGCCGTCACAGAGAGCACCCGGCTCTTCTCAAGCTCCCTGTGAGGACAGCCACTCTTAATCACAGCTGCTGAAAAGGTGAGGATTCTGGAGCTCACATGGCTCTCCCCTGTCAGAGCCTGGGGCAGCAGATGGTGCAGGAATGTTCCCTGTGTCTCCCAGGACCCCTGAGTCCACCCTGTCCTCCCTGTAGCACCATCCCTGTTGCAGGCCAGGGTTTCACGACATCAGAAGACAGCAGACAGGACAGCCAGCATGGGTGGGCATCAGGACATCCACCGCCTACTCTTGGATGCCAGGGCAGCTGTGGTCAGAGCCAGGATGCATGTGGTTTATAATTCTGATTGTGCCAAAATGTTTGTTTTGTGATGTGCGACTGGCATTGGGCCAAGCCAGTTAATAGGAATTAATATTAATATACCTATCACATGTGTTACTTCAAATAAGTCAGCCTTGGAGACCAGATGAGGCAGAGATGGGAAATTCCACATTTCTAAGTGAGTTGCCCGTGCTCAGAACATCTCTCTCTCTGCTTCCTGGAGGCTTGACGTTCTGAAGAAGTCTTTTAAAACACCTTGCCGTTTATTATTATGTGCTCTGAGGAAGACATTCAATCCTCCTCTGTGAAACAAACATCAGGCACACCTCCTGTGCAACCGTAAAGAATAAAACAAGGAAGCACCTAGCGCAGAGCAAAGCGCTTTATGTGTTTATGCATTTATGCCCCAGTTCCGTGCCCATCTGCTGCGCACCTGCAGCGACAGGCATCGTGCAAAAGTTACCACCTTATCCTCGGGATGGGTAAATGAGGCAGAACTCTTGTCTTCATGGCGCTCATGGTTTGCTGAGGGCTGGAAGACACCCACAGATGGTCACAGATAGGGCCGAGGGGACCACATGGTGAAGGGATCAGCCAGGGGCCACGGGGGAGAGTCCGCACAAGGCAAGGTTTCTGGACCCTAAGGCTGGCAGGACAACCGTTCATTTGTCTTACTGTAGACCTAGGAAGGCTTCATTCACCTTGTGGCCCCAGAAGGAAGCCGGATGGCGGGGCAGCATACAGCCTCGGCTGTGGGCCAGTGGGTCTCTGGGTGAGAAAGGTCCTCTCTTCAGTTCCACTCCCGCCATGGCGGTTGCCTCGGGAGCATGGGGTCCCAGGATGTCTTTACACTCTGATCGCTGCTCACTTTCCTCAGGAGACCCAGGCCAGCCGCAGAGCCCTTGGCAGCCGCGGGGTGCAGCCAGGTTGATAACAGCGCTTCTTTTTTCTTCTGGGTTCTGTTTGCTGCTGCGTCCTTGTTAAGGCTCACCACGCCAGTTTTCACTTATCGGTGGTGCCATAAAGCTTCCTTTCAAGATTATGTATGTAAGTAAAGAAAGCAAGTCGCGTTAATGCAGGCATGACATTTGCATAAAAGCGCCAGTGGCATGCAGGTGGATCAGACCTCAGACACCAGGGAGACCAGGCAGGAGGCCCAGCCCTGACTGCTTCCTGAGATAAAGATGCTCAAAAGAAAAAACAAAATGGGATAGCTGGCTGGATTTTGAATAGTGCTGGAAATGCAAACTGAGCATGTGACCCAGGGCTTCCTTCTGCCCAAGGTCACTTTTCTGACCTCAGGGGAGGAGAGGAGAGACAGGATAGAGCGGGTGTTGGGCATGTGAAGGGCAGGCTAGCACCAGGGACCCTGGTTATCAGTGGATTTCACTGCTGTAGATCAGCCTCTTTTAGATTTGGGAAGATATTTGAATAATGCGACGTGCTGTCCACACAGGGGCTTGGCTGTGTGCTAATAGGGTGCTCAATATCAGAGGCATTGACTTCCTAAGACAGTTACTGCCAGCCGGGTCTCACGGCCAGACGAGTTGATTAAAACTTGGCAGGCACGATCGCTGTTCCTAATAAAGAAATCACCACCGCAGCATTTTTTCCTCCGTTAAGTAACAGAAGGAGAAATTGCGAAAAACCAAAGTCTGAAATATATTGTTGACAGCAGCTTTTAATTTCCCACTCGTAATCAGTTTCACGGGGCACCTGCTTTCTCCGCCGCATATGAGACAGTGATGCCGTAGGTAATTTCACTGCTCATCATCACTCAGGAGGCAGGGAGCGTGGAGATCTTCCAGAGCACAGGTTTGAGGGATGTTCCCATAAAACAAGGGACATTAAGTATCAATTCACAAATGTGGGTTACGTGTGTGCTGACTTAATGACTAAGTCCCTAGAAAGGAGGACTCCTGCCCACTCACTGCAGACCCTTGCTCCAGGACACCATCTTCTCATGAAATCCCATTCAGTGACTGGACAAGCTGTCTCTACACAGAGCTTAGCAGGGAAGCTAAGAGGCACGGTCTGCAGAGAGTGATGCACGGTCCCCAGGAGTGGAGCTGAGCCGGGCCGGACCCTGGTGCTCTGCAGGGGTGCTGATAGTCCTGGGTACAGAGGTGCAGGCTGAGCCAGTCAAACCATCCCCTCCCCGAGGTCACCCCCTCCGGTGTCTCCCCCCTCTGAGCGTCTACAAGGTGCCGTGACATATAACTGAAAATTGCAGAGGGACAGCTTCAGACAGCTAGAGCTGCCTTTCTCTACCTCTGTCCCCGCTTTTCCTCTGGGGTGACTTCTATCCAGGCATGTGAAGGGCAGGCTAGCCCCAGGGACCCTGGTCATCAGTGGGTTTCACCACTGCAGGTCAGCCTCTTCTAGATTTGAGAAGATAGTTGAATAATTCAGTGTGCTGTATGGCTTCAGGGCCGTATTTCCAAGTAATTTTATAGTAGGATCAAATAATGATTTGCTTGTAAATAAAAATTTATATTTAAATGTATTTGGGTCCACTGCCTAACTTTATTTAGGGCTAAAACCTTCACTTTCCTAAAAGTTTTTTTTTGTTGTTGTTGTTTAATTTACATATGACTGTGGAATGCATTACAAACATCTCTGATTCTAAAAGAATATTTTCCTCTTCAGCTTAGAAGAAAACTGCAACTCAGATGGTGCAGCCACGTGGTGAGAATGCACGCAGTTGGTGGGGATGAGGAAGGCCAAGCAGGTGGTGGCCAGGCCTGGCCTGCAGGCTCGTCCCTGCGTCTCCACAGGAAGGCTTGGGGAACGTTGGCACCAGGGCACCCGCAGGAGGGCAGGGTGGAGGAAGGACAGGAAAGGGACATGGGGGCGGGGGAGAATGCTAGAGGACCTAGGAGAAGAGGGGATGAAGGTGACCAGGTGGGGGAAGGAGGGGGTGGGCAGGTCATCGAGGCAGAGGGGGCACCCGTGAGAGCTGGGGACACCCTTGAGTGCAAGCTCCTTGGGGATGCGTCACTGCTCACGGGCTGGGCTTTTATCTCCTCCTATTTATCATCAGATCAGAGTGCATGGAAAGCAGTTTTTGATGATATTAGAGGAGGACTTAACGGTTCAAATCCTAGAGCTCTGCAGTGCCCAGAGGTTCACACAGACCTTGAGGCATGGGAACTGGCCAGTAGGCGATCACCTTGAGCACCCTTGTCCCCAGGCAGCAGGTCTAAGTGAGGGCAGGTGTCCTCCCTGGGAGCGCATGGGACCCAGCAGGACGATGAGTTCCAGTGTGGTTCAGCAAAGGCCTTGGCTGTTCCCAGGGGAGCCGTGGACAGGGGCAGGGTTGTAAAAGGCTCTGCTCTGGGGCAGGTGACAGCCTCTTACCCCACACTGTTGGGGGTTGTTGGATGAGCCCTCCCTCTGGGAGGGAGCATGGCCCTGGGTGAAGTGGCTTCCTCTAGCTGGGACCATTTCCAGAGGTTTTTCTGGACTGATACCTGAGCAGCTGGGCACTGTTTGACTCCACCTGGAGGGCTGGCCTGGGCAGCACACACAGGACACTGCAGTGTCCCCTGGAACACAGCAAGGGGAGCAAAGGAAAGGCATTGGAGGGACTTGGGGGTCATAAGCAAAGTACTCTTGACTGCAGCCTTATCCAATGAGACTTGCGGGGGTTGGTAATGGATTCTAGCCCTATCCATCAGTAACCTGTGAGTGCAGATGTGGGCTGTGCCTTGACACTTCAGCCACTTCCTGGACCCACCTCCATGTGGGCTGTACCCAAGACACCAGGGCAGGAGGGCAGGAGACTAAGGTGTATACTCAAAGCGCCCACCTCTGCCTGGCAGTTTCTGAGTCCTTTACCTGCCCTCTAGGACGTGCATCTCATCCCTTGATAGGTGGGATGCTGGAGGGACTCCCCCCAGATGGTGCCACTAGAAGAGATAAGAATCTTGGGACTCTCTTGCAACCCAGTGATCCAATTTTTTTTTCCATGTTGGAACAGTTTATTTTTTATTGGTGAGTAGAATTCTTGTTTTAGTCAGCTTTTTTAATTTATTTTTTTTTCTGCTGTGACTAAAGGACCTGACCAGAATAAGTTTAGAAGAGGAAAAGTTTATTTCAGGGCTCACAGTTTCAGAGGTCTCAGTCCATAGACAGCCCGTTCCATTTCTCGGGGCTCGAGGTGAGGATGCACAACATAATTCTACGTGCTTAAAATAACTCACTCCACTGCAGTCCCCGGTCCTTCCCCTTGCCCTCTTCTCTTCTCCTTCTTCCTCCTGTTGTCTTTTCTCTACTCTCCTGGTCTCCCTCCTATTTGCTTAAGTTTTTTTTTTTTTAATATTAGAGTTCTATAGTATGCAGAAGGGTGAAGTTCACTGTCATGTATACAGACATCACATAATTTGGTCCATTTTATTGCACAGTTCTTGTCTTACCTGCTCCTTCATCCTGGCCCCGCCCAACCCTCCCTCTACCCCCACTGATTTCTGATTTCACATGATCCCCTTTTTCTTATTTTACTGTAGCTCCCACAGGAAGAGAGAGAACATCCAACCCTGGACTATCTCAGACTAGCATATTTCACTCAGCTTGACGCTCTCCATTTCCACCCATTTACCAGCAAATGCCATCATTTCACTCTTCACCAGGGCTGAGTAAAACTCCATGGTGCCACATTTACTTCATGCGTTTATCTGCGGAAGGGCACCTCAGTTGGTACCATACCTTGACTATTGTGAACTGTGCTGCTATAAGCATGCTGTGGCTGTATCACTGTTATGGGTTGTTTTCATTTTTTTTTTTTTTTTATAAATACCAAGGAGTGGCAGAGCTGGGTCACAGGGTGGCTCCATGCCTAGTCTTTTGAGGAATCTCCATACTGCTTTCCAGAGTGGTTGTATTAATTTGCAGTTCTACTGGCAATGTATGAGAGTGTGCTTTTTTCTTCAAATCTTCTCCAACATTTATTATTATTTGTATTCTTCATAATTGCAATTCTGGGTGGAATGAGATGCAATCTTACTGTAGTTCTAATTTGCATTTCCCTGATTGCTAGAGATGCTGAACATTTTTTTATGTAATTGTTGGCCATTTGTAATTTTTTCTTTGAGAAATGCCTGTTTAGTTCTTTTGCCCATTGATTGATTGAATTATTTGCTTTTTTCCATTAATATTTTTCAGTTTTTTATGTATTCTTAATATTAATCCCCTATCAGAGAAGTAGCTGGAAAAGATTTTCTCCCATTCTGTACATTTTCTCTTCACAATATTAATCATTTTCTTTGATGTGAAGAATCATTTTTTTAATTTATAGGTGTTCCACTTATTAATTCTTTGTTTTATTTTTTGAGCTTTAGGAGTCTTGTCTTTGCAGTGGGGGGCAGTGGGGGGGGGTATCAGGGATTGAACTCAGTGGCACTCAACCACAAGCCACATCCCCAGCCCTATTCTGTATTTTATTTAGAGACAGGGTCTCACTGAGTTGCTTAGTGCCTCTCTTTTGCTGAGGCTGGCTTTGGACTCAAGATCCTCCTGCCTCAGCCTCCTGAGCCACTGAGATTACAGGTGTGTGCCACTGCGCCTGGCTATGAGTCTTGTTAAGGAAGTTGGTGCCTGTGCCAATATGATGGTATGTTGACCCTGTTTTCTAGTAGTATTTGCAAAGTTTCCTAGGTCTTTGACCCACTTTGAGTGAACTTTTCTGCAGGGTGTAATGTGGGAATCTACTTTATTCTTCAACATATAGATATTCAATGTTCCCAGCACTATTTGTTTAAAAAGCAGTTTTCTCCACTGTATATTTTGGCATATTTGTTAAGTACCAGGTAACCGTATCCATGTGGGTTTGTCTTTGGGTCTTCTGTTCTATTCCATTGGGCTTCATGTCTGCTTTGATGTCAGTACCGTGACGTTTTCCTTGCTGTAGCTCTGTAGTGTGACTTAAGATTGGGTCTTGTGAGGCCTCTTGCACTGCTCTTCTTGCTCAGAACTGCCTGGGCTCTTCTGGGTCTCTTCTTCTTTCACATAAAGTTTAGGACTGTTTTTTCCAGTTCTGTCGAAAATGTCATTGGTATTTTAATGGAGAATATATGAAATCTATATTTTGCTTTTGGAAAAATGGCCATTTTGACAATATTAATTATGCCTATTCAAGAACATGGCAGGTTTCTCCATCTTCTAAAATCTTCAATTTCTTTCTTCATTGTTCTACAGTTTTCTTTGTAGAGGTCTTTCACTTCCTTGGTTAGATTTTTTTACTAGCATTTTATTTCATTTATTATTTTATTTTATGGAGGTTATTGTGTGAGATGCTTTTCCTGATTTCTTTCTCAGCAGAATCACTGTTCGAATAGGAAAGCTATTTATTTATGAATGTTGATCTTATATTCTGCTACTTTGCTGAATTCATTTATTAGCTCCACAAGTATTGTTATGGAGTTTTTTGTTTGTTTGTTTGTTTTTTGAGGGCCTTCTAGATATAGGATCCTGTCATCAACAGATAATGATAGTTTGACTTCTTCTTTTCCAATTTTTATCCCCTTTAATTTCTTTCTCTTGCCTGATTGCTTTGGCCGGAGTTTCAAGAACTATATTGAAGAGGAGAGGTGAGAGTGGACATCCTTGTTTTGTTCCTGATTTTAGAGGAAATGCTTTCAGTTTTTCTCTATTCAGTATGATGTTGGCTTTGGGTCTTCATCTACAGCCTTTAAAATGTTGAGGTAAATTCTTTCTGCTTCTAATTTCTCCAGCATTTTTTAAAAACATGAATAGCACTGGGTTTTATAAAAGGCCTTTTCTGCATGTATTGAGATAACCATATTATTATTGTCTTTGATTCTACCTGTGATGGTGAATTACATTTATTGATTTATGTATGTTGAATCTATTTTGCATTCCTGGGATTAAACATTCTTGATTATGGTGCACTATCTTTTTGATGTGTTTTTGAATGTGGTTTTGCTAATATTATGTTAAGGATTTTTGCATCTATGTTTATCAGGGACATCAGTCTGAAGTTTTCTTTCCTTGATGTGTCTGGTTTTGGTATCAGGGTTATACTAACTTCATAGAATGAATTTGACAGTGTTCCCTCTTTTCTATTTCATAGAATAATTTGAGGAGGTTTGGTTTTCTTCTTTAAGGTGGAACTCAGTTGGATTTAAAAAAAATAAGATCCAGCCATATGTTTTTAACAGGAGACTCACATCACAGGGAAAGACTTTCACAGGCTAAAGATGAAGGGATGGACAAAGGTGTACTACTAATACGGAGGGGTAGCTACTGTCGTATCAGACAAAGTAGCTTCAAGCCAAAATTAATCATAAGAGACAAAGAAGTTCCCTTCAGACTGGTTAAGTATATCATCCAACAAGATAATAATTATTGTAAGTATTTATGCCCCAAACATTAGTGCACTTACTTTACATAAAGCAAACTCTTCTTGATATAAAGATTTTCTCCCATTCTGTAGGCTTTCTCTTCACACTATTAATCATTTTCTTTGGCATGCAAAAGATTTTGAATTTGTTCAATACTTTAATACTGGGCAATTTCAACACACCTCTCTCACCACTAAATTGGTCATCCAGACATAAATCAAGTAAAGATTCTTTAGAACTGAAAAATATTGTTAATCAAATGGGCTGAGCAGACATCTATAGAATATTTCATCCATTGACAACTGAATTCACTTTCTTCTCAGGAGCACAGAGAACTGTCTCTAAAATAGACCATATTTTAGGGCACAAAGCAAATTTTAGCAAATACAAAAAAACAGAGAAGATTTTTTTTTTTTGCATTGTATCATATCATAGGGGAATGAAATTAGAAATCAATGACAATATAAAAAACAGAAATCATTTTAACCCCAGGAGATTAAATCATATTCTTTTACATAAGGATTATATCATAGAAAAAATCAGGAGAGAAATTTTTTAAAAAACTGTAAGAAACAATTAAGAATATAAATACACATATCAAAATCTCCAGGACAGTGGCTAGGCAGTTGTAAGAGGAAAGTTCACAGCCCTGAGATCATTTCTATCTCACCACGCAGGCATGGGATTTTTCCCAAGAATGGCTCCACTGATTATCTGGCAGATGCAGACCAGAGTTTTAGAAGGGTTGCTGGCTCATGGGTTTCCACACCTTCTCCACTGTGCTCTGAATCACCAGGGAACATGGGGGTCGGTGGCTGCAAACTTCTTTCTCAGTCCTTTGCCCAGTGGAAGCTGGAAAGTTTGGTCAATAATAAACAAGGACAGGAGTTTTGAGGGCGGGGAGAGAAGCCAAGTCACAGAGTGGCTCTCTCCCTGTCTCCCTTGTCCCCTCGTCTGTCTCCCTCTGCCTGAGGCAGCAGTGCACGCAATGGGCTTGCCTCCTCTGCACCTCAAATTCTCACCAAACAGTCTCTGCCATGATCCAGCTCCTAGCATGTGGCTCTGGTCTCCGGTTCAGGTGAGACCACCTCCCCATGGTTGCCTCCAGCCCCAGAGATGTAGTTGTTTGCTGTGGTCATTGATCCAAGCCCTCTGATGACTTCTAGTTCTTCCACTACCTTTGGAAGTTTCCACTGAACCATATTATTTGTACAGATAAGTGCACTTGCTTTTGTCCATCTTAATGAACATCGACATCTTTTAAACTGGCGTACCGCTTTAAATTCGCTCCATTAAGCTCCAGACCATAGCTCTGTTTTCCTGAGTGGATGCTGGCTCATAGGTCATTGAGTCTGTAAAAGTGCTCATCAAAGCTAGACCAACGAAGACCTCAGAGATAATTGGTAAATGGCGATGGATACAAATCTCAACCTAAAACTCAAGAGCACAGAGTTCACATTGTTTTTCTATAGAGTTCTTCATATCCATGTCAGACCCACTCCATTGGTTGGACGCACATCCTGTCAATCAAATCACACACTCCTGCTGTCAAGTCAGCCTCCCAGCCTGCTGGCATAATTGTCTATGAGTTTGGAGCAGCCTGCCGTTGCCCAGGGTTGGGGGAGGGTGGCGGGGACCTGGGTTTGGCTGGGGTGCACCAGCTGACGTCTGCTACCATGTCTGACTCTGCCTGGGCTTGGGTCATGGGCATGTCCAGGGTTTTCTGCACCATGAATCATTTCCATCAATAAGTTGCCTCAAAATCCAACAACTTGAGACATGTCCTAGCTCTCAAGGGACACAAGAGAAGTCTGCTGTCCTGTCACAGAGCCTGGGGACACCCACACGGTGTGGGAGCTCTTCCTGGCCTGGCTCTCTGCACAGGCATCTCTCCATCTCCTCTCTCTGAATCTCTCATGACATCTCTCTGACATCCTTTCCTCGAGATAGGGAGATAGGACTGGCCCTGAAGTCCACGCTCACAGCCTGTTTCCTCCCTGGCTTTCCTTCAGCAGCCATCTCTGCCCCCCAGAGGGAGAGTTTCCATCCTGGGAGCAGGACGGCCACTCTGACACCGTCACGGGTGCTTCGCCCATCACTTCTGTGTATGTGTGTCCTTGTGTGACCTCTCATGACGAGGCTTGTGGCAGTGAGCGTAGACGGCCACTGACCCTGGATTTCCAGGGCTCCTGACACTGGAAGCCTGCCCTGGACCTTGGTGCACATCCGGACTTGGCCACGTAGCTACACCACACCATCTTCCCATTCTGGGATTAAGCCAAAGCAGCTCCAACCATCAGGGACATGGGAACAGGGCGCAAGAGCCACAGGACAACCCAAGCACTTGCCTTCACCTCTGCTCAGACCTGGAGGGCTAGGCACCTGTCCACACCTGACATCATAAGTTAGGAAGGTGTGATCCTTCAGACAAGGGCCAGCACCTATTTGGAACACAACCGTCCAATCTACCACATGCTCTGTGATTCCAGGGCTTGGAAAGCAATTCACAACCGTTTAACTTATGCTGAACATGAAGACTAGAACAGGCCAGAAAAAAATAAAATTAGAAACAAATGTTCAAAAAGAATAGAAGAGTAGCCTCTGCTGGAAGTGAGAAGGATGGGTGGGCAGAGCTGGACGCTTCGGCTCAGTATGAAATGCAGGTTAAACCTTGGGACTGAACTTGCTTTTGGTGGGCTTGTTGTTAGCACGTGGGACCTTGAGCCCAAACCCAGGCTCCCTGCTGCTTCCCAGAGCCCCAGAGGAGGTGGTCACAGCGCTGGTCAGCCCTGTGCACATTCAGCGTGGGGGTCCTTAGCACTCATTCTCATTCATTCAGTAATCCACAGCCCACATCCTGCCTCACTTTCCTTTCCTCCTAACTCCTGCAGCCTGTTTGTGTGAGAAAACCCTGCAGGACATGGGACTCCTGCCACTAGTAGTCTATTTTTAGTCCTATGCCAGGTATCAGCCTGGAGATGACAGGAGGAAGCAGTGGCCAGCAGCCTCCGTGGAGGCGAATCCGCTGAGCACCGCAGGAAGGGGCTTTCGTAGACTCTATCCTGCAAGCTGCCTGGGGATGCCCACCTCTGGGTGCTCCACGAGGTGCTGTCAGAGTTGGTCCTTTCCCCTCTCATTAGAGCTGTCTTCTCCCAAAACCTAAGTGACTGGCAATGTGGGGACACTGCTGGACATTGTTCACCACTGAGTTAGACAGAACAGAGTGCAGCCCTGAGTGCACAGGGTTGTGAATCTCATATTTCTGCAGTCACGTCCCCTCCAACCAGATCCAAGTTCAGAACACCCCCCTTGCCCTGCCTGTGCCCCAGGCCCTTCCAAGCCCGCCTGGACCCCTGCCCATGCAGATGGTTACTCTGACCTCTTCAACCTGACATTGCTGTTTCCTGATATTGACCTTCATGTTGGCAGAGCCGGTGATGCGTGCTCTTGGGCCCGGCTTCTTCTCATCAAATAGTGCCATATACCTGTGCTCTGTGTGAAGTTGTGGCGAGTTGGCATCCACTGTGTGAACACGTCAACCCTAATGTGTTCTTTCTGCTGAGGGGTGTCTGGGTTGTCTCCAGCTCAGAACTGTTGGGGACGAGGCTCCAGAGAACATCCCCACGTGTGCTTTGGTGGATGTGAGTGTGCCCTTCCAAGCATGTGTCTCAGGAGTGGGGTGCTGTGCCATAAGGGTGTGCTCAGCTCCGGTCCTGCCAAACATCACTCCAAAGTGGTTGCGCTTGTCGTGTACTCCTCAGCCCACACCCTGTGGCCTCAGGGGGTCCTTTGTTGACATCTGTTACCAAAATGCGGGAACCATTTCTCCAGTGCAAAGGAGAAGCAGTCACTGGAGACACCCCTTCCCTTGGCCCTCACCTCTACCTGCGTAGAGAACGAAGAGAAGCTCTCCTCTCGTACCCCAGAGATTCAGGCCACAGTGGCCTAGGTGGCAGGCGTGGGTGGCCATGTGCAGGAAATGGAATGCTTGCACCTGGGGTAGGGCTGGGAATCGGATATGGCCACCTATACAAAATATGGAAAATGAAAACAGAACTGTTGTGTGACCCCGAAACCCCAAAGGAGGTGAAGTCAGCACCTCAAAGAGACACCTGCACTCCGGTGTTCATGGTAGCCATAGCTGAACCCAACTCAGATGTCCGTCAGTGGACGGCTGGGTCTCTTCAGTTTCTTTATCCACTAATAGGGGACATGGCAGTAGTAATGCCCAGCCTGGCTCCCGCCCCTTCCCAGGGCTCCACGCAAGGCGGCATCACATGGGTCTGGGCTCCAGTTGGCACCCAACAGCTCTCAGCCACCATGGTTGAAGTGTTCCCGCTCTCTGAAGCCTCGCCGTGGTATCTTATAATCTCAGGGTTGCCAGTGTTGATGTCCAACCTTCCATTACTGAAAGGGCTTCTACACAACATGTGGCTCAGTGACCCTGCACACTGGGTCCTCAGACAACACGTCTGGTCTTCTGTTTAAATTTAACTTTAAAAAAAATTTAACGAATACATAAAAACATACAAACGGCCCACGTCATGGGGTACCTGGGATGCTTGACAGTCGCACACACTGCAACGTCCAAGCCAGGTCGGGCGTACCCATCTCGACCATCTATCTATTGTTCCTTGAAAACTTTCAAAATCCTTCCTTCTGGCTGTTTGAGGTGGACAGTGCATCATTGCTCTGTGGCTTCTTCCTCTTCTCCACTGCAATGAGTGTCCATGGGTCACCTTGCTTCCCACCCCTGGCTCTGTCTGGTCTTCACTCACCCCCTGCTACTCTCAGCAGCTCGAGGTCAGCCCTCCCACCCGAGTGAGCTCAGGCAGTGTGTGTCCCCCTGTGCCCGGCTTATTCCACCTAGCACAGTGACCTCCAGCTTCTCTCACACTGTCACGGACGGCAGGACATCACCTTGCTACGGAAGGGAACATTCCATGGTAGTGTGCACGGCGCTATCTTTACCCAGCCATCTGCAGGTGGCACTGGGGCTGTTTCCATTCGCTGGACATTGTGCAGAGTGCCCCAGGTTCATGCTCATTTGTGTCCTTTGGAAACACGCTCCAAGTGGGACTGCCAGAGGCAGCGTGGTTGTCCTTAACCCTCAGAGGAAGCTCCTGTGTCTCCATGACGGTGGCACCTTGGGCCTCCCCACTGCGGTGTGGTCGGCTGCCTTCCCTCCACAGTGCCAGCTCCTGTCACCTCTTGTCTTCCTGGAGACAGTGTCTTCTCTGGAGTGAGCAATGACCAGTGAGGCTGAGCCTTTTCCTGCACCCTTTGGTCTGTTGGGTCTCCTGGCTCTCAGTAGCAGACCAGGTTCCCTCCAGCAGCACGCACCCCAAGGCAGCCCGAGGGAACCCAGGTACTCTGCTGCTTTGCCTGAGAACCGTGCCCACCTCCCCAGCTCTGCTGAGCTTGTGTCTATGAGCACATTTTCCTCTCTGCATGTCTCCATTGCTCCAGCTGCAACTGGTAGTAGCTGGAGAACTGCACTAAGGGGCAGGGGACTCAGCATGGTGGCCCGTGTTTGTCGGGGACTTGATTGGGATTATGTAACTCTCACAATCAACCCCAAGAGAAGGTGACCTTATCTCCATTTTACAGAGGAGAAAGCTGGGGTGAGGGGGGTTCCAGATGGTACACAGCTGGTCACAGAAGAAGTGGACCAAACCCCAGATGTAGTGCAAGTGGTGAAAGCCACCGTCCCCTGGAACTGTGAAGGCTGACAGGCTGGATGGGCACCTCCACACTTGCCTGCAGCCAGAGGTCCAGAGGTCCAGAGGTGAGGAAGGACCTGCGGATCCCCTGCTCTCCTGCACCATCCAAGCATGGAGCCTGAAGGTGGAGGTGGGCGTGCACACAGCTGCCTTGGCTGGTGTAGCTCTGGACCCAACAGCTCCGGGGTCACGTCCCAGATGTCCTGAGGGTGTCTGGAGCCATTGTGGGACATTGGCTCCCCACCTCCCAGCCTCCTTGGTCACCAGGGCAGCAGCCCCTCTGCAGGGTTGCTCTGGAAGTCACTCCTTCACCCCCACCTCAAGCCCACTGCTTCACCCCAGGTGGGCTTTGTAAAACCATCCCCTGTGTTAATTAGAGGCATCTCGAATGGCAGCTGTGTCTGGACAGACCCCACCAGGCTCCTCCAAACCCAGAATCTGCTGCAGCACATAAGACAGGTCCCTGATGCCTGGGTCAGACCGCCTTGCAGGATTGGGGCTCTGGCCCATTTGCACAGCTTGGTGCAAGTGGGTGGTGAGGTCCATGCTTCTTCACCACTTCCCAGAGTCGTGTTTTCAGAGGAGACGTGCAGCGAGGTCCAGACCGAATCTGGGAACCGTCCAAGCGAGACTAAAGCAATCCCGTGGCCCCTCCGTCGTAGTGGTGATAACTTCCTTTTCTTATCAAATGTTTTCTTACAGAGGAAGATCAAGGTAATGAAAAGAAACAGCTTTTCCCTTGAGAAAATACCCAAGCCCTGCATTTACATAAAGTCCAATGCCTCAAGACGTCCAGTGCTGGTGGACTGCAGCTGCTGGACACCTGAAATGCTGGGCACTGACCATAGCTAATGTGTTCCTCTGCCCAGGAGAGCTACACGTTGTCCCAGGGCAAAAAAACAAATATATAAATACGAAGCAAAGTTTCCATGTGGGTTACTCTGGCGTATGGAAACAATGGCATCCCTCGCCCGCCTGGTGGTAAGGGACATTAGGCACCTGAGCCGCAGAGCGGGATGCAGATGGAGAGGCCCTGGGCATCCAGCTTTTCCATTTCACACCTGGGCCTGGAAGGCTTTTGTTGCTTGTTCCTGTTGCTCTTGGTAAAGAAACAGTGGACGGAATGTTCTAGAAATAAGAGGCCATTGTGTGGTGACGTATTTGCAAAGCACACACCTGGATGTTGAATTATCCAATTAAACAACGATTCAGAGATCACCCCACTTAAAAATGGATCTATGAACGCTTGAATGCATGGCCGCCCTCTTGTCCTCAGGGGGTAGTGTGGATGCACCCCCCCCTCCGTCTACTTCCTGGTTTTGTTTCCTGTTTTGGTTTGTTTGCTGTTTGTACCTCTGTTTATTTTCACTTTTCTCTTCATGGTTCTTTTTTTCTTAATCAAATAGATGAAATCACTTATTATAATAGATTCCTATAGAAGTGTAATTGTCCCATCGAGAAACTTCTGTCAATCCTCAAGAGGACTGCAGACACCAGTAACTGCAGGGGGGACAGCTGGGAGGGGTGTCCTGGATCTGCTCAGCAGGACTTAATACCTGCAGAAGTTGTTAACACAGCAATTAAAGCCACACCGTCCCTTGAAGTAAAATCAAAGTCTTAGCACCTACTGCATAGAAGGACCCCGTGAGACCCTTTATTTCATTTTCCCTTCCTTAGGAAATTGACAGGATTCACTTTCTTCTATGAATACAAATGCTTTGTCTTTAAAAGCATGCTTTAATTTTACCTTTTTCCCACAGAAACTGGGGTGCACAGTGCCTCAAAATGACCTGGCCTGACTGACTTGATGCTTTCTTAATATTGGGCTTCAAGTTCTGAGAAAGGGTGGTGCATTCATTAACAACCTGCCATGCCTGAGCCTGCACCTCCTGCACTTCCGGGTCCCCTGGCCCTTGCCAGCCATGTGTCTTTGTTCATTCCCCCAAACTCAACCCACGTGGGTGATAAACATGGCAGCAAAAGTGGCCTGCACTGATGATCTAGTCAGTTCTGGATTGCTACAGGATAACTGAGGCAGGTAATTTTATAAAGGAAAAAGGTTTAAATGTGAGGTCAGGCCCCAGTTCTGGAGCTTCAAGGGCATGGCTCCTTGCACTGGCAATTTATGGAGAGGAACTCAGCGCAGATGGCAGGTGACAATGGGGGAGAATGCATGTCAGAGCAAGTGACTGCATTTCGAACCAGGAAGCAGAGGTAGGGGGAAATCCTCAAGGGCACCCACAAGGGCCTAAGGATCTCCTCAGGTCCCAGCCCCCAATGGCTCTGCCACTTCCCAGTTGCGCCACCCTGAGGACCAAGTCTCTGCCCTCTGGTTTTGGGTAGGCAGCTGACCTCAGTCACCATTGTGCCTTCAGTGCCCCTGACTGGGGAAGCATTTCCATCCTGCTGTCCCCTTGGAGGTCCCTGTAACCCTAGGCAGCGCACAGAGCTTCCTCCCACCCGAGCTCTGGGGAAAGACAACACTTTTCTCCCATTGGCCCCATGCCCAGGCCTGGTGGCACAGGGCACTGCACCCACCTCACCTGGCATACGTCTCCAGGTCTGTGGGTGGGGAACATGCAGCCATTTCACCTGGTCTTCATGGACTCAGGAGTCTGCTCAGGGCAAGTGTTTGGTAAATGCCAGCTTAGTGCCCCCCACGGTTGTCGTGGTGGGTCAGGGACTGTCCTCCATGGATGGACTGTGATGGACAGGAGCAGGCTTCCCTGCAGAGTCAGAGGACCAGGGGAGATGCCTGGGCGAGCCTTGGATCGGCACTGCACATGTGTGTTGTATCCCCAAGGTCTTTCTGAAGTGTGGGTCCCGTGATGCCCACTGGTGTAGAACCAGCAAGACTAGAGAAGCTTCCACGGTCACTGATCAAAAGGAGGAATCAGAAACAGAGGTCAGAGTGCAAGAGCCCAGTGTGGAGAGGGAGGACGGCGAGGGGGCTGCACCTCCGGAGAACTCTGACAGCTTCTTAAAACATCAGGCACAGACAGCCTTGTGCAGTGCAGCCCTTTTTACCCTGGGGGTCCCCCGGCCCTCTCACTCTGCAGAGGAAGCCTGCCCCTGTGTCCCAGCAAAAAGAGAACTCACATAGGGATGCTCCAGCATGGATGCTTATGGTGGCCCCAAGCCAGAAAGAACAGGGGCACAGGGAGCCTCATCTGCCCACTGCTAGGTCCTGCTCTGGGGCCTACATGGGGCCTCCTGACCTCTTCTTCAGAGTGCAGTCCTAGTATGGACATGTGGTGTCCTGGTGTGGACGTGCGGGGTCCTGGTCAAATGCCCAGGTAACTTAATGTCAAGCTGCCCAACTCCTGCACATGGAAGATTTATCATAGATCTTTCTTCATCATAAGCAAAAAGATTTACAAATAACTTCTTGGAAAGTAAACTGTCCACACACAGAAACTTCTAAATCTCATTAGAATTGTTAGTATTCATTCAAATAATTATCATCATAATATTAAAAACCAAGTGTGAATAGTCAACCATCTTCACTATCCTACAGATTCACTCACACAGAATATTAAATACCTCTTTGCAGAAAGGACAACAAATGGCCTAAATTACTTTGTGTCATGTGCCAAAATTGTCAGATACTTTCTCAGCCAAGGTGCCCAGGAGACCTGCCCCATGGAGCTGTTAGGAAATGAAGGAATTTGAGACCTAGGGTCTGTCTGGGTTTGACGAGTTGCCGCCATGCCCTAAATCACTCCGATTGGAAAACGTAATTTTTAAAACCTGGACACAGTTGGGTGTCTGCTTTTCTTGTAAAAGCTGCAACACACTTCTTCAGGCTGATGGCCACCACCATGAGCTGGCTGGAAGCTGGTGTTCGTCAAGTCAGGTGGCAGGGATCTGGCCATGCCGTGTGCCGGCCTCCCTCCTGCTGCAGTTGCCTATTGAGCATCCCTGAGAACGAGGACACTGGTGCCTGGTGCCAAATAAGAAATATTTTGCAACCCTGTCTCAAAAAGGAGGCAGCCTCCTTTCCCTCCAGCCATCACCACCAACCCACAGAAGCTGCTCCTGAAGTGAGGCCCACTTGCTCACCCCATGCGAGAGGAACCAGGCACCCCACTGAGAGCATGGCCCACATATGGCTTTCCCTGGGGGTCAGTGTGGACCTCTATGTGTGGCCAGCAGGGGACATGCAGGGCCATGCCTTAGGCAGCTGTGTTACTTCACTGTGGCTTCTTTTCTCCCAGGCTTGACTCTCGTGTGCAGAGTGCTACCCATGCTTATGTGCAGGGGAAAAAAAAAACAAAAACATAAGGACATTATCAAACGGTAAATTCATACTTAAAATGTCACGCGCTCGTCTAAAGGAATGGATTAACTTACTTTTATCACTTTAAAACAGTCTTGCAAATTCTTCCAGATGAATATGGAGAGATTGGATTCTTTTAAAAATATCTACATAAGAGTCAACAGAGGATTTTTATCAACAGGTAACCTCTTCCTGATATTTTCATCAGTAAATGTTTTGCACCTGTCCTTCCTATGGGTGATTTTATTTCTGTAGATGAATTCCCAAGTGAGATTTATGGCTCAACGAATATGTGAATTTTTGAAGTTGACCCACATGGCCAGATTAATCTCCAGAGGGCTATAGCAATCTGTTTGCCAACAATATTTGCAAAGGCACTGACTTACCCCAGACCTCCCTGCCCCAGAAGTTGATCTAATTCTTGCAATTTAACAGGGACGTGGTCCTCGTGGTCCACTGATGTGGAAGGGCCTCCCCAGGTGTCTGCTGGCCTTTAGCATTTCCAAGAGCTCATGGCCACCCTTCCTGGTGTCTGCCTATGGCTGTTGGCCTCTCTCTCATCATGTGGCCAGTCTCCCTCCCCATCATGGTGACATCCTCCTGACATCAGAACTGCAACAGCCTATTTGTCTTCTGGTTTCTTTGTGGCATCTTCCACCAACCAAAGAATTTTCAAGTTGTATGGACATTCTTTTTATTCTCCTGTTTAAGAAGTTTCCTCACACACGGTTTTATATACATCCTCTGCAAATGAGCATCAGAGCCAGTGGGAGGTGGGAAGAGGGGAAAGAAGAGAAGCATATTTTTTGCATTGCTTATGCTCGATTAATTGCAATGGGGCATGAGCTGATTTTATAGTTAAAAATACAGTTTAGCTGGGCACAGTGGTACATGCCTACAATCCCAGTGGCTTGGGAGGCTGAGGCAGGAGGATTGCAAGTTCAAGGCCAGCCTCAGGAATGTAGCGAGGCCCTAAGTAAATTATTTTTTATTTTGAAACCCTGTCTCACAATAAGAAAATAAAAAGGGTGCTCAGAGTTTAAAGCACCCCTGGGTTCAATCCCAGGTAGCAAAAAGAAAAAAAAAACAGAAAGAAATATAGTTTAATAAAAAGAAAAAACTGTGAGGATTTGATCATGAAGGGGCAGGCAAAAGGGAATTTTTTGGGGGAGGTGTGGGGTCCATGGACCTGTTCTGTATCTTGCTTGTTTTAGTCACTTGACCCTGTATTTGTGAAAAACCATGAAACTACACACCAAAGAGTGCCTTCTACTGCATATTCATTTAAAAGTAGGATTACTGCTGGGCATGGTGGTGCATGCCTGTAATCCCAGCCGCTTGGGAGGCTGAGACGGGAGGATCACAAGTTCAAGGCCAGTCTCAGAAACTTAGCAAGGCCCTGAGTAACTTAGCAAGATCCTATCTCAAAATAAAAAATAAAAAGGGCTGGGGACATGGCTCAGTGGTTAAGCACTGGAGGGTTCAATCTCTGATATCCCCACCCCCCAAAAAAGTAAAATTAGTAAATTTTAGAGGATTCACACTATTCTGACTCTAGCTTTACCCTAGTGACAAAACGATACCAGTTCAAAAATAAAGAAAAAGTTTTGCTAAACGCAGGTCTAAAAACCACACATAACAGATTGGTAAATCAGATTCAGCAGAGCATTAGAAATACAGCCCACCTGAGTTTATCCTGGAAGACAGCTTGGGAGGAGTTCAGCTCCTGACCATCACATCACTGTTAGCAGCTCTGTGGACGCAGGATTCCTGGCCCCTGCTGTGTGGTGTTTGGGAAGAGGGGCTTCTTTGCTGCAGGTGCTGGGGAGGGATTGTCCTGGGAGCCTGGGTGGGCAGCATCCCTGGGCTCCACCATTGGGGGCTGTGGTGCCCTGTCTCAGCATGAGACAAGTCTCCAGACACTGCCAGTATCACCAGGGGAGTCTTCCCCCAGGAGAACTGTGTGGTCAGATGGTTGATAGGCAAAGTAGCTGAGATCGTGATCATCTCAGCGAGTGTGGAGGAAGAACACCTCATAGAATTCAGAGTGGCTTCCTCCATTGTTAAATGCATATGCAAACTGCGTAGGCTGTTGGACCAGTTGGGACAGAGAGGAACTCACCAGCTAGAGACCACACACCAAAGTCCTGCTTCAAATCTCATGTCCACCGAGGAGACGTACCTGGGAACACAGTCCTGGGATGTTCTGGTTAGAACATGCTGGGCATTCTGTGCTATACCCCGAGGAGCATTGGGGGTGCAGTTAAGTTTGGGTGATTTTAATTGGAAACAGACTTAGAGGAGGAGGAAAATGAGGGCATCTACCAGGACTTTGTCACCTGCTGGGTAAGGGCTGTGCGCCACAAAGCCCAGCAGCAGGTCACCACAGAGCGCAGCAGCAGGTCACCATTTGCTTTCTGCAGCTCTTCCAAAGAGTTGGCGCCCCTGGCTTGTGGCACCATCCTGTTGGCTTGAATTTCTCCCCCATTATTTTTGTTATTTATCAGACAGGTCCTCAGTCATGCTCTATATGAGAAACTATGCCTCACTCTTTTGAAGATGGCTTGGGAGTGGACAGCACTCATTTATAACCAGCGTGGAGCCCAGCGGAGGAGAGTTGTGTGCAGAGTATGATGGCAATTATTCTTGCAAATGGCAGTGGCCAGGGTCATGGAAAGAGAAAGTGGAATGAACTGAAGTGAGCTTCAGAATGCTGCTTGTGACACTTACAGGACATAAACCTCAGGGACCATCACTGTGCTATGCTCCACTCCAGGGATGACACTACCTCTGTCCCAGTCTTCCCCCTAGCCAGAGCGGACCTCAGGAGCTGACCACATTGCCAGAGGCTGGGATAACAGGGAGGGGCGATGGAGGTGCCAGCCACAGTCAGGCAGGAGAAGGAACCCTGGTATCCCCCTGCACAGTGTCGTGACCACAGGAACAGTCCTGTACTCTAGATCACTGATCCATCATGACCTCGCCTACTTGCTAATTATAGCTATAAGGTGACCTTCTAAGGTCCCAAGTAGACATGAGTATTTGAAGGACACAGTCAGCCCAACTGGAAGGGAGAACAGGGACAGTCTTAAGCCAAACACATCTCACTAGGCCAAGTGGCCCAAGACCAGCAAGAAGGCAGAGGGCTGACCAGCATGGGCCATGTGGGCTCTCGCGGGGTAGGGAGGGGCCTGGCCGAGCTCAGGACTTCACCTGGGGGCTGCTCACTGGGGTTACCCCAGGGATGGAGCTCATGGGTGGACGGCACTCCTGCTCTCTCTGCTCATGTGTGCTTCTTGATGCCACTGCAGAGTAGGTGGCCCTGTGTCACCAAGGGAGCACAATAGGAGTGTCACAGCAGAGGCATGGAAGGGGACCTGAGCAGGGCCTGCCCTGCCGCCTTGATTCTGCAGGTGCTGGGAAGTGGCCTCACCTCTGGGCCAGACCTCAATGGAGAGGCGAGTCCAGCCTCTGCAGGGCCTGTCAGCTATCCAGGTCCAGGCA
This sequence comes from Marmota flaviventris, assembly GCF_047511675.1. NCBI lineage: Eukaryota > Metazoa > Chordata > Mammalia > Rodentia > Sciuridae > Marmota > Marmota flaviventris. The sequence continues at coordinate 125,702,394 of NC_092498.1, forward strand.
CTGTGTCACCTGTAGATTTTCCAAATTGTGGGAAGACAATTGACGTCTTTCCTATGGGAAATGGTCTGTGCATCAAAACCACAAGGAGATAGAACAGCTGTTATCAAAAAGAGAAGGTATCGGTGGTGGTGAGGACATGGGGAGGAGGGAGCCCTGCACACAGTGGGGGGATGTAAGTCAGAACAACAGTGCAGCAGTTGCTTCAAAAATTAAAACTAGAGCCTCCACACAATCTGGCAATCCCAACACTGGGTGTGGATCCACAGGAAATGCAAGCAGAACCCAGAGAGACCTCTGCACGCCCATGTTTGAGGCAACTCCATTCACCATTGCCAAGAGGTGGGGACAACCCAAGTGCCCATCAGAGGACAGTGGATAAAGAAAACACATCTGTGCACAGTGACTCACTCATCACCCTCAGAAAAGAAGCCGCACCTGTCACTTAGACAGTGTGGACAAACCCAAAGGACAGAGGAGATCAGCCAGGCACAGAAAGACACACTCAGCACGCTCTCGCACATGTGTGGACTCTCATGAAGTTGATCTTGTGAAATGAGAATTGGAAGCCGGGCTAGCAGGGGCTTGGGGATGCAGGGCGCAGGAGGACACTGGTCAAAGTTTAAACTTTTGGTTCCAAGATGAGTAAGTGGTGGGAACTAAATGTCCCACCTGAAGGCCGTGCACCACAAGACAGTGTGGGGTACTTGAGCTTCTCTCCGGGAGCAGGTCTCCAGAACTCTCGCCACACAGCACACACAGGTAACCCCTGGGGTGAGGTGGTGAGGGCGGTGCTAGCTTGGCCTGGGCCTCACCCATGGGTGGGTACACGGAAACCCCAGGGGCACACTGGAGATGTGCAGTTTCAATCGGGCGATTATGCTTGAGCCAAGCTGAGCAAAGGGCCTATGTGTGGCATCAGGCCTTCTGGTTGCCTGGGCAGCAGCGGCTACCCAGTTAAGCGCATGGTGGTGGCAGTCAGGCAGCCATACTGGAGGCCACTCCTGACTCCAACCTGCGCTGAGGGGGATGCTTGCAAACCACGGTGCACAAGGACCCACCCTGCTCCCTCTCGAGGGTTTCTGTTAATGGGTCAATGATCACCAAATCCAATGTGCAACTTCAACTTGTAATCAAGGGTGAGAAGAGATTGTGGTGGGAACCCAGAGGGAGCGCATCCCATGGCACACACGGTCACAGGGGCTCTGGGGTGGCAGCTGAGCAGGCAGGAGCCATCAGAAGAACACACCTGGGAGACCTGTCACTCCTCACGGGGAAGCACCGGCGTGCCCCTGTCCTCAGAGGCACCTGCAGGGTGTGTTCTGTCCTCAGGAGAGGACCGAGCGTTGTGAGTCCATTTAGAAAATCTTGTGTGAGTCCCTGTGAGTGATGACAGTATTAATTCAGGGGCAGCTAAGGTGCTTCTAATACTAATCCATGTGATTTTTCATGAGAGAAATAATCACTCCCTCTGTGTACTTCAACAACTCACTGTCCAAACCTCTACCATGGGGTCCTCCATGTTGTTTGATGTTGGCCTTCCTGAGCAGACAGAGTGTAGACTGCCCCAGTTCAAGGTCAGAGTTTGTTATTCTGTTTGCAACAGAGAACTCGAGACCCAGAGAGAACGCCTTCTGGCCCTCCGCAGGCCTGTGTGAGTAGGAGGGAGACTACTCAAAGATGGGCTGCCTGTGATGCGCTCCATCACCCCCGGTTCTCCAGGGAGAGGAACCTCCGCACCCTCCCAGGTGAATTTTATGCCCAACCCGAGGGAGATGGCAGAACTTACACTGCAGAGAGATTTTCAGTCTCAAACAAATAAGATTGAATTCTTCAACCTCAACCTATTGGGGATTGAATAAGAACAAAACGTTCTTTAGTTATCATTTGGCTCTCCATGGCAGAGTCTGGACTAAGAAGTGTTGTCTAATAGGTGATTAACAATGTTAGGCCAGAGGAAGACCACCCAGGCCTGAACACCAGCCCCTCCATAGAACGAGGCTGGCCCTCACCTCCTACTCTGCCACCAGGAAAGCAGGACTCACTTCCCCACTGTCTCTGGTTTGCCTGGAGCCCCCAGGCCAGGGCTGCACCCCTGAGCCACACTCCCTGTCCTTCCTTCTCTAGAAAGAGTGAGGGGGACAGAGCAAAATGACCAACCCAGGGCTGGTGAGGAAGACGGGTGGGTTCCTCTCCACTCTGAGAGTGAAGAACGCATTCTACACCCCACTGTGACTCCAGATTCAGAAAAGCAGAGCTAGATAAGTAGGACGGTGTAAATGAACATGTGTGGGAGGTAAATCAGCCCAAGAGGGACAAAACAGGAGGCAGGCCCCCAACCTGAGACCACCTTCAGGGCACCCGCACTGTGCGAGGGCTTAGGGCAGTGGCCCCACAGACAAATGGGCAGACAGAGAAGGTGCAGGAAAAATGAAAAAGAAGAAAGTTTTAAGATTCAACCAAATATGGGAGCAAAATCAGAAAGTAGCTAAAAGGAGTAAAATTGACTGTTGTTGGCACCAAGACGGAGACTGGGAGGAGGTGTTATTTTTACTTTTTAACCTTTAATTATTACTTATGTCGTAACCATATAAGCAATGATTCAAGATGAAAGTGTGAAATTAAAGAGCTTCACAATCTCTAATTTAATTTTTCTTTCATAATTGAAAACGACATCAGGTTCTTATCTGCCTTCAGGCCATTATATCCAAAAATATATTACAGCCGTATATTTAGTAAAAAAGAGAAAGGGCAGTTATCAAACAAGTCTAGTCAACAAAAATCGGCAAAACAGAGGCACACAGAAATGCAGTAGATATTCAGCTCTTGCTAATTAAATGGAAAAATAAATACAGAATCTGATCTTCTAGTTTTAAAACTCTTCAAATGCTTTCCTTTTACCACAATTTGACTTCTATTTCTGGCTGCAGAAATATATCCCATTTCCTTGTATTTTTCAGTCCTTTAATTATCATTAGCACTGGCATTTAATTGAAGTAGTTGCATGCAGGAATATCTTACAAGGAAACACGATTGTGTTTGTGGTGATCACTGTGTAAATAGACGTGGGAAGAGTGCAGTCTTCTTGGGCCATGGCATGCGTGGGTTATCTCCCAGGGCGCCTGCCAGCCACCCTCGCAGTCACTGGTCAGTATCAGATGTCAACACTGCTCAGGAGCATTTGAAATCACTAGTGGAAACGGTGCAAATACCAAGGATTTACAAGATAGTAAGTCTTCATCTGGCTTATTTCCACAGAGATAGAATAATAATTTCCCCAAACCCTATATTAAAGGCAAGTATTGATCGGAAGGCAAATCTATTGCACCGGAGAAGAAGATGTATCAATATGAGTCCCAAGGGTGGACCATAGGCTCTGCTAGGCGATTTGAAAAGGCCCGCTTGGATCACTCTGCAAAAGGCCGAGTGCTGTGGTTATTAGTAGCATCCGGCTGTGTCCATCAGCAGGGCGTACGGAGACAGGAGAGAGAGGAGCACAAGTCTAGGGGTTCGCCAGCTCAGGACAACCTCTGGCTGGCACTGAGTGGCACAGGTCCCACCACGACGGGCCCCGATGGCTGTGTCCTGTGCAGGCAAAGGCCTCACGAGACATGCAGTTGTTCAGATGGCACAACCAGAAAGAGAGAGAGCTCCCCGGGGAGGGGGTCCTGGGGGAGGGGCTGGAGCTTCCTTTGCTAACTGGCCACCCTGCCCCTCTTGCTGCATGCACTAGACCCTGTGCTGCGTTGCCAGGTGAAGAAGCCCCTGGCCACCTGTGGCTATGTCCCTTAAATAGGTTGAGAAGGTCAGCTCCTCCGTTCGTTCCCCACATCTCCGGAGCTCCTTCTCCACACCTGGCCCCTGCTGCCATGTGAACAGCACAGGGGCCGAGCGTCCCTGTGAGACATCTGTTAGGCACAGGTGTCCCAGGAAGAATAGAAGACTCTGCCCTCAGGCAGAGGATGGGCGTTCTCTAAGGAAGCCCCTGAGCCTGCCTGTGGCTCTCCCAGGAACACTGAGACTCCAAAGTCTACTTTAACATGTCCCGTCAGCAGACAGAAGCCTTTGTGCAGGCACACAGTGTCCTAGGAGGCCTTGCAAATCAAACACATGTATGCATCGTTCACAGGATGGGCAGTGGGGGCTGCTTTAAATTTCCACAGCGCCAAGTAACAGGAGAATTCTGGGATTCTAGGTGGGATGGTCTTGTACCAGGATAGACTGGTGGAACAGGCAGGGTGCTTTGTTATTTCCTTCCTTTGGTGTATGAGGGAAACACACATTTGAAGTAAAATGTCTATGACTAACTCCTGACATTTACATAAACTGATACGAGGTGATTTCCACCAACAATGTTCTTTAGGAAAGAGGTAGAATCCTTATTTTCAAGTTCCCGAGAAGTTGACATTTTATGTGGAACACACACCCAAATTACAATTTCACAAAGTCTAGAACCTTTAAGACAGCCGTTAGGGGGACATCAAGGCTTACCAGAATGCCAGCGTAGTGGCCTATGGAACATGATGTCACCCTGTGTGCTTGGAGAACGTGACGTCACTCTGCAAAAATTCAGGTCTTTAGAGGAAACTCTTCCCAGTGGAGTCGCAGCCACAGTAACTGGGGGATTTATTCACCCCGATTCCCTTGTGGGAGACACCGTGGCTCTGCCTCCTCCAATCCAGGCTCATTTCAACTATTCACAGAGCTTAAGAGGAACAGGTTTTAAACCAAGTGAGAAGTGTAAATATACCAAGCACTTAGGCTTGGTTCTTAAGGGAGTGACCTCATAACTAAGCAGTAGCTGCAAGTGCCAATCAAAACAGCAACGCAGTGTAAGTGGTTTTAAAAGCCGTGCACACAGACTTAGAGGACAAACTTTAAAGACCAGTCAGCTCTGCGGATATTCCTGGGGGAGGTCTATGGACTGAGCATGAACTGCTGTGTCAAGGTCACGTGTGACACATGTGTCTCCGCTCCTGTGGTGATATGCACGTTCTGTGACAGCCTTCAGCGGGGAAGAGAGTCATGTTGGAGAGACAGGGGTGGGGCTTGCTCAGAGCGGCTCAGGGAGCGTGAGAACGAGGGGGAATGAAGTATTGCTAGAGCACAATGTCTACCTTGTTCGTGGCGCAGTGTGTATGTTCTGAATATCGCTGAGCAATTGTCAAGTTGAATGTTTGATGGCGTTTGTTTATGTCCCTAAGGGCTTCTATGTGCAGTTTGGTGAACGATGAATTGGAGATGTATTCTCAATGGGAAATGGGAAAAAATCACTGTATTCGGGTGAGTTGCTTGGACTCTCCACACCTCAGCATCCCATTAAGAACCAGGGTGACGGTGCCCTCGGAGACAGTGACTGAAGGGTTAGAGGACAGGGAATCCCCATAAAGAGTGAGCCCTGGGATGTCAAGGACGGTCCCTGTGCCTTGTGAGCTCCCAGCCCAGTGCTCCCACATCTGAGTCCAAGCCATCAGTTCTTCAGGTGTGGCTTCACTCAGGCTGGACTTGGATTTGGATCGCTGCTCTGCTCTGTGGGTCTGAAGGTGCGTGGGAGGCTGGTAGCCCCCCTATATCACAGGTGTCCCCTGGGGACAGGCCCCACTGGGATCCAGGTGGATCCCCGTGAAGCATGCTGGTAATGATCCGGTTGCCTGCAGACCTCTCCAGAATCCTCTAGCCGGGCCAATGACTCTACCCTTTGAGGAGAGTTTGCCTTTTCTCCTTTAAGGGAAATAACTGCTTTGCTTTTTCTGATTGTGATTTTTAAAAATTATTTGTGTTCAGCATAAAACTATTTCAAAATTAAGAATGTATACAAAACAAAAATGTCTTTTGAAAATGCATCGGGCTCCAGGCATTCGCAGGGCTGCAGACGCCCGGCTGCAGGTCTGTCTGCCATGGCAAACATGCTCCAGCCTCAGGGCCCTGGGGTGTCTGAGCCGCTTCTCGGGGAGCATTCACAGTCGCCGCCAGAATGATGTTTACCCTTTCACATGCTTTATTAAGCTCCGCAGCGTGAGCTGCATGATGTGGAAACAAAGCAGCACAGAATGAACTGTGTGTGTCTACTAGTTGTGGGTGTGGCGTGTCCACGCTCCAGGTGGAGAGAATGCCTCTGTTTGTGTCACAGGTTAGAAGAGTGAAGGAGAGCTTCAAACGCTGGCCACTCACCACCTCCCAGTGCGGCTCTGGCAGCCCATCCTCACCTGCACGACTCGTGTACTGGGCTCCCCCATGGTGTTCTTGTCGGGATGGGAATGACTGAGAACTTAGAAATGCTTGCACATTCTCTGAATGTTCTCCCAGAGTGTCCGCTGATGCTCTCCTCACGTGTCAGTGTCCTGTGGTCTTCTGTGGGAGTGTGATGCCGTGCGGGTCAGGCTGACCCATGCCTTCCCTTTCCTCTCTGTCTTGCTCTGTGTTTATTCATGGGAGACACAAGCAGGCCCGGCACAGGCAGCCCTGAATAATGATCCCTCTGCATAAAGCAAACTGGCCTCTGGACGTGCTTGAGAAGTACTGTGACAGGCATGTCCAGCTCGTGCCCCGTGGACAGGCATGAGGTGCGCAAGCTGTGGCCCAGCACACAACCCTCCAGGTGGGTTTGTGCAAACGTGTGTACACACATGGGCATATGGACTTTACCTGAACAGAGCTGTCTTGAGTGCCATGAATTCTTGTCCTCAAAGAGTATGGTGACAGGAAATCTAGGAGCCATCAACTTAGAGATGTCATTTTCCCCCTAATTGGCTCTGAGGCCGTATATAAGCTGTGTGGTGTGAAAGTTGAAGGCACCCAGGAAGGAACTCGGGAGCCATGGTTCGGATAATATGGAGAAGGCTCCCAAACTCTGCCAAGGGGCTGAGGGGTGAGGCAGGCGTTGGACTGGCATCCCATGTCCCCTCTGATTGGAGAGCTTGTGTCAAAGTGGCCGATGCGCCACCAAGCAACCTGCAGGGGAAACTTCATGCTCATTGAAACCCAGCCTCCAAGCCTTCTTACCAGAACATTCTAATAGTGTGTTTAGAAAAATAAGTCATTCTAGAATCCATTTAAAGGACAAATGCTTAAAATAGCCAAACTAATTTGAAGATGTAATGGAGGAAAACATGTCTGACGAGTAATTTATAAAGCTACTGGCTGTCCAAGCTGGGGGGCCTGAGCCCCGCTGGGGAGGCTGGAGGGTTCAGGCACCATTCTGGGTGCTGGCATTGAGCAGGCGGGACGCAGGAGAGGTGAGCAGGGCAGGGAGTGGAGACCAGGGCGAGGCAGCTGCACAGTTAGGACGCCCGGCCACGGAGGGGTTTCCAGCGGTCCGGGTGCTAGAGAGCCACGAAGGACCCAGGTACTTGATCATTTAGCTTCTAGTAATGCCGCATTGAACGTTATTCCACGGAGGCTATTTAGGTATTTTTCCATTCATTCCTAATAACATAAATAAATTTAAATAAAAATCTTAAGGATCCCAGAAACCCTACAAACAAAGAAATATCCCAAATAGACCATGAATGCTGGTTCTATGTTAAAGGCTGACAGGTGACAAGTAACACTTTTATTCTCTGTTGCTTATATTAGCTGGAGGCTGGGCCAGGCATGTCCTGGTACCTTGGTAAGTCGGGGCCGTGGCTGCAGCTGGGACCTGGGTGTTGCCTACTGGACGTAACATGATATAACTAGTGGAATGATTTGTGCTCACTGTCGATTTGGAAGATCAGCCTGGTGTGGGAAGCCCCATCCCAGCAGCCTTTCCCTGTGTGCTTTGCCCTGCAGTCAAGGGCTCCTGCCTTGTGTAGCAGGGTCAGTGGTTGGAGGGAGACAGATCTGCTGTTAGTAAGCAGGGTGGGCTGGAGGAGCAGGCAGGAGCACCTGGGGGCTGAGGCAGGACCCTGAGGCTGTGTGCCCCTGCCCAGGAGCTCAGCTCCTGAGAGAGTGGCCACAGCACCTTGTGTGTGGGTATGGCCCAGGTGGTGGGCGCAGCTGCCCATCACACCCGAGTCTAAGTCACAGGCTGGGAGGCACAGGAAGTGTGCATGCCGAAGGTGTGGTGCTTGTGTACATCTGTACACACTTAATGAGCACACACTGTAAACAGTGGTGCCCGTGTTTGTGCAAGTGTAGCTATGGACGTGTCTACTGAAGCCTGCTTGAAAACGTTCCTGTTTCAATCCGCTGTCAGTCAAAGCCCATGAACAGCCACAGGCTCTCCCCAGGCACATGGATCGGGAAGTGGAAGCCAAATCACACAGATGCTGAGCCCTCGACATGGGGGACATTCCACCTGTGCCTAGGTATGGAGGAAGTGAGCGCATGTTTATGAAGGAAAGACACTTCTATTTTTTTTTCAGGAGATTTCTGAGTAAATTGACACATTTTCTCTCATAAAAGTTTGAGAGTCTCAGTATTTATTTTTTAAACAATGACTGAGAATCAGATTTCTGTTAAGATCAAAAAGAAAATGACCATGGACAATACCTGGGGTCTTTCAGGAAACCTCGTTCCCCTCCTTATTAAGGGTCATGGCAAGTCACATGCTTTCTACCAGTCCCAGGGTGGTGGGCCAAGGGTGGGAGCTGGATGCATCTCTTTAAAGGAAGGTAGGATCCGAGGCATTGCCCGACCCCTGTCCTCTGCCTGGGCCGCAGCCCATCCCATCTGTTCTGATCTCGGGGAGGGCTCCTGAATCTAGCCACCAGTCAACCCCCTCACTGGTCCCTGGGCCACACAGCAGCCTCCTAGCTCTGTCCTTGGCCCTGAGACCTGACCTCCACTTTGGAACCAGAGGGGTCCTCATGCCTGTTCACTTCCCTATGACTGATCGCTGTGGGCTGAAAGTCTGTGTGTGCCCACAGTCCATGCAGCTGCCCCAGCTCCTGCATGGCGGGGGACAGTGCCTGCTTGTCAAAGGGGTATGTTCCAGGTCCCCCTGGGAAGCCTGAAGCCGCAGACAGGACCAAGCCCTGTGTCCATGGTGTGCTCTGTGCTCTGCAGCTGTGCTGCTCAGGGCCAGGGTCAGTCTGTCCTTGTGAGGTTTCTGCCTGTGTTGCCTGTGCCACTGGCCTTGCGTGCAGGACTGTCCACAGCTAACGTGAGATCTTGAGATAGCATGTGCAGGGACGTGAACAGCCACTCTTGTGACCCCCACACTCCTGAATAGGCAGGCTGTACATGTGGCATGGATACACTAGACAGAGGGATGGCCTGTGTCCCAGCAGGACAGCGGCGTGGGGGTCCATCATGCCACCCAGAATCGCACAGTTTCAGACTTGTGGGTTGATTGTTTCTGGAATTTTCATTCACAGTTTTCTGACCACGGGTGGCTGAAACTGGACAGTGAGCCGTGGGTGGGCCAGGCGGCTGCTGCATTTAGGAGCTGTGGGGCTCGGGCAGCGACCGGGACCCAATGGCGGGTTCTGTACTGTGGCCCTAATCATGCAGCTTCGTGGGTGGACAGTGGCAATCAGTGACACATCGGTGGGTACTGCAGGCAGGAGAATCTCCAGCCCAGGGCCACCATAGAGAACAGCCTTACGAGGACTTGGTCCTCGGCACCCAGCTGATCTGAGTTTCGTGCAGCCAGACCCAGATAAATCCCCCCACATATTGTCTTTCCCTGACTATTCACCAAATGACCAACACGACATGAATCACACTTTTCCCACGAAGATATTGGTAGCTTTCCCACTCAAATGGAACAACGTACAGTGAATTCAAAAAAATATTATATGTATATAAAACTTGGCATAAAGATTATATATTTTCCCCAGGAACTTTTCTTCCAAGTCAGTATGAATGCTATGGCTCCCTTTCCAGCCCCCCGGGTCTGAAAGCTCCCTGCTGGCCAGCCTGGACCCTGAGGTTCATCTCTTGGACCTCTGAGGTGAACAACAGGTCTCGTGGTCAGACCAGCCCAGGCCCTCTCTCCTTCCAAGTGAGGCATGGGCCATGGTGCCCTACTGGCCAGCTGCGGGGGAGCCAGGATGGGCATGGGCACCTGCTTGGAACTCAGGCTCTGGAACATGCTCCCGACTTGTGTGTCTCTGTGGTGACCTGTCCCCACCCTCTGTGTGGCCCTTGCCCCTTCTGCATTTTGAGCTCCGTTCTAAGCTCCTGGAACTTGGGCTGAGCCCTCAGGGCCACCCGCTGCTCTGACCCTGTTCTTGGAACACACTGAGTCCCCATGTCCCCTGTCCAGAGTCCCCGTTGCACACAGCTTGGGAGTGGCCCTTTAGTTTTCTCCTACAGGACTCTGTCCTCACAGACGCTGCTCCACTCTGTCCCCGAGGAGCTGGGTGCTGCCCTCCGTGACATCCTGAGCTTCTCTGCTCCATCCGCCTCCCTGCAGACCCTCTGCCCTGCTCCTGGATGCCTGTGGTTTTACCCACAGTGATTTTGGCATCTTCTTCTCTCCCTCCTGGTCTCTGCTTTCCAAATCGGCATCTTTACCTGTGCACCTTTCTTTTTCCATATAAATAAGTTTTAATGGCTCTTTTCAAATGTCTCATAAAAGCTTACTGGAATTTGTGGGGAGCTTATACCCCTTTTTAGATCTAGACAGGGTTCTCTGTGGGTGGTGGAGGGAAGGGCAGCTGGGGAAGACAGAGGATTGGCAGAGATGAGAGTTTCCTAGGTGGAGTCCCCCGGGGGAGAGCAGGATGGCTCTCAGGTGGTGTGCTCCTGTGGCTGAGGCTTCTCGGTGGCATGGGTGTCAGGGGCTGGCCAGCAACACAGAAAGACACCCTTATACTCTCCAGGAGGACGCTCATCCAGCTGGACATCCACACCTGTCATTCAAATGCCCTGTGACTTTTCCCAAGGTTAGGGTATGTCCCCATCCTAATAGGTGACACTCCATGGCCACCACCAGCCCTCATTGCCTGCCTTCCCCCAGAAAAGCCAGACAGACCCTTTTCCGCCATCCCCTGTGATACAAGCTCCCATGAACTTGTTCCACTGTCCCTCATGATCAAGTTCCCGGTGCTTCCTGGACAACTCTTGCTTTCTCTACACAGGAAGAGGCTCCCACAGGAGAGCTTTCCTTGCTTTACTGACTATTGATTTGGACTGAATCAAGTGAGGAAGTGATGGCTGGAGTTCATGCAGCCATCTTGCAATGATGAATTGACAAGCTTTGGGGACATACCATAAGGCACTGAAGATGGCAGTTCAGGAGGAAGGGAACCTGGATTCTGGGAAGCTATCACTCTGGGACCATGAATCTCCAGTTTTGTTGTTTGTGTTTTAAAACAACAAATGCCTCTGTGACTTAAACCCCCATTTCTCATGCTTTCTCTTATTTTAAATAAAATACCTGGATGCAGAGGCTGATGTCGCTCTCCACTCACTAGCTCTTAGTGCCTTGGAAGCCTTTACTCTGTGCTCAGAGAGCAACTAAAGCACAGAGTTACATGGCCAAAGCAACTGGGAATTCTCCAACCTGGATGTAGCTTCTTGCTCTGCCTTTAGCAGGTCAAGGACATTCACCCAACCAGTCAAGATCCCTCCTGTGTCAGACACCTCCCGGGTCCCGGGGAACTTCCACAAAGGGACATTGTCCTCATCTACCTGAATCCCAAGCTCCCCTCTGTCTCTGCTGATCGCCTTCCCAAAGGTGGGTTTCGTGTGATCTTGTGGACCAAAGAGAGAGACCGTTAAGTGTTTGATGGACACCACTCTGGTAACCCCGGGGCTGCATTTCACTAAATGTTAGGGAGTTCGTTGGAAAGGTTAATGCAGAACATGACTCAGAATAGCCCGGCTCAGAGACCCCTGTGCACAAGAGCACAGGAGGCTAGTTCTGACCCAGTAACAACAGAAACTCTGTCTCCAAGACGAGCAGGACTCTGCAAAACTCCCAGGGCCAAGAGGCACTTATGGCAGACCCTGGGAAGGGGTTCCTAAATGTCTGTTGAGCTTCCTCTTCTGAGATGTGCCGTGCGAGGCTGTCAATATATTTTTAAGGTGAGGATCAGGGTTGTTTTTCTGCTTGGGGCTTGGGGGAAGATATGAGATATTAAATAGATTCACCCACAAACCAACAAGTGTGCGTCTGTGGCACGTGCCTGGTGCAAGCAAATCCTAAATCAGTTTGAGGCAGGCAAACAGTGTGACTGCCCTTGATCTTTCTTTGGGTAAATATTAAAGTTTCAGGAAAGTATAAAACAATATAGAGATAGTAACACATCTATAGACACATCTCACCTCCACAAAATTAGTGAGAATTCACTTGCCACCTATTTGCTCTTGGATTGTTTTAAGAATAGACCATGTTCAGTGTCAAGTCATCATTAAACACCTCACAGCTGGGCTTAGGTGCTTTACGGATGAGTCCTTAGCAATGAACAAAGGACATAGAAGTTCACCTCCAGATCATAGAAACACAGGCTGTGTCCACAGTCTCCATGTCCCAGTCTCCCGTGTCCTGCCCACGTTACAGACATGGTCCAGCACCATCAAGAATCAGCAGGAGGCGAAGAGAAGCAGCAGGGACTGGAGTCCTCCTCTACATGATCTTGACCTTGGTGCTGTCATAGTCCTGGGGCCAGACCAGTGGCCCTGCGCCCCACCCACATAGGCATGCACCAGGCAGAGTGGGGCTTCAGTGGTCAACAGGAGGACAGGAGGGAAGGGGCCACCCAGAGTCCCTGCCAAGTCTATCTCAGCCCCACCTCATGCCCACTGCTGCCTTGGGTCCTCTGCCCTCAGTTGGTGTATATCTTTTACTTTTGCATAAATGTCCACTATTTTAATTTTACATACATAGTAAGAGTGCATATGATTTTCTTCTTCCTTGTTCTTCTGTCGAATTTGTTTTGGAGGCTTATCTGTACACATAGTAGTATTTCATTTTATAAATGTGTCTTACTTGTTTTTTACCCCTTCACCTGTCTGGATGCTCGGTGGCTCACTGGCTCAGTGAGGGGCTCCCTGTGCACATTCCCAAGAGTATGTCGACCAGCTTCTCCTGGACATGCATAAATGTGCCTAGAGCCCCTGGGCTCCAGGTCAGGAGCGCTCTGTCCTCCCCAGCCAGCGACCTGCTCTACTCAGTGGCTTTAGAAGCTCCAGCCCACCTGTCTGACATTAGCTAGTTCTTGTTCCTGCTGCCTCAATATTGTCAAATGTTGTGGCTCTACCGACCCACGGGTGCCTTTAACTCCCATAATAAAGCCCTTTCCATTTCCACTCCGTGTGGTGGAGTTTGAGATGATTGTGTTTCTGGCCCCCCAGTGGAGGTTTGTGTAGGGCCCCGTGGATGGCTGGCATGTCAGCCTTGTTACCGTCACCAGCTCTCCACTGATGTCTAATTCACTGTCTGTCAAACTCCAAGGGCAACGTGCTGCAGGGGTTTTTCAAGGTCCCTGTGCTATTCCTGCTGGTGCAGTGCCACGTGCCATCACACATGTGTGAGGCAAGGTTGAGCACACCAGGCCGGACCGTCTGACTTGCACACCCCGCTCCCCGGGTCCTATCCCGTTGATGTCCCTCCTGTCTCCTCCGGGCACGGGATGGCTGGCATTCAGGTGTCCTTCAGCACACCTGCCTCCAGAACCTCACATGGGACTTCGGGGCCTTTCCTCCGTTTCCTTGTAGGATTAGTGAGAAAAGCACTTACGGGCCTTTCCACCCCAGCTGACCTCAGTTGAGCAATTGGGTCAAGTACTGGAGCCCAGGGCAGCGTCTTGCTGAAGCGGAGGCTGGCGTCCCCCGGGGCTCTCACGTTCTAAGTTTGTGTCCCCAGGTCCTACAAGGGAAAGCAGCAGCTGGGGAGATCCTCTCCATGTTTCTGAGCAGAGACGTCATCGACAGTGATAGCTCCGGCTGGAGGCTGGGAGGCCAGCTTCCCTCTCCCACCCCTTGTCCTGGGAACTGTACAGCTTGGTCCCTGGCTCCGCATTCTCCACTGGATACGATGCCACCAACCCACTTCGACAATGAAGCCGTTTAATTCAAATTATAATTCCACCTTGTTAAAGAGGAAGTGGTGACGATGAAAAACATGGTTACATTTTAAAATATTAATTTTAAACGACGATCAATCTTTCTGTTTGGGAGGGGCCAGGCATCTCTCTGGAGAGCCTGGTGGATTAGTGGCTGAGTCCGGGGGTGGGGGACACTGACATTCCAGAGAAGCACTGGGTGACGGCGCTGAGATGGCATTCATTGGTCCTGCTGTTGCTGCAGGCTGGGACGGGCATTTTTGAGTGATGGGTGTCACTCAAAAGGGACAAGCCTGCTTGGCAGGAGGTGCTCACTTAGACACAAAACCACCTAGTGTCCACACCTTCCGGAAGGGGAGTCGCTCGGCCTCCTCAGGGGAGGCTGCCAAGTTTCTCTGGTACTGAACGTGCACAGCCCCAGGCAATTACGTCTACTTTGCTCCCTTCGGAAACAAAACCCCAAAGGGCCGCAGATTCCAAACTAAGGCTGGTGAGTGAGTCCTCTGCAAGGTCCTCTGCACACGCTGAGCCCCGAAGCCAACACTGACCCTCCTGTCCCTGAAGGAAACAGGGTGCATCCCCCGAAGCCACTACATCTGCCCATGGGCATTATACCCTTGCTCCACCAGACACACGTGAGATCTTTAGAGTTGTTTGCAGAGCTGGTGTTTAAACCCAGAGCCCCTGAAATCCACAGTGCTCCACCCCAGGCCACACTCTAGCCCCTGGTGGCCCTGTTACAGACTCCAGGCAGTGTAGGTGGGGACTCATTTGTTCATGCACTCTCTTGCTCATTATCCAACGAGCACATACTCTGAGCCTCCACATGGTAGGACATGGTGCATGTCTCCAAGGAGCTTGGGTCAGTTTAGAAATTCAGAGCCGTGGACTGAAAGTGTTGCATACTTAGTGCTTTGACTGGCCCATCCAGTATGGAGTGAACTGTGTTTATAATAATTTTAAACATGTAGTGTTTGAAAAAATCAGGGACTAACACCTAAAAAAAATCTGGGCTTCTGGCATCTGGAAAAAAAATCATAGATAGATAGATAGATAGATAGATAGATAGATCGATCTCCTCCCAGGTCCTGTTCCCACCTAAAACAGACTGGAGGTGAGTGGTGGTTGCCCCTGCAGGTGGGATGCCTACCCTCTGAGTTTATTTACCCGCTTTCATTCAATCTTATCACCTCAATGCTGTGGAGTTGCCAGGTACCACTTATCATGGAACTTGTCTCATTATTTTTCTTATACCTGGTTTTGTCCACTCACCAGGATTAACTGGCCGCGTGCATGGTCCCAGCAAGCATTTGAGTTGGCCATGTGGGGTGGAGGGCAGGTGTTGGCACATGGGGAGGGTATCACATCCCAAGGGTCTTCAAACTCCGTGCACTCACAATGCACCAGGTGGGGGGACAGGGGCTGCCTCCATCAAGGATGAAGTTTCTCTTCAGTGTACGTGGCTGTGAGCTCACGTCTCTGGCAAGTTCCTGGAGATACTGCTGTAGCTGGCCCAGGGACCCCACTTCGTCCCCAAGCCTGTGCTGCCTGTGGGCACCTAGAGGTGTGGTCAGAATCTAATAGGGAAGAGGGTCAGAGGAAAGGAACTCAAGCATCCAGGTTCTGGAACAGCCGACAACCCCAGGACCTGATTCCCCCAGTCCTGACCCAGTCACCTGGAGCTGCTGGGAAGCATGGCTGCAGGCTCCATCCCCAGGTCAATGCAGCAGTTGGCTCCCAGTGGGGGCCAGGGCAGCTATTAAAAAATACAACCCTGGGGATTTTAAAGTGCATCCTGTGCAGGTGGGCGGAGGACTGCTGGGTTTGGGGAAGGCAAATGACGAATCCTAAGCCACAGGCAGCAGGAGAGAGCGAGTGCAGATCTAGGGCAGCAGGATTCCTGGGCAGTTGCGGATGGGCACAGCATCCACCCATGAGACCTGCCTCTGCAGCCTCCACCCCTCCTACAGGTACCGGGTAGAGCTCCTTGGCCTTCCCAGCCTGTCCTGGTGTCTCTTCCTACACTGTCACTTCATGTCCCAGTGTACTGTGGCACTCCAATTAGGCCTCACCCCCCAGGGGTTTAGGACAGGCAGGGCGAGCTTGCACCACCCCATCCTACCTGGGCATGCTTGCATGGCGATGATGGTGACCTCTTTGTCTTCACCGTGTAGGATGAGGCCTTGAGGGTGAAGTACTTCACCTGAGGAAAGCGTGACATTCCAAGGGCACGTTAGTGATAGAACCTCATGAAGATGTCATTAGGCCAGGGAAGCAGCCCTAAGAGAAACAGGATGGCGGTGTTCACCTGCTGACCCAGCTGAGGGAGGTGGAGGTAGAGGACCAGTTGAGCCCAGGGTGTCCAGGGAGGTCGACCTGGGCACCATAATGAGGTCCTGCCTCAAGGAAAAGAGAAAAGGTAAGAAGTTGTAAGTGAGCAGAGGTGGTGCTCACGGGTGCGGGGTAGGTCCTGTGTGCTAGATGCGTGTTTGGATTGGCTCATTCCCAGTCACTTAAGTCTCACACGAACCCTAGGGGTAGACCATACTAAAATCCAGATTTTTTAGACAAATAAACCAAGACAAGGGGAAATTTAAGTCACTGGCCCAACCCCCACTGGTAGCATGGAGCCAGGAGGAGAGGACAGTGTAGACCAAGGAAAGGTCACCAGACACGGCCAGCAGACCTTTATGTACAGAATCAGACAGGGGCCCCATGGAGTCTGGATCTGCAGCATTCACTGTGCTCCGGAGAAGTCCAGGGGTGCATGGACAGGAACGTGCAGGACAGGTGGAGCCTGTTACCAAGGTAGGGTCCCTGCCACATGGCCTTTCTCCTGCCATCTCAGCCCCCACCATTGTGACCTGCGGACGGGTTTGGAATTGGAAGCCATAGAGCAATGGCCAGGCTCAGGGACAGGGAAGATCACACGGCAGCATCTCCCAGAGACCAGAGACCATCAGAACCATGGAAGAGGAAGGATGCTTCCGTGGTGTGGTCAGACTACCTGTCTTCAAATCTCTGCCCTCGGTTCATCAGCCATTGAACCTTGGACAGAATCTCGCCCACTCTGCCTAAGCTGCTTCGTCTGTTCTTGGGAGAGCAGCAGTCTTCACTTCAAGGAGCAGTTTAGGAAGTAAACTAGCAAACACCTTAAGTTGCTGAGGACCCAGCAAATGCTTGGTCTAGGCCAGCTGTTGTTTTAGTTAGTGCAGCACTGATGTGAGTGTCTGTGGTGGCATTAGCATGAGTACCAGTGTTTGCTGGCCCTGGACCTAGTACTAACATTCCAGCCCTGGCATCGACACCAGCATTAGGCTTAGTGTTCCTGCTAGTGTTGGTCTCAGAGGTGCTGTTGGTGCTGATGTGCACTGGTCAATTTCACATCATCCAACCAAAATACCTGACTAGCACCACTCAGAGGACGACAAATTCGTTTTGACTCATGGTTTCAGAATTTCAGCCCGTGGTCGGCTGGCTCCACGGCTCTGGGCCTGAGGGAGGCAGAACATCATGGAGGAAGAGCATGGGGAGGAGAGCTGCTCTGTTCAAGGTGGCCAGAGAGCAGATAGAGGAAGAGAGAGAGAGAGAGAGAAGGGATCAGGGAGAAATAAAGCCTTCCAGGGCATGCCTCCCGCCTCCCATGACCTGTTTCCTCCAACCAGGACTCCCAGGAGTCCATGCAGCTATCAGAGGATTGACCCATCACATGCATTAATCCACTGATGTGGTCAGAACCCCATGACCCAACCATGGCCTGCAAGTCCCATCTCTGAACCTTGTGCATTGGGGACCAAGCCTTCATCACAGGAGTTTCTGGGGGAAATCCAGACCCCATAACAGTGTTTCATTTGGTGTAGTTGTTGAGCTTATTGCTGGTGCTGCGAGTGCTAGTGTTGCTATTGGTGTTGTTGTTGGTACTTGTGCTGCTATCAGTGTTGGTGTTGGTCTTATTGCTGGGGTTGCTATTGGTGTTGTTGTGACTGGTGCTGGTATTGGTGTTGGTACTAGTGTTGGTGGTGGTGTGGGTGTTGCTGTTAGTGGATTGTTGGTGTTGGTGTCAGTGTTGATATTGGTGTTAAAGGTTGGCAGTATTGGTATTGTGTGTCATTGATGCTGGCATTGGTGTTAGTGCTGGTGTTGATGTTATTGTTGGTATGAGTGTTGGTACTAGTGTTCATGATGTTGGTGTTAGTGTGGGTGTTATTGTTGGTGGAGGTGTTGTTGTATTAGTATTCTCCCAGGCTGAGAAGTACACAATCACCCGGCTTTCATTACATGGTACTGTGGCAGCAGGCACCATTTCCACTAATTGGCCTAGAGAATGTTCTTGGTTCCATCCAAGTGTCAAAGGTCCTGGTATAAACAGGATCCAGGAAATGTGAGTTCCATCAGCCAGCTGTCAACACTGGACTTGTAGCAATGAGTTTTTATGAGTGTTCCTCCCAACTGGCCGGTTTGTCAAAGAATGTCAGAAGTAGGCACTGCGGAAGAACTGCACCTTGCAGAGTGCCCTGTCCCCAGGGCAGCCCAATAGGAAGGTCTGAGGCTCTCTCACAGGCACTGGTCCCTCTGAGTCCCCGTGTGGGATGTCACTGAGGATCCCAGCTCTTCCCTTGTGGCTCTTTCTGAAGAGCGGCTATGTCCGCACCGGCAGTTGACTGTGGCTTGCTGCTCTCTAAAAAGCAGTCATAAAATATGTAGCAGGAGATATTGTTTGCCTTCTGTGCAAACAATTCCAACTCTAAATTATTAAAACTAAAGATAAGATGGAGAGACGTTCTAGCAGTTAATCTTGTCTTCCTTATTCCCTTGTCAGAACATGGGAGATTTGATTTGTGTTTCCAGCTCATTCTTGCTGCATATTTAAAGGGAGAAGGAGGTCTCAGTCTTGTTCTCTTAAAAATCACCCAGTTGGTCAGATAGCAATGACAAGGCCTGTGGGCGGATGGGAGGTAAATGAGCAGGCTGCTTGTTTTCAGGTCACTGGGAATAACCAGGATGCAAAAGTGGTTTTTCCCTTAATGTCTGAGTAAATCTGTAATCCCATGCACTTAAGCAGCACTTTCAGAGTTTAAGATGCTTGTTAGGATGGTGGGATGGACGAAGCTGTAGTTTTGGAGGATGTTTATGTATTATAGACAATTTGAGTTGAACAGAACTGCTTCAGACCCTGTGGTCTCCAATGCATCCTGCCACGGAGGGTGCTGGGTTCCGCTCCAGTTAGCCAGAATTGTGATTCCTTTTTATATCCTCAAGAACTCTGAAATGGGATGTTGCATTTTAACCTGAAGCATGCACACCTGCAGCCTAAACAAGAAGGGTACACAGAGAAGGGTGGCCCTGTGCTTGTGAGGCCTGGAGATCCTGTTGGAAGGCCCACCTGGCCTCAGCAGGTCTGGGGTGGGCCTGAGAGTCTGTGCTTCTCAGTGGCCTTTTGTGATACTGACTGTGGACCACACATTGTGTAGCCAGGGTCTGCACTTGAAGAAGAAGTAGAGTGGAACTTCCTTTCCTTCTTCCGCGGTGGAGGCTTGGGTGCAAAGCCTGCTGCTCCACCTCCTCACCTGTAAGTCGAGTTCAAGTGCATAAGCTCATCCCTTTATTCTCCAACAGCCCGTGGAGTCACTGAGTTTTGAGCCATTTCCTCTGCAGAGGAGGTGAAGACATGGCCTAAATCTCCAGGCATCCGCTGAGTGTCATTTCCTTTCGGAGTTATCCAGCAGCTCTCCAGGGCCCCCCAGGGTAGTACCATTCGTGACTGGTTGTCTCTTGTTGGTGTTGAGCTCTTGGTCTTATTGAATCCACTCTTGAAATTTCAGTAAGCACCTGAAGTTTCGGTCCTGCACCTGGCAGCTAGATAATGCCCCTCCCCTTTCCATACATAAGATTCAGAGACATCCCCCAAGATGCAGAGTGCAGATCTTGACCTGCATCTTCTCTCTGCTCCTGATGGGTGAGTTGAACGAGCTTCTGCAGCACAGTCTCGAGTCTCCTTCCTTGCATGTTATGTATTTTGCAGTTTGATCCTGATTTTGGTGAAGGTCTTTTGCACAAGACTGTGACTTTCAGAAGATGCAGGTGCTGGGTGACCACAGCAGCTTCTAATCCAGGGCTCCACCCTGCAGGCTGCATGGTAGGGTCTGCTGAGAGCAGCTAGTCAGTCAGATTCTGGGACTCTGTATTTTTTAAGTTCTGCATGTGAATCTGATGCACAGTGAAGACAGAGAATCACTATGCTGACACATGGAAATCATGCCTTCAACAAACCCTACCTACAGTGTTTACTTACCGCGTTAAGGTACAGGGCTTGCGTGAGTGATAAAATGAGCATTACGGCATCTTTGTCGTCAGTGCATCTAAACTACGTGCTGTGGGCTGGTGGGTGCGGTGTTCTGTCCTTACTCTAAGTGGCTGGGAACAACACTTCCCAGAGTCCCTCTTGGGGAGGATTTCATGGTATGATATAGGTTTTCTCCATCAGATGTGCAAATTTGGTTTTGGAACAAGTCCTCTGGGGAGAGAGGCCTCAGGATCCCTGCATCTGCTGGGGCTGGCAGCTCTCATGGTGGCCGAGTTGCTGGGCAGCCTGCTGGGCCCCATCACGGCCTGGGCAGGGGCAGGAACTCCGGATTGGCTCAGATCTGTGGGCTGGCTTCGGCAGTTATTCCTAGAAGCTGGAGGCTCAGCGTGGAGTCGGTCTCTCCCCCTCCTAGTGATCCCGCGCCCAATCATTCCCCTGCAATGAACCAAGTATCCCTCAGAACTGAGCCCAGACCTGCAGCCACCTCACACCTCCAAAGGAATGGAGGAAACAGACCGCAGCCTGCCCCACAGCCCAAAGGAGAGCTGGATCTGTCCTTGCTCCCTTGGCCCTCGGGAGGATGGGCCTCCGTCTACCCACCTCTCATCCGTCTCTCTGATAAGAGGCCAGTTCTCTAACTTCCTTGCAGGGCCATAAAAACGTGACCTATGGTGGTGTGAAGTTGGCATCTGTGATATTGTTTGTACCAGAAGAAGACACATGTGCTCAGGGAGAGTACTGATCTCCAGCTGTGAGCACTTTCTAGTCCTAGTAACTAGGCACCTCTTGTCTATTGGCTGGTTCCATGGAGTCAACATGTCCTTTACACTTGAGATCCAGTTCTTGGGTGCATCTGTCAACAGGCCATCAGGATGGCCAGTGGCTGAGCTGCTCTGCTTTGCAAGTCACCTGTGGGCCACCCTAGTGGACAGCTTGGGGGCCTGCGCCATCTTTCAGTATGACGGGCAAATAAGAATTACTGTCTGCGGGAGCAAGTGTGTCAGTTGTAGGTATTGCCGAGAG
Source organism: Marmota flaviventris (assembly GCF_047511675.1). NCBI lineage: Eukaryota > Metazoa > Chordata > Mammalia > Rodentia > Sciuridae > Marmota > Marmota flaviventris. The sequence goes on from NC_092498.1 coordinate 125,723,655, forward strand.
GTGCTTTTCCAGAGATGATGATAGTAATGCGTGGTAATTGAGTACCCCTCGTCAACATAATGGGCTGAAAGGAATTTCAGTGCTCAAAAAACTGTGATAAGATGTTCTAATCTTGATTAAAATGGCTGCAGCTTGAAAGGTGGTAAATTTTAAAGAAAGAGCCTTGTAAACCAGCTCCTGAGTTTATGTTTGATTACCGGAGAGAAGTGGGAGGACTTGATATTTAAATGGATTGCTGAATTTAAGTTCACTTTTGGTAGCAAAATGGAAATTTCGATTGCTACTGGAATTTAATGGGTTTTCACAATACTTGTACCATTAGCAGTTTTTCCATGAATTCGCTCATATTTAAGAGCACAGCAGTTAAACTCGGCAAGACTCAGAAGACAGGGGTGCATAGATGGGTGCAAAAGGCATGTTCCGGAACGCCACGGAACAGAGCCCACATGGTGAACCCTGTGAGTGCTTGTCCAGGGGACAGTGGAGCCCACTGTGGTACACACATACATTGAATCTGGACACGAGGTGGAGGGTCCCTGCAAGCCTCCTCATGAAGAACCCAAAAAGGCAGGATCAGCCCAGCCCTGAGAGGCCAGAGCAGTTGTTAGTGTGGACAGGGTGGTCATTGGACAGGAATCTCTGGGATGCATTATTCTCCTGTCACTTGATCCAGATGCTGAATCCAGAGGAATTTGTGTCGTGAGACTCTGTCCAGGCTGTGCATGCAGCATCGGTGCCCCGTGGGTGTAGGCATTGCGTCCTGAAGTGACCTGTGAAGAGTAGGGAGGAGAGGGCAGCCCTGGAGTCAGACTGGCAGGAGTCCAACACTGGCTTCTCACTGGCCGCGGAGCCTGGGAACCAGTGACCCTGCGGTGCTGCAGCTTCTTCGTAAGTAAATTTGGAATTAGGATGGTCGGATAAGTGGAAGGAGGGAAAAGCCTTGCAGGATTCCCAGAGGCAGGGACCCTTGTGGGAGTCTTTGGGTCCCAGCCTCCCCCCCGGGCTCCTTCCTTTGGCACCCCTTCACTGTGTACCTCTGACTCATGGGATGAAAGGAGCAGGCAGTCAGATGCCTGGGCACAGTGGCTCTCAGGAACAGCTTGGGCTCAGGAAGAGCACACAGGACGTGTGGAAGGATGGAATTGAGGCCAGCGAGCTTGGGTTGCAACCTGTGTGCCCACTGTCCCTTGGCCCCTTCCTCTCCTCCCAGGAGCTCTGTGACAGGTCGTTCCATCTATTACGTATGTAGGGAGTCATGCGAGTGACATTCTTCACACTTACCTACGTGGCCATTCAGCAAATCCTGAACGATGCAGCAGCCACTTTATTTCTGTAAAAATGCTTCACTTGGCAACAAGAAGTAGACGATTGGTGTAGGAACCGGTTGGAGGATTCTCCAGAAGGTCATGGCCCACGGCGGGAAGGAGCCCAGCTCTGGAAGTGCTTCCTGCATCACTCCATTCACAGGACATTTTGCAAATGTGAAGGTTTCGGTTTGGAGAAGGGGGTCAGCGTTGCCAGGACTGGGCACTGGAGTGGGAGGCGGGGGGCAGGTGGGACAACAGGAAAAGGGCTTCATGAGGTAGCTCCTGAGGACAGAATGTTCTGCCCTTGGCTGAGCTGATGGCAGACGTGCAGCTGGACACACTGGGCCTGGGCACATGGATTCCAGCAACACTGGGCGACCTGGGGAAGGCCTGTGATATGTGGATGCCACCCCGACTGAAGCTGGACGCTGCCAGCTGAGGGCGCAGGGTCCTTCTCTATGGTTTCTCTTAAGTGCACGGGAAACTGCAATTACCTCAATGTCGATCGCAATGAGAAGTATTTAATTATCCAAACGATAACGTGGAGGCCTTGGTAATTATTTTAGTCATTTTCTATAGAAACAGAAGTTTTCTGCTTTGGGTGACGTGTCTGTTTGCTAAATGAATCCTGGGGATAAGTAGCAATCCACTCCCTGTTTGCGCAGTGATTGCTACAGTGGGCTGTGTTAATTGCATCCCATGCAAAGGGACATCGTTATCTGCATACTGTATTGGACTCACAATGGGCACAGATGACTCAGTGTTCTATCATTCTGATTGACAATAAGAAAACATGCCTTTTGAACTACGACGCTGTTTTTCTTTTTCATAGTCTTTGCATGTAATGAAAGAGCTCTTGTACCCAGGGTTGTTGTCACACACCACTCTTGTACACACAGAAAGGAAGAGAGAAGCCAGGGAATGACCTGGGCACCTCCCCTCGCTGGACATTGAGTGCCACTTTCCTGAGTCACCTCACCTCCTGAGTCCCCATTTTTTAAGCACTTCCCTCTTCCCCTCAGGAGGCAAGCATTTTGCATAAAGGATCCCCAAAGGATCTGCCGAAGCCCTTCCTGGCTGTGGCCACCCCATCTACCAGTTAGACTGTGCCACCCTCTTGGTACCAGTGGGTGCCAATGGAAGTTATTCCATCTGCAGCCAGGACATGCATGGTCGCTCCTCCAAGTGGACGGTTGCTGGCAGTGTCCAGGGTGCAGTTTCCCAATCACATCACCATAGAAACTAGCCAGCCCACCCACGTGCAAAGATGAGCTCACCACGCCCTTTCTAGTGGGGTTAAAATATAAAAGAAGAAAACACCGTGATGGGATGGGGCCCCAGGGCCTCCCTCCTGGAAGCCATACCTTTCTGGAGGCCCGGGCATGGTGTAGAAATGGGCATGGCTGCCTGGGCAGGCCAGCTGGGGTTTGCACTCGCACTGTGATGGAGTGCCCTGGGTGGCTCAGCTGGGGCTGCAAGGTGTCATGTGTAGAATCCTTGCCCCCAAGGTGTCGGCCCTGAGTGGCCGCCTGAAGGAGGTGACCAGGACATGAGGCTGGTGCCCCCTTCATGGCATTAGGACTCTTGTAAGAGGCCAGCGAGCCACCTTGCCCCTTCCACCACTGAGGCAGGGAGAGGAGGTGAACCAGCGAGCAGCGCTCAGCTGGCTGGGGTCTGCCGGTGCCTTCAAGCCTCCAGAGTGTGAGACATGATCTCATGCTGTTAGGAGCCACTGCCTGGGTGCTTTGTGGTAGCAGCTGAAATGGAGAAAGATAAGGGTCTGCGCCGAGTCCAGGGACGATGCTGTCCCTTCCCAGCCTCACCTGGTTCCTCCCGGCTTCTCCCAGGGAACTGGCTGTGGCAGGTGAGGGCTGGGCACAGTCTGGGTCACCATGCTGTCTGTAGCATCGGCTCCTGGATGGCTCAGATGCGGAGGTGTGTCCAGCTCCTGTCAGTGTGGAGTCTGGTGAAGGAGGCGCTGTATCCCAGTCTCAACCTCCGTTGTCCTTTGGGGACTGCTGGCTGAGGACAGGTGCGGGGGAGCGCTGACTAGGGCCCTCCCTTCCTCCTGTCTTATAGAGGATCATCTCCCAGGCTGTGTCCAACCCGTGTGTGTGGTTGACGGCAGAGCAGTGGCTTCTTCCAGATCAGGGATTGACGATATGGAAGCACGGGCCTTCCTCAGGATAACGCGCTCCCCTTGTTTATCACCCGTAATCGGGCTCATTAAATGAAACCCACTGGTGCCATTAGCGGTGCCATCTCAGGAGACCTACCTGATGATGAACACCAGCCTTCCTGGGTGATTACGCCCCACCAGCATCCAAAGACACCTTGTGATGGAAAATAACTCTGGGAGCTTGTGCTGGCTGTGTGCGTCTCTGATGCTGTGGGAGGCCTATTGGAAAGGTTTGGCCTCAGCCCCTGCTGCTCATACTGCCTGAGCTGTTGGTGGCATGCAAGTTCCATTGGAAAAGCCAGCATTGCATTTTACAGTGGCTCCACTCTGCCCCATGGCTAGCCTCCACCACTGGTGGACAGAGGACTGCTGGTGGCCACATAGAGAACGGGGCGGCTCTTCCATTCAGAGCCCCTGAGAGCTGTGACCAGGTTTGCTGTGGGGCAGACAGTCCTGAGAAGGAACTAGTGAGGTGTGAAGGGACCCCATTATTTAATCTTCTGTTTTAGCCAAAGCTCTCCATCTTTCAACTATCTCTGAAGTCATTGTCTCAAGTTCCCTCTAAACCTTTGATAAGCTCCCAAGAAAACTGCTCCTTGCATTTGGGAATTTCAGGAGTGTCCTTGTGTCAGTACACAGCCTGCAGTTGGTTTTAGGAGGGTCACATGGCAAAACAAGGCCCGGAGAGCTGGGTGGCTGGAAAGGATGTTGGTTTGATCAACCTGGAACAGCCTCAGAAGCCATGGGAGTCGACTGACCCCCAGGCTGGACCGGGGGCCACACATTCCCACCCTTAATGCACCCTTACATTTTTTAATTATACTCTCCTTTGAGGCACAGGGCACTTAATTTTTCTCCAATGATTCTTGAAGTTTCACTTTGAGAAAACGATTATTTCAATGTGGTCTGAAGAGAGAACAGAGGCTGTTGTTGTTAAATATCTTCAAGTGGGATATTTGCAAATCTTTCAGGACAGCCAAAACAGAAACGGACAAGGTCATCCAATGATGTGATGTGCTGGTTTTGTCCATCGATGATGATCATAGGTCGAAAGCATCAAAGACAGTATCTCATAGTTCATCTAGACCCTACTTCTTTCCATCAATAACTTCAAGTGACTTTGATGACCATGTTTAGACACAGGAAAGAAAGATAATTAACTAAGAGAGTGCATGTGGAAGGACAAGGTGGTGGGAAACTAGAAAAATCAAGTCAGGATTCAGAGTAGAAACCCACCATGTGGGTCTGTTGGGGAGAAGGTGGACCCAAGTCTCTTCCTTGGTGTCCTGGAGTCCTGTTTCCTCAGATGTCCTTTGGCTCACATGGCCCTGAATTATCACACCTTCAAGATGTCCTGGCCCCAGGAAAGTCTTGGTAGGTGACTTTCCACCACCATGTGCCACGGACCTCGGGGGCCTGAGCCACAGGAGGTGATTCCCTCCCCATTCCAGGGGCAAGATTCTCGGCCATCTGTAGCGGTCTTCTTTCTCTGACTTCACATGATCTTTCCTCTTGTGTACCTGTGTCCTTCCCTTCTCATAGGTCCACCACCAGTCACGTAGATCAGGGTCTCCTAAAAAGGTAAACTGAGGCACAATTTTAAAAACACTTGAGTGATTCTTGAGTGGGTCAGCTTCCAGCCAGGCTGGGCGCTCTGCAAGAGAACACCAGGAAGACTCCAGTGGTGCCCACAGAAGCGAAGCAAAGAAAACGTTGGATTGAACCAGAAAATAATCTGCTTTCTCACAGCTACATGGTGGCCTGACGGGGTCCGTCCTGTGGGAAAGTCTCTAGCTGAGCTGTTCTAGCCCCTTGGCTGCTTCTGGGGCTGAGCCACGATTATGCTTTTCTTTGATTAACACATTGACAAGAAATGACCCGAGTTTTGTTTGCAAATTAAGCAAGGTCACTTGTGAAGCCCGAGTGGCTCTGTCTGCCGAGGGGTCCTAGTGGCCCAGCGTCCACTTTATCAGACTGTGTCAGACCCTGGTTCCTGTCCCTACCCTGGTGTCTGCCTTCCCAGGTGAACCAAGGAGGCCACGTGGCCATCACAGGGACAACTTGAGAATCTAGGCGCCCGGGAGCGTCTGGCCCAGTGGGGTCAGCCCTGAGACTCAGCTGTTGTAGTCACAGCTGCCAGGCAAGCCCACTGTGCCTGCAGCACCAGGCAGCTCCTCAAAGGCACGTTCTCCACATTTTGTCCCCAATCTGATATAATTCCCTGCCCCCTGCAGCTTGGTTTCTTTGCAGTTCAGAGCCAGTGGCTCTCAATTGAGGCTCCATGTTGGAATCAGGAGGGGAAGCGTTTACCACGTGGAACACACAGCCATGGCGCACCCTGAGCCGGTTTCGTCACATTCTGGGGTGGGACCCTGACATCAGTATTGCCTGGTAACACTGGCTGTCACCCTCCTGAATCAGCACCAGTTCTGCTGTGGTGTAGACACACCCACAGATGTTTAGCCTGAACCCTGATATCTCTCGACTGCACTGTCTGTAAAGTGCTCTGGGTTTACTCATTAGGGAACTGAAGCGTTTATTGGATTATTGTAAGGTTGAGCACAATGTATTTGATGTGATTAATCATCTCTTTCACGTAAAGTGGCAATTGCTGTTGAGTTTGCTGTGGCAGAACTGAATGAGGAAGCAGAGCCGCCCTGCCGGGCCAGCTCCAGGAACAGAGGGTGAGGGCCCCGCGCCAGGGCCAGGTCACTCTAGTGCTGCTTTGTGGCCATTCTCTCTTTATCTGCTGCAGCTGCTGCCTGTGCTCCATGGCTGGTGACCTCCTCCAGGGTCAAAGCATCTCCCCACCTCTGCTCTGGCCTTGGCTTCTGCCACGATGCATGGCCTCCCTCTCCCATAGGGCAGCTCCCCAGGAGGCTAAGCAAAGTCCTGATTGGGTTTAGGGCTGCCCGTACTCCAGGCTCTGTTCCCCACCAAGATCCTCAACGTGGTCCCATCTGTGAGTCCCTTCTTCTCTGTGGGTCAGGATGTGGACATCTCTGTGGTCATTATCCAGCTGACCACTTGAGTCTTAGGGAGAGAAGTGCGGGAGCAGGGCCCATCCCAGGCAAACTGAGTCCCATCTTCAGTCCATCTTTCCTGCTCACCTGTAACCACAGGTGTGAGGTCTCCCTGGGAGCAGAGGCCTCTGTCTCTTGTGGTCACTACAGCACCTTGAATGGCGCCCACAGTGCTATAGGTGGAATGAAGAACTGGCTTTGAGGATGAAGAAACCTGCATTCTTGCATGTGCCCACAGTGAGGGAAGAGCTAGAATTCAGTGCTAGAATGCAGATAAATCAAAGCACGGCTTTTCCTGGGAGAGGCAATTACCCTCTTTCCAGCCCTCCTAATCCCTAAACAACACCTAATGGCAGTGTCAGAGTGCACGGGGATCTCCCGCAGACTTTTCTGGCTTCACGTAGGCACAGTGCTAAATACTTGGTATAAATCATCTTACTTCATCCTCAGTGCCAGGGCTAGCAAGGCCTCGAACAGCTGGGTAGGTTGGGCATTGTGCAATTTAAAGTGGACCATGTTAGCTACATGACCAATGTCTCCTAGAGTTACTTAGTGACCATCTGCACACCATATGCACAGCCCAGAAAGTCACTCAAAGAGACAGTTCCAATCTTGGACTGTGTTATAGTTTAAAGAATAAGGGTTAAAGAGTTAAGTGTTCCATAACCAGTACCATAGACAGGACTCTGTTCTGAGCATAATTCTCTCCCAGGCCACCCTGCCTGCCTCTGTTCCCCTCCTGTAGTGGCTGTGTCACCTGGTGGGTGCAGGTGAGGCAATGACCCTCCCCACTGCAAGAACTCTGGGTGAGCGGTAGGAGACACTGGGGTTGGTGGGTGGGCTTCAAAGCCTGAGATCAAAGATGACGCAGCTGACTCTCTGACCTTCACATGGGACCTGTGAACATTCCTGATGGTTTCATGAGAAAAGCAAGTTCTCCAATTCTGCTCTCCTGTGGCTGTGAGTTTTCTGTAAATCACCTATCATACCCCAAAACCAAAGGCAACATCGATTCACCGTTGATCTCTAATTATATTTAAATCACAAGGCTTAGCTGAATGTATTGACATTTATACCAAGAAATTAATTGACATTCTATTAACCTCAACCAGCAAATTAATTGCTCAGCCTCAGACCTTGAGCACTTGAAGGCTGGAACACAATTATGTATTGATCACAGGACGTGTGCGTGCCAGGGTCACGTGGGAGTGTAAAGAGGCAGAATCCTCTTTCACAGGAAGAATCTGTTAGATACATATTTGAATTATTTTTATCACAAAAGAATACAACATCTGAGCCTTTCGGCATCTCCATTTTTCATGTCAGAGAGGAATCGAGGAAAACCCTCACAGATGTAGTGCTTATCACCACTAGCAATTAGTAATCCCTCTCGACTTCCAAAGGAGAGCAGAGCCTGCCCATCTACTCCAGGGACGCACACAGGCGGAGTGGAGGTAGGGAAAGGAAGACGCCTCTGCTCCTTGCTTGTCCTGCTGTTAGGTTGCCTGTGCTTTGAGTATCGCATGCCATGAGGCCGTGGAGCCCAGGAGCTGGGGACAAGACTTCTTTCCCAGCGGAAGAGGGTCAGTGGCTACCCCTGTGGGCCATGCTTCTCCTGTGGGCGGCCCAGCATCCTGGTGAGACTGGGCCTTCACACCCCTGGCTCTCTGACCTGGCTGATGGCACCTGCTTAGATGACGTGCAGAGAGAACCCTGCTTAAAAACATCTATAAATGAAGTTGGATGAGCTCTCAGAAACACCATCACCAGACACAGCCAAGGCAACAGCTTTAATTGAAAACTCTCAAGAGCCACATCTATGGAAACCCCGCGTCCCACTTGTGGGTCCCAGGGCGCAGCTGGAGGAGCCATGGAGAGCTGGCACTGCAAAGACAGAGCCCTCTGGGCCTGGGGATGAGGTTAGGACACGTGGGAACCGCCTGAGGAGCAGGTCTGCTGGCCTTCCCTTCCAGATCCGCCTGCTCAGATCTTGGATTTCCCACCCTGGACGCTGAGCAGAGTTCAAGGTGTCCTGTACCTGTGCACCAGGACAAGAAGCCATCCCAGCAGCCCGCAGGCTGGCAGGGATGCTCATGTGTCTGCAGCATATGAATTATTGATTTTTTTTTTAGGAAAAAAACTGCCCCCCCCCCAAAAAAAAGGTATAAAAATAAAGTCTCTTTCTCTCTCCAAGTGAATATGTTTAAGAAAATGTCACGAGGTGGAAATGAAAGGCCCAGCCTCATTTTCTGTCTGTGTCAGTAGCAGAAATTCCAGCTCCTGTGGGAACGCTTTCAGATGGTGGTGGGCGGGGGCGGCTCTGAGGATCTCGAGGACACTTGCTCTCAGTCAGGATCTTGCCTTCCCGGTGCGGCTTCTGATCCCCCGTCCCTCCCCTCCAGTCTCTGGGGAGCCCCCCAGCTGAGGACAGCAGGTGCCCTGTAAAGATTTAGGTCACTTGAGGTGGACACAGTCATAATAAATATGGGAATAAGCAAGGTTGGATTGGGAACTTACCTTTTAAAAAATGAAGCTTACAGCCAAGAAGATGAGTTTATTTCATCTAAAATACTTCAAAGTGATGATCAGATTGGTGGCGTATTCTCAGAGACTCAACCAACATGGGTGGGTGGGAGAGGGAGTCCCTCAGAAGTAAGCCAAGTGCACTTTCACTTGGTCAGTTTTGAGAGTGGCCTGTGTCCTCATGAGCCCCCCACCAAAGGCTTACCTCATGCTGCCGCCACATCGTGGGTTCCTAAGAGCCTAACTCCTCACCACCTGGGCTGATTCTCCATCACAAACAAGCCTATCCATCTGCCCTACCCTCACTTGTCCACCCTTGTAGGTGTGGGTCAAGGAGCAGCAGGTTCTCCAGGGTCCCACTCACTCACGCTGTTAAGTATGGGATCTTTAAAAGACTGCAGGTGTCCCTGGCAGCAGGTCTGTTTGGCACCGCGTGTGGGAGTGGTGTGGTACACAGACAAACAACAATGCCCAGGGACATTTACGATGGACAGGCAGGGTGCTGGTGCCCAGTGGCGCCCAGCCAGGAAGGTAAAACTTCATGGTGGCACATGACCTGACACAAGGAACATCTGGATCTGCTCAAGCTCCTCCTGGCCTCCAGTGCAGCTGTTTACCCTTTCTTCATAAAAGCAGCTGGCCTGCGTGTGCCCAGCAGCTTTGTGGTCACCAGGCACAGGGAGCACATCTGTAGGGGGTCTCTCCTGTTGCAGGTCTGCAGTGGGCAGTAGCCCGTGGAGGTGCTCAGTGGGCAGGGGGACGGCAGCATCACCAAGCAGAAGAGAATCTAGTGCAGACACACCCAAGCACCAGTCCTGCTAGGCCCCAGCCTGTCCAGCTCACTCTGTCTCCCTGCAGCCTGCACCCTTCACTGTCCTCCCCAGTCGTCCTCTCTGGCTTGCCTCTGGTCCACTCTTCACACTCAATCCCAGCGATGTTTTCATATGGCAATCCTTGGCCCAAAGCCATTCAGAGGACTCGAAAAGCAGTGTGGAGAGCCTCGGCCTGCTCCTGCAGGTGGGGTGACCTGTGGACCCAGGATGCTCTGAGCACAGGGAGCTGTACCTGAGTCCATGGACGAGGCTCTCCCGCTCATGGATTGACAGCAGGCCGCACCTTATAGTCCAGGACCTGCCAATCAGACCCTGCTTGTGGGCTGTCCAGGAAGCACAGGCTCCATGAGCTATTTTCGCCAACAGGCCATGGAAGGAAAGAGGCAGGACTACACAGCAGGGGCAGCCAGGGGAGGACAGGGTTGCTGGGCTAAGAAGACAGTGACCATGTCCAGGGGAAACCTCGTCCCACCCCTTGTTGGAATGGGCTTTGCAATGGCAGCCTCTCCTGAGCCTCGGCCCTCCGTGGTCTGACCAGGAGAGTCCCTGGTCACCATCCCCAGTGCAAACCCATTCACCACACCCTTGTCATATGGAAGGTGCTGAGGTCATGTGGCTCTTGTCCACTGTGAAAACGGCAGATAGTCCTTGCCTGCTCCTCCTCCCCATTACGAACACACTCAAAATTGATCAAATTACCTTTTCCTGTATATACAAATATTCCTCCATGAAACCCCCATTCTTTATAGATAATTGGCACCCATTTTTAAGAAGGAGATATAAAAAGGAGCACAGCTGACCTCAGGAAGACTCCTGCCCTCTTTTGTCCTTAGGGAACCCACTGGACGGAAGTTGCATAGAAGATCTCAGTGCAAGTAGAGAGAGCAGTTGGAAGACAGAAAGGACAGGGCCACTTCTAACAAGGACTTGCTCTGTCCAGAGAAGGTCCAGGGACAGCCAGGAAACCCAGAGATCCCAGCCTTGATGCCATGCAGCACCTCTTGGAAGATGAGGGACATGGCTCAGCTGCAGTAGAAGTGGGGCTCGTGACAGATGCTCCGTGGTGCGGGGGCTGGTCCCACGTGAGGAAGAGTTAGCCTGCTGCATCTGGCGTTCCGTGCCATGCAGGGATCTGTGGAGGTCCCGTCACTCATCTGAAGAATGCCGTTGGCTTGGCCTGCGGTTGCTATTTCAATTAAGACCATTTGTACATTTTATATCCTCTACGCGTGAGCCGGCTTCACCCGGATGGCAGTTTCCGTTCCAATCCAATTCCAAAAGGCAAACTTGGGCCTTTTCCTCTTCTTCTTACCCAGAATAGTCTCAGGTCAACTCTTAAATCCAAGCCTGCTCATTATCAGGGGGGAAAAACTATTTGCCTGCCTCGTAATGTCTTCCAGTGAAATATTTACGCACCAAAATAAGCACCATTTTATTATGTGCAAGGGTTTAGTAATTTCCCATTTCTCTTATGATAGAGACCAGGAGTCGGCCAACTTTCCCTGTAAGGTGACACAGTCATATGTCAGGCTTTGTCTACTGTGGACTTTCTATGCTGCATTATATCTTTTTTTGAAATAAAAAGTTAAAAATACAAAACCCATTTCAGCTTAGAAACGGTGCGTCCCCAAGGCAGGCTCAGTTCTGGTGGCTGCAGGTCACTGCTTTGAAGCCCCATGCGTGCTTCCCCTGCCCACCACTCAGCCATGCCTCACGCCTCAGGGCCAGGTAGTCTGCGTACTCCACAGGTGGGGGGCTTCGTTGTTTGCAGGTGCCCCTGGTCTCCCCTCCACGCAGCACCTGGCAGCCCCCAGCAGGTCCCCAGCTTGCCAGGCACTCTGCTTCCCACCTGCTCTCCTGGGATGCTGGCTTCCCTGGGGAAACTGTGCTCGACCTCCCTGATGACACTTGGTCCTCTGGAGCAGGCTGTGGTCTACCAGAGACCTCTCTGCTCATGGTTGCCGGATGCCTCTTGTGAGTGTCCTTGCTCACGCACCCCATCCTCCCTGCTGCCCATGAACTCCAGAAAGGTGGCGTCTGTAGGGGACTCTCTGAGGTTCAGGGCTGATTAAGGCAGCTCCCGCTTTCCGTGGTGAAAATGCTCCTGCCTGGCCCTTGTCTGGCTGGCTAAGAGCTGCTGCTGCACGTGAACCTGGAGGGACACAGCAGGGCCACCCAGGCCACCGGGGACTATGATCCTCCCTAGCCAGCCTGAACACTAAACCTTCATCGCCCAGAGCAGATGCCCACAGTAGCAAGAGTTCCAGAACACCATGTCGATTGCCGCTTGATTGATCGATGCATTGATTGATTGACTGGAGCCAACACTGGAACAGACATCAATGAAGCTCAGGTGGGAAAGGGAGAAATGCAGAACAGCGTCGCTCCAACTTCCCCATTTTCCTTTCCCAGAATGACTCTGGTCACCAGAGAATACATGAAAAGACAAATTTATGGTGACAAAAATCTCATTATAAAGTACATACATTAAAGGAATCATGCATATTTTACTTCGTAATAAAAGGTTTTATACTGAAGATGCTAATGAAAAAGTTAGAAAAAAAATATGTCAGTAATGGAAAACTTTAATAGTGTGATAATGTCCAAGAAGAAACAATTTGTTTGAGTAATATCCTCATTTTAATCTTGAAAATGAGATGTGAAGGCGGGTGGGGGAGGACAGCAGTTCTTCCTGTGGGAGACATCAGGTAGCCAGAGTCTGATGCAAATTTCCAAATTTCCATTGCAATGAATACCATAGGGACAGACATGGGGTCCTTCTAAGGCAGAGCCGGCATGGCCTGGAACCTGAAATACTGCCTCTTCACGTCTTCACCCTCTGTGCCTCCTGTGCCCAGGATCTCTCACACAGCATTTTTGACCTGTCCAGGGCACCATCCTTATTGTACAGTTCCCTTACAAGCACAGGCAGGGACAAAGACTTGGGTATGGGCAAAGAAGTATGAAGGGCCCGCTCCCTGAAGACCACAGTCAGGTCCAGAGGGAAGGGACCAGTAATACTGTCTCAGCAAAGCCTGGCTTCAGGTGATCCCACAGGGCCTGGGAACTGCAGGCAGTGCCCTTGACCTCCACCCTAGGCTCTCAGACACCTGCACCAGCGGACTCTGCTTCAAGGGACCCTCGGGAACACAAACTCTCCAGGGCTTCTTCGTGTGCACTGGTGGACAAGGCAGCTCAGAAATCTCAGAAGGAGCCACAGGAGGACAGCTGCATGTGTCTAAGGCAGAGCTCAGAGTCCAGGGTTGGTGTGTGTGGGAGTGACGGAAGGGACAGGAGAGTTGGTTCCACCCAACACTGTCCACGGGAATATTCAGTGCACACGATGTAGGTCTCTCACTCCGATGTCCTTTAGAAAGTGTCCTGGATTATTCGGGGCACATCTCAGACTATTTCCCAAGGGAAATTCCCACCTAGATTAACTCTCTGGCTGTAGTTTTGTTCCCAGAGACTTTACCAATTTCTGCTTGAGAGTTCCATCTGGAGAAACCTGGGTGGGAAATGCAATTGCACTCTCTGCTTTCCCCACCCACTCTGCACGCTACCCGCAGCGCTCACAGGCACAGGGAGCCTGTCGCCCACGTGGGCGGCAGCAGAGTGAAGTCTGATCTTCCACATGCTTTTCAAGGACCTACCATCCTACACTGGGTTCTAACCTGTAAGAAAACACAGGTAGCTTTGAGATGCGCTGACTGGCATGTGGAATGCTCCGCCGTAAACAGTTCCCCACACACAGGTTGATGTTGACATGGTTTTTTGATCTCTCCAAATGAATGGTAAAGCTTTCCTATCTAAGGCACTATTCTCCACATTTCCACTTTGATTTTCAGAAACATCACAGGACTTAACGAGCTGGCAGAGGACACTAAAGGCAAAGTTAATTTCAAAGTGTCTTGTATCAAAAACGTTCCTGCTTTGCTTGTGCCGAGTTGTTTTGATGCATTCAGATTCGGTTTCCGGGTTTCGAGCAAGCCCCGTAGAAGGCATGGACCTGTGTTCCTAGGGGAGATGGAAGTTGCTCTCTGGTCTTTGTGCTCACTGGAGAGAGGATGGGAGGATGGGACAGGGACCAGGAGGGGGTGTTGTGCTGTGATTGCGCCGGTTCCTCACTCCTAGCTGGAGACCTGCACCAACACTGGTCTTCTTGGAGTTTAGGTGTCTCATCTATAAATGGAGAATCATAATATCATCCTGTGCATTGGAATACTCTGAAGATCATGAGATAAGACACAGAGAGCTCTTAAAACCACGTGCACATGAGAGAATACCCAGTAAAGCTGATTGTTGCACCATTCCCAAAATAGAGGCATGAGTATATTAAAATTTGATTTGAGGAGATGTATCCTCTTCTGGCCTTGCAACCTGTGGAGGTGCCCTGGGAAGCCTGCAGTCTGTCTATGTCCTTGACCTGTGAGCTGGGGCCCTGGAGGTCATGGTACCTATCTGCACCTGTACAGACCCAGGGTCCTGTCTGCAAAAGGGCTGTGTCCTTCTCTTCAGCACGTTCAAATTTGTCTCTTAAATGAAGACCTTTCTAGTGAAAAGGCTTGGATTAGATTTTAATCCAATGTCCAGAGGGGCCCACATCAGTGACAGTTGTTGGGACATGAGAAGAACTATCCATGTTAAGGGATATTCTTCATCGTCCTGTGCAAGAGAACTAGGCTGGTAGCAGATTCCTCCGCGTCCACACTTGGGACGAGGAATCTAGGGTGGGTATGAGGCTACCGCATGCCACTTCCTTCTGGTTGTCCTCCATGTAGTGAAATATTGCAGCAAGTCAGGGGATGGGGGTAGACTTGGCCTTAACACTCGGTCACTTGTAGTGACCACACCAGTGTGAGAAGCTGAACTACAGTGGGCTCCACATACAGCTGCTTTTGAGTGCACACATCTGACCACCCCGGGGCTGTTCCCAGGTGAATGCATGCTGTCCTCCATGCGAACCCACCAAAGTCCTTGGTGATGCTGCCTTCTAGGATGATACCCAGACCCCGCTGCGTTGCAGGGCTTTTTATCATTGTCGTTGTTCTGTTTTGTCTTGCTGCACTGGGATTGAATCCCAGGGCATTCTACCACTGAGCTACAGCCCCATCCCTTTTTGTTTGATTCTAAGACAGAGTCTCACTAAGTGGCCTGCTGGCCTCAACCTTTCAGTCTTCTTGCCTCAGCCTCCTGGGTGGCTGGGATCACGGGGGGGGGGGGGGGCACCACTTGCCACCATGTTGCAGGTTATTGGACTCACCTATGGGAGAGGAATGGAGGGAACTGGGGAGTTCTGTCCTGGAGAAGTGATGTCTGAGCTGTCCTGGTTTACCCCGTGTCCCTCATCTGGTGCCACCTTCCTCCTGACTTACACTCAAGGACGACTTCAATGCAGAAACATTCTTCTCCCTTGTTTGCTGTGCCTTAGCAGTTTGAACCATCATGTCCTGATAGTGCATGAACTTTATGCACTCCTTCTAGATCCAATACATCACAGGGCATGGCTACCCACACAGACCATCATAAGCCTCTGCTCGGTGGTTCACAATTCCAGTTGTGTTTTAGAAACTCCAAATAAGAAAGTCAGAAAGGCAGAGAAAGAGAGGGCAAAGGGAGGGCACAAGGAGGAAAGTGACAACTGGCTGGACCCAGGAACAACCAGATCTCTGCAGGGCTGGTGGCTGGTCAGTCCAGACAGTCCTAATGCAGGGGCCAGGTGGACAGTCATGGTGCTGAGCAGGCTCATTCTAAACTTCCACTCTGCCTACCGTATTCATCTGTAGGTAGCTTTCTGATGAAAATCAGTAACTGGACTCCATGGTGAGCATGGATTCAAAGATGAGCATGACCACGCCTCTCAGGACACACACACACACACACACACACACTCATACACACACAGACTGTAGGATCTCGGTCCTTCCCCTCAGAGTTCAGCATGACAAAGTGATAATTACTGCCGAATATGCAAGGCTTCTGGAAGCTCTCCAGTGCTGTACGTTTACAACAGGGTATTCAAACTTCCACTGATATGCCAGATACATACGATGAGTTATTCCAAGCCGGATCAGCACGTGCAGAACGTGTAAAGGAAACTGTCAGGCGCTCACTTCACAGCCCCAGTGCAGCAGACCCTCCAGGAAGCCCGCCCAGCCTGCCGGGCCTTCACGAGAAGACACACACTTGCAAAGTTCTGCCTGAAGTTCAGGTGCACAGGCTTTTTGAAGTTTGTGCTGTCCCAGGTTAATTTCCAGGTTAGAGCGCTTCCTCACCACATCAGAGAGAGGACACTCAGCTCAAAGGAGACCTGGCTGCTGGTGTATCTGGGCCAGAAGAGAGATCTAAGGGAGAAGGGGATCTCATGGCAGGGACCCTCCACATCAGACTCCAGGAGGAGGAGCATTGGGTGAAGTGAACAGCGCTGGCAGGCTCACAGGTGGCAGTGGAGTCGTAGGTGGGTCTTTGGACAAAGCTTCAACACATGGAGAGGTGAATGGGTAGGTATGACACAGTGAGCTGCAGAGATAAGGAGAGGGTGTGGGGCCAAGAGAAGCCCTGTGTGCCCACAGGGCAAGTCTGTTCCATGGGGTTTGAGATAAGGGTACCCAGAAGGGAACAGGAATGAGCACCGCTGGAGGTGTCAGGTCAGGCCGTGGGGGTCACACAGGTCAGGTTGCAGGGTCACAGGCCAGGAGGCTGCTGGAAGGGCCCCAGCCCTCAGCATAACTTTTGCTCATTGGGCCCCACAAATGCAACTTTCCTGTGAACAACATGGCAAGGTGGGCCCAGCACAGCCCTAAAAGAGATGATCCCATTTCATCCACGGGAAAGCCATACCACAACTCTTATAAATATAAAGACACAGGAGTGTTCTCCAGGACCTGGTTCCCACCTTTCTTCTATTTGTGAATAGTGAAGTCCACTTAGGGCTCCAAAAAGACAACCATGAATGGCTTATGAAAAGCAAGGGGTGTGTGAGTGTGTGCACGTGCATGGCAAGGAATATCATTCAGCTAGTACAAAGGTACCAGCCCTTGGCCTCATGTGGATGATTCTGGCGGACATCATGCTAGTGAAACAAGCCTGACAGAGAAAGAAAACCGTGCACGCGCTCATGTCCACGTGGAATCTTAAAGAAACAAGAGCAACCAAAAGAAGTAGACAGAGAATGGGACAGGGAGCGCCAGGGCCAGCTGTGTCGGGAGCAGAGGAGTTAGAGCAGCAGCGTGTGGGATGAGCCATCTAGGGTCTGATGCCCAGCGAGGCCACAGTGCTGAGGTGAGCTGTGCACGTGTCTCCTGTGGGACGAGCCCATGAGGGATCCCCTGACTACACCAGCGACCGTGAGCCCATGTGAGGGGAGGGAGGGTGATTCACTTCACCAAAACCACTTTCCTAAAACCACATTATCCAGAGCACGTTAGCCACTGTGAACAGGCATAATGACATTCATTTTAAAGAAGAAAAGGAAAATGAGTTTTTCTATGTGCACATTTATCCATGAAAGAAATAA
Organism: Marmota flaviventris; assembly: GCF_047511675.1. NCBI lineage: Eukaryota > Metazoa > Chordata > Mammalia > Rodentia > Sciuridae > Marmota > Marmota flaviventris. The sequence goes on from NC_092498.1 coordinate 125,741,036, forward strand.
AAAGGAAGGGGGAGGGAAGGGCTCCTGGCCAGGGGTGCGTGGTCTCCAGGCCCACCCCAGCTTCTGCTTCCCAGATCAAACCTCCTTCCCCTGGGAGCCGAGGACTGAGAGCCTGCAGGACTCCCCAGCAGGAGCCATCGTCCCTGCCGTTGCTCCCATCCAGGACAGCTCCTCCTGTCCCTGTGGGAGATGCCGCTGGAGCATCCCTGCAGTGGAGTCTTAGGTCTTCTGATGCCATTTCTCCACCCTCCTCTTCCTCCTGCTCATCTTTCTCTCTCTCCCTCCCTCTTTCTCCCTTCATTACTGAGCCCCCCATACACAGCACTCCACCCCTGCCCTTATGCCAAGGAGGAAGGCTGCTAGAGAAGACCCCCGTATCCCTGAGCATCCATGCAGTTGGGTGGAGAGATAAGAGGTTTCAATGGCTCTGTCACCTGCAGGGAGGGTGCCATTGAGACTCCTGAGTGACCCTTTTGCAAACAGTGAACTTGAGTCTTCAGGTTGGATCTGATGGATGGAGCATGTTTTGGCCCCCGAGGCTTCGCACCTCTCTCTGTGGACTCTCCCCCACAGTCTTCATTTCCTCTTCTGGGAGGGGCTGGCACGATACTACTTGTTTTTTTAACCTGACACATAGAATAGCAGACATTATATAAGAAGCAGACTATAAAAAGGTACAAGAGGTAGCCAACTAATTAAGCTAACATTAAGAGTTGCTGATCTAATCCTAGTAATCTTTTATTCCTTTCTAGATGCATGCCTATAGGAATCCAAGCGGCCTAAAAGCTAATGTTTGTCACAATAACTCCTGTGTCCAGGTAGCATCTGGTCACGTTGCCATGCCCATCAGCATGGACCCCTTGGTCTGAGCTCTTCCCATGCCTTGCCTCTGTTCCTCTGCAATTCTCTCACCAGCTAGAAAACAAAGCCACAGCACCCTCAGATGCCCACAGAGTTGTCCACCCACCTCTAACTGGCCATCCTTTGCAAGATAGAACTGAGCAGGAGAGGGAGTCCTCCCCTATGGAGACGGGTCAGAAAGCACTTAGGAAGTGGAATTTCTGTTTGCCGTGATGACCCCCCTCACCTGCCCTGGGGATGATGCACAGCTCACAGAATCAGGGAGCTGGGGCCCTCGAGTGATGCTGTGTGAGCCCAGCAAACACTGCAAAGCCCACCGTCAATGGTATGTCCTTCCTAATGCCCTGTGTGGGTGACTGATGTGGGAGTTCCCATGGCTGAACACCAGCAGCCGGTGCCCTGCTTAGACCTTCACAGTTACTCTCTCCTCCTCTCCAGTGTGGACGGCACCTCCTATGAAATCATGCAGATCGACGTGGAAGTCGAGGAGCCCAGTGACCCGCCCACCACACAGCTGGTCACGTGGCAGGTGGAGTACCCAGGAGAGATCACTTCGGACCTAGGAGTGTCCAAGATCTACGTGAGCCAGAAGGACTTGATTGGAGTTATCCCACTGGCCATGGTAAGAGTGCCTGCCTCAGGCTGTTGGTACCAAACTCGGGGACGGGGAAGGTGCCACGCTGTGACCCAGGTTTGGTGGGGAATGTCAGTGAGTGAGAACCAGGCTAGGGGGAGAAGAGGCTGTGAAGTTGACCGCATCCGCCAACTCTAGAAATGTGCATTCTTAACTCCAGGTATTAAAATCGGGTCTGTCTTTGTATGAAAATGATTGCTGATTTGATATCTGTGTGGCATACCATGTAGATCCTATGCGGAGTCTGTCCACGTGCAGCTCTGCAGGGCCAAGGCGTGGAGTGTCGGGTGGCCATGCCTGGTTGTGAGCAGGGCTGAGGCTGCTGTCCCTGAGCATGGCACATGGCTTAGGTTCTGTTGTGGGAAACCAGAGGAGCACAGGTTGTGCCAACAGGTGAACTGATTCTGCAGCAGGCCTCCTTTGTTACTGAACAGCTCCCAGCAATGAGGTGGGGCTCTTTCCGGAAGGGGCCATCAGAGTGCGGGGCAGCCTGCGGGTGCGGCTGGTTCTTGAACCGCATTGATTAACTGGGTTCCCACACTTTGGTCTGGTGAGACTCCAGCCGTGCTGGCCGGGCAGCTGCCCATGGCTTGAGAGTGAAGAGCCGGCTTGTCATGGAAGAGTGGTGGTGGTCACCCTCAGTACCTTACTTTGACTTTGTTACTCTGATGTTCATTGAGGGACATTTGTAAGAAATCAGATGCAAATCCCAGAATCACTAGAGAAAGAGGAGCACTGGCTGGCTCCCCTGGGCCAGGTGAGGACAGAGGTGGTGCTGGGTTGTCTAAAGCATGCTCGGGAGACACGTGGCCTAATGGTGTCTTTAGGAAGCACTCTGGCTGCATGTGGAGATGAATTCAGGGCCAAAGGACCTCTGAGAGAGCTGAACAATGCGACTCTGGCAGCTCTGAAGGAGACCTCCTAGCGCAGTCTCCGGCCAGTGAGTCTGTGTGGTTCTAGCCCCTGTTTGGGATTATCCCAGGTTTATATGATGGCTTCAGAGGCTTAGGGAACAGCATCCTATGGCTGAGTGACTCCAGAGATATTGTCCTTGTCTCCATGATCCCAAATTAATGACAAACATGTCCACACTGCAGCAGCAAGAAGAGGCTGAAGGAGACAAGGGCGGACACAATCTCTTGCTCAGTGCACCACCTCTGCTCCCATCCTATTGGCCACACCCCAGTGTGTGGATAGCAGGACTTTCCCAAGCACTGGAAATCGGTGTGGAAGAAATTTGGGAATAAAGGATAACTCCAAAAAAAAAAAAATTCCCCTGATAGCTCCCTGACACGACCACACAAACTTACAATGCTAGAGACTTTTCTATCATAAAATACACTGTGGCTTATATTTGGAGTATAGAATCCTTTACATACATCTCTGATTGATTCCTTGAGGTAAACTTTTAGAAATATGAATCAAAGGATATGCAATTTTTAGTGGTTTTTTCAATGGTTGCCAAATTGCCTTCTGGAAAGTTTAACTAATTTACAGTTCCACCTGCTGTGTATAATGACACCCACATCCCTGCAACTTCACCAACACAGAATATTAAAATTTAAAACATAGAGAATTTATTAAGCAAAAATTATATCTCAGTGTTGCCTTAATTTGTCCTCCTTGGGTTACATTTTTTTTTATTTCCTTATTAAACATTTGCTCTTTGCCTGTTTTATTTTCTTAGTGGGAATGCAACTCCTTATTATTACTTTGCTATAAATCTTCTTTTAAAGTGGAAAAAACCCCACATGATATTGAATTTACCATCTTGAACTTTCGTTTTTGAAATTTTTTTAAACTTGTTCTTTTTAGTTACACACGACGGTAGAGTGTGTTTTGACATACCATACATACATGGCGTATAATTTCCGCTGCTTGTGGTAATACATGATGTGGAGCGACACTGCTCATGTATTCATATATGAGCATAGGAAAGTGATGTCCAGTTGACTTTACTGTCTTTCCCATTCCCATTCACCCTCCCTTCCCCCAAGCCCCTTTCCCAAACAGGTGAACCTCACTCCTCCCTCCCTCCTGCCTATATTGCATCATATGAGAGAACATATTCGGCCTTTGGTTTTTTTGGAATTGGCTTATTTCACTTAGCATGATACTCTCCAGTTTCATTCATTCACCTGCAAATGCCATAATTTCACTCTTCTTCATGGCTGAGTAATATCCTATTGTGTATATGTATCACATTTTTTAAATTCATTCATCTATTGAAGGGCACCTAGATTGGTTCCACAACTTTGCTCTTGTGAATTGAGCTGGTATAAACATTGATGTGGCCATGTCACTATCATAAGCTAATTTTAAGTCCTCTGGGTATAATGCTGAGGAGTGGGATAACTGGGTCAAATGGTGGTTCCATTCTAAGTTTTCTGAGAAATTGCCATACTGCTCTCCAGAGTGGGTTCACCAATTTGTAGTCCCACCAGAAATATGTGAGTGTACCTTTTTCCTCACATTCTCTCCAACATTTATTGCTACTTATATTTTTGATAATTGCCATTCTGATTGGAGTGAGATGAAATCTCAGTGTAGTTTTAATTTGCATTTCTCTAATTGTGATTTTGAACATTTTTTCATATATTTGTTGACCATTCATATTTCTTCTGTGAAGTGTCTGTTCAGTTCCTTTGCCCATTTATTGATTGGGTTATTTGTGTGTGTGTGTGTGTGTGTGTGTTAAGTTTTTTGATATATCTTGGAGATTAATGCTGTATCTGAGGAGCAAGTAGCAAAGATTTTCTCCCTTTCTGTAGGCTCTCTCTTCCTGTTTTTGATTATTTCCTCTGCTGTGAAGAAGCTTTTTAGTTTAACAAAAATCCCACCTATTGATTCTTAACTTTACTTCTTGTGCTTTAGGAGTCTTATTGCAGAATTTGGTTCCTAAATCAACATGATGGATAATTGGGCCTGCTTTTTCTTCTAGTAAATGCAGGGTCTTTGATTTAATTCCTAGTTCCTTGATCCACTGTAAGTTGAGTTTTGTGCATAGTGAGAGACGGGGGTTTAATTTCATTGTGTTGCATATGGATTTCCAGTTTTCCCGGCTCCATTGTTGAAGAGTCTACCTTTTCTCTAGTGCATGTTGATGGCACCTTTGTCTAGTATGAGACAACTGTATGTATGTGGGTTTGTCTCTGTCTTCTATTCTGTGCCATTGATCTTCACATCTGTTCTGGTGCCGACACCATGCTGTTTCTGTTACTATAGCTTGGTAGTATAGTTTAAGGTCTGGTATTTTGATGTCTCCTGCTTCACTTTTCTTGATGAGGATTCTATCTTGGCCTCTCTACACGTAGTTTGTTGGCTTTAGATGTGATCTCGTTGCTGCTCCCTGGGTCTCTAGGACTTCTCCATCTTGCAGAACTGAAACACTTCCCCCTCCTCCTCCGACATGGGAAACACCTTTCTGTATCTGTGGTGCCAGCTGTCTGATTGACATAGAACCCACTGCCTTTGCAGTTTACTGTTTACCTGCCAACTTCTCAGGTTCATTTTTTTTTTTGATGTGCAGAAAGTTTTGCTCGTCTGATTGTTTGTGTGGTGTGTGTGTGTGTGTGTGTGTGTGTGTTCAAATCCACTGATCTTTTCCATACAGAAATCCCCCATCTCCCTCTAATTACTTCCAAGAGGAAAGATGGACCTGTTTTATTTGTTTATAAAATCTCCAACTATTAAAATATCTGAACATGGCTCACATACACACAGGCAAGCCAAACTGCAGCCTTTAGAAGTGAAGCTAAAGGCAGACGCATTGGAGAGTTCTGCAGGGCAGAGGACAGGAGGCCAACCTGGGGCAAAGCCCGAGGCCTCCCCTTCTTGGTGGACATGTGATTTCACCTCTGGGAAGCTTGGAGCTGGGACGTAGCTACCCTGGACGTAGTGTCCAGGGCTGTGAAGGCTTTTGCATTCTCTTACCCAGTCATTAATTTTTGTGAACTTCCTTGCATTTTTTACAATTTGGGAAATCCACCTGGACTATGCTCTAGGTAAAATGTGGTTTAGACCTCAGTGAACACTGTCCACCGCACGTCCCTGCCTCACCCTGGGCCCAGGTTGTCCTTCTCTGAAGAGCAGGAGTCCTCCTTGGAGCCATAGTCACTCTGAAGAGAGAGGTCCTGGGCTCCGTGGCGGCTCCTGGCTTGTGGCTGCCACGCAGGTTTGGAGCTTGGCCAGGCTCCCAGGCAGCCGTGCTAAGACACATCAGCGGGTCCCATGGCACCGGCAAGTCCTTTAAAACTTGGTCATAAGGCCCTTCATTTCCAAATCCAGCAAACGTGTTTTCACTCTTTTCGGGAAGGGTCTTTGGGGGCTGCTAACATGGATGTTGCTGTCAGTTCAGGAAAAGGAGGTGGAGGATGCGTGGGAGGTTAGGACCTGGACCTTCCACGGCGGGTCCCCACGGGTCCTCGTTGTGGCCCCATGGGTGCTGGTTGTCTCGTGCCTCAGCTGTGACGACCACTCTTCGGCTGCTGCCCTTGGGCTGGGACTTCAGCTACAAGTCAGTCTGGAGGTGAGGTCAGGACAGACTCGCTTCTGAGTTGCCCTTGATAGTCAGCAGAGGGGAGCTGTGACCCTGAAGTGACTTGACAGGATTTACAATGACAGAAGGGGACGGGTGTGTTTGCCAGCCCAGCCCTGCCCATTCCCAGGGAGGCCACAGGGTCCTAGACAAACACCAAGCCGAGGACGGGCCACAGGTTCCTCCTAGTGACAGGCACCTCCACCGTGCCACCAGCAGACCCCGGCCCCTGCTTCCTGGCCTACCTCCCAGGCCACCTGCTCCCAGCGCCCTTCCTTGGTCTTCATGGCCAGGTGGGACCTGGGGTGGCCCTGCTGCTTCCCTGCACACAGGGAGGATGACAGGCTCCTCTGCTGGTTGAGACCCTGCCACTGGGAGCCACGGTGCCTGGCAGCCAACCCTGTGTGCCAGGGAAGCCACTTTGATGTATCTCGGTCCTTCATCGTTTCGTTTTATCCTTTGATCTTCACCCAAACCCAAGCTCCTGCCCACAGAAGCAGCCGGGCTCCCGGACACCACCTTGGCCTTCTGTGCTTCTCCTTAACAGGAGCTGGGGCTCTGCAGTCCCAACCTCGATGGGAGCTGGGCTCCTCAGTCTGGCCCACCTGAGCTGGCTCCCCTGAACACCGAGTCCCTTCCTTGAACAGCTCCTGGGTGACAGTGGAATTACCCTCTTCCCTTCTTAACTCACTGTGTCTTCCTGAGTCTTTCTGGTCAATGTCCTCCTCCATCTATGACCAGGACCAATGGCCTATCTTTGTAAACCTAGCAGACAAAATTCTCCTCACTTTTATGACCACGTGATCGTGACGTCATTAACTTCTGATGACATAGTCTCCGAGCTGCGCTGGACGGAGTGCATTTCTCTCCTTAAGTGAGGGGAGCCGTCCTTTTGCCAGCCACACCTCCCCTCATCCTCAGAACCTCGGCTGGTGGCCGGGGACACCGGGAGCACAGCTTTGAGCTCCCTGCTTCCAGGCTTCTGGCCCTGCCCTGGCCTCCTGCTGTCTGCACGCCCTGCAGGAAGCACAACGCTGACCCAGGGCCGACTCCTGATAAATGCCTGCAGACAGTGACCCCCAGGAATACAGACATCTCCGGAGAGAGGGCAGCTGGATCCTTATCGCCCGGCAATTTGAAGTCAGCACAGGTAATGTGCTGTGACAGTCACCTGCGGAGATCAGGACGTGGGAAAGATCCCCAGATCACAGAAGGAACCTTCTTTCCTGGCTCCTAATCGTGAAAATTCTCTTTATTTTTAGCATAAAAGCGGGCTCTGGGCTCTTTCTGTGTGACTTTTCCTGGCGTTCTCTCCCGTGTAAGCCTGTTAATTAATATGCCAGATACCTCTGTTGTTTCACTCTGACTTTTTGAAAATTCAGTCGGGCTGCAAGCACACGGCCACCTTCCTTTTCAGACTTCCTCGACCAAGTACAAATTAAGATGCTGTGACAGCCCTTGAGAAAAAACTCCCTGCTCGAAGGCGCCTGCTTTCTTTGTGTGCTGTTGAGTGGCCAGTGCTGCCCACCCAGCGCTGGGTGACCACAGCACGCTCAGCGCTCACCGGACACCAGGCAGGGCTCACTGATCTTCCTGAACTCCTGGAACCCCAGGGTGGCCCAGAGCCTGGGTACCACTCCTGTCCTGCCCCACAGATGGAGGAGACACCCAGCTTGCATCCGGGCTCCACGCTGCCCAGCTAAGACACTGGCTCCACTTGGATGGGCTCCACAGTCCATGCTCACCCCCCGTCCACCAGGCAGCTCTTGCAAGCCAGAGCAGAGGGTGTGGGCTGTTGATCTGTGCAGGGTGCAGAAAGATCCTTGGAAAATGCAAATGCAATGACGCACGCTCACCAAATAGAAACGGAGAAGTCTCATTGAAATAAGGAAATCATCTGAAAATGAATTATTTATTATGCGCAAAGCCACTGCCTTCCCTTTCCAGCCCCCTCGCTGCCTGTGAGCTCCCTAATGAGCCTCCTCTCCAGAGGTGATTTATAATGAGCGGCAGCAGCGGTGGCTGGGCCTCAGTGCTGTCACCGGTACCCGGCACTCTTGCTCTTGCTGTCTGCCGCGTGGCTCTTAACAGCCCAGCTGCGCACATCCAGTTGCTCGCAGTGAACAAATGATCGTGATGTGACTCATTTTGTAGGTGCAACAGAGACACCGCACACTCAGGGAATGTCTACAAGCCCCGCTGTGTGCCGGGCGCTGGCCTCTGGGCTTGGGGTCTAGCGGGGGACAGGTTTGGTTTAGCGAGGTGGCGAGTGAGAAATGACTGAGCAAGACGATTTCAGAATCTGTGTGTGCTTGGGCCAGCCGAGCAGGGAGCTGCCAAGCAGGCCAGCTCCCTCAGATGAGGTGGTCAGTGCAGAGGGGACATCTGTGCAACAAGCATCCAGCCTGGGAAGACGTGAGAAGAGCCCGTTGTCCAAGCAGAAGGAAACATGGAGGCTGAGGCCCAAGGCACAGCCAGCTTGAAGTGCTTTCACTGGGGAAAGGCCCCGGGAGCTGGGGATGCTGAGTCCAGGGGCAGCAGTGGGAGGCTGCAGAGCAGCAGGCGCTGGGGACAGGCCCTCACCAGCCAGGGCACAAGCTGGGCAATCACTGATTCCAGGTGTCTCACCCTGATCTAATTTGTAAACTCGTTCACACATGTCTCTCTGAAGGCCATGAGGAACACACTGAGGGGTAATGGAAATGGGAAGGTCAGGTTGGAGGCTAATTTCCAAGTCCACATACAAAGGTTGACGAGGGTGGACCTGAAGGTAGACGGAAGGTCTCCATGTACTGCCTGGGAACAGTAGAACTTGCTTCTGATTGGATGCACTGGTCAGCTTCTGCAACGCTGTGACCAAAATACCTGATGGGGACAACTTAGATGGGGAAAGTCAGGTCTTTTGGCTTTAGAGGTCTCAGGCCAGTTCTGCTCTAGGCCCAGGTGAGGCAGAATGTCACGGGGCAGCGCCCAGCAGAGGGAATCTGCTCAGCTCATGGTGGCGTCAGGAAGCAGGAGGCAGTCCACAGGGAAGATGACCTCCAGGGCAGCCCTCACTGACCCGCCTCCTCCAGCCTCACCCCACCTGCTCATAGTCACCACCCAGTCCATTCAAACTGGGTGGCCTGATGAGGCTGCAGCTCTCACAGTACGATCATCTCTCCTCTGAGCCTTTGGGGGGCATCTGGTATCCAGACATAACACTAGACAGGAGCACGCTTGACCAGGAAAGATCAGCTGAGTTTAGACCAGACTGCGCCACCCGATGGGACCATCTAAGCTGAAACCCTGTCCTGTGACCTGAGCCATCCCATATGGCAGCCGTGGCCATACATGGTTCCCGAGTTCTAGAAATGCAGAGTGTAACTAAAGAGTAACATGAGAAGTAACATAAACTTGAAGAGAGACATAAACTTCAGTAGCCCTTGGTGCTAGTGGCTATCAGTTTAGATGGTACAGCTCTGAACTTTTGTCCTGGGAACTCAGGGGAAATCATGCATTTGTTGAGATGTCAGGCTGTATACTACCATCTGCTCTGTGGATCCATTGTCCACTCCTGTCCACCCTGCACCACACCCCTGCAGTCTATCCTTCCTGGTTGGCACTCAACTGATTGCTTGCCCATTGACTTGGACCTGAGTTCAGTCAAGATGAGAGGAGAATAGGAGGAGAGCAGATGGAAGCTCCTCTCTTGCAGGCCACCACTGGTCAGTGACCATGTGCTCCTCAAAGTACCAGCTACTGTCAGCCAGCCCCACTTGAGCCCCAGTAGCGATACCCTGAGATGCTGAGCTTCAGATAAAGCACCTGTATCTGTCTACCCATGTGGTCTCCCACCCCCTCCATGGAGTGGTGCAGGTGTCTGAGCATAGTTGTCTTATGAGTGCTCCTGTCTCAAAATGCATGTATTCAGATGCTTATTATTTTATCATCAATGGTTTGCTTTTATTTGTACTTCAGATAAAATATTATATGGATTTTTTCCAGCATGTGCACAGGTAGATTACAGTATGGCTCTTATTTCAGAGCAACAAAGGAGTGCTACTTTCTTACATAGATGTTTGTTTTATAAAGGGAGCTGTCACTCAAACGCGGTTGGAAGCAATAGGGTTGACAGTCGCTCTCTGCGAAGGGACAGGTGGTGTTCATTTTCAGTCTTGTGGGCACACAGCCCCTATATAGCAGCAGAGCCCTGCCTCTGTGGCCCCTGACAGCCATGTGTGAGCAAATCAGTGCCACTGAGTCTAAGGACGTCATGCATGGGCACTGAAGTTCGAATTTCATGTGACTTTCAAATGTCACAAAATAGTGTGCTGCTTTGATTTGTTTGATCACAGAAAAATGTGAAGGCCATCCTTAGTTGTGGGCCTCACAGGACTGCAGCTGGCAGGCTCCGCTTTGCCCCCCCCGACCTAGTGTATGTGTAACGGTCTCAGCCACTCTGTGTCCTCCTGCTGAGGTGGAAATGTCCCTACACGACACATGTGGGACACAACATCTGATCTCCTTGAAAGAAAGTCCATTAACAATTTAAAAATGAATATTAGGGGTCGTTGTCATGAGAAAAATGTATTTTCTACAGCAAACATTGGAGAATTTCCACCCAGTCCACTCCGTGGTTTCTGTAGGGACGTGGGCTCACCAGGTAGGTGGCCTGAGCCCCCTTTCTCCCATCTCCCTCCACCTTCTTTAGCCTTCGCAGGTTTGTGACTCAGCCTCGAGATTGTGATTCCCCGCATGAGCGAGCCCTTCTCATGTGTGACTCTGAAGTCACTGAATGCCCTCTCTTTGTGGTCCTGGGTGGCCTCCCCAACACATGGCGCTCGTCCATCCCAAACCCGTCTCCACGTCCCTCACAGTCTTGGGTTAGCCTCATGGCCTGCCTTCTTGGTAGTGTCCACTGGACTGTATCAGAACCTGCTTGCTGTCCCAGGGGCAGTGACCAGGACGGAAGGCTCTGCAGAGAAGACGGCTGTCAGCCTGAGGGAGCGCCCCCTACAGCAGCCCTCCCACCTGGGGCTTGCATCCTCAGAGGCAACCAACCAACTGCAGACAGAAAATACTCTTTAAAAATGTAACTGTGTAAAATATGTGGAGACTTAGGTTTCTTGTCATTATCTCCTAAGCAATCCAGGGTGACACGGTTTCAAAGCGCTGGCACGGTACCAGGTAGAATAAGCCGTCTAGCTTGTTAAAAGACATGGTGGGTGTGCATAGGCTGGATGTGATCATGGCATGATGTTAGACAAGGGACTTGAACATCCTCGGAATCCTGGGCCCAGTCCCGGCAGATGACAAGGGACAACAGTGATCCCCAGCTTCCGCTTGCTTGGGGCCCAAGTTGCCTGGCTTCCTGAATTGCTTTCTAAAAGCCCATGTCCAGAATCTTAGCAGAAACTACCGAAAGCTGAAAAGACTTTCAGAAAAGCTGGCTGGCAGGGAGGACCATGTGTGTTTCAGGTATTCACACCACCAACCATGCCCACCGTCATCTCTTCTACCTGTGAAAATTGTACTGGGCACAAGAGACACCATCTGAACCCAAACTCAAAATTTTGGAAAACCTCTGGATCCACATAACTGCAAGATACCATCTGGCTCCAGCCAGCTTGTGTGGGGGTGGATTTGCAGATGATGTTCTCTGGTGCGTGGGGACCCTGGGGCACAGGGCCAGTCTCGGCCTCCTCCTGCTGTGCCGTCCTCACCTCCGGTTCTGTATGCCTAGCAAGCCTCCTGTTGGTTCTGTCTTGCTCACGAGCACCCACTGAAAAGGGGCTTTGTCAGCTGAGTTCTGCAGCCGTGGGACCACAGCCAGCCCACAGCAGAAGGGCAGTCACCAAGCAGGGCCTGTGGAGTGAGTAGGGAGAAGCTGTATCCACAGCCCTGGCCTGAGAGTTCATCCTGGCAAGTCAGGGGTCTCTCTGCGCCTCTCTCCTCCAATCTGTGCAAAAGGGACAGTGACAGCCCTTCCACACCAGAGGGTGGTGTAGAGGTTTGGTGAGAGTAGAGTTGACCACATGAAGCTCAGGGACAGGCACTCAGCCACTGTACAATAAATACTCTCGCTAATCTCACTTATGGTTACTGACATTGCCCTTACTACTGATGATATGTGATTATTGGTGATAATATACTAACATGTGAGGAATATACTCATAGCAATGTCCCTCTGTTAACAATAATGTTAGCAAAGAGAACATTTATGGTATTAGCACAAAAATGTGGAAGCAGCTATTACTTCCTTCTACAAGTTTTCTGAGAAAGGAAAGAAAAAGTAAACTTTGAATGTCCTCTAGGGATAAAAAGATTAACTGGAGAGTATTTTTAGGTAGTAAGTAAAGAAGCCGTATTCTAAATATGCAGACTTGACCCTGCTGCTAGGCACATGTGAAATGGCAAGGGTGAGTCTCCATTAGGATGCTTTCAAATTCAATCCCAACTGGCTTATGCAAAAATCAGAATTTATTGATATATTATATATGATTAGATTCATTTGGATACATAAAATTTGATGCCTCAAATCAATAGTTTTAATGACAATGGAGGTTTCTTTTTCATTTAAAACAAGTCCAGAGATAGGTTCTCTGAGACTAACAGGTGGCTTTCTTGTCCTAAGGGACCCAGGATCAAGGTGGGTGTCTCTCTCTACCACGCGACTACTATATTCTCAAAAAAAAAAACCTCATGATGCAGATTGGCTGTTGAAGCTCTAGCCATCGTGTCTGAGTTAAAAGTTTGAAGGAAAGGAAGAAAAGCACAAAAAGTCACATGGTCACAGAGTGAGCCCCTGTAAGTATCCTGGAAATCGCAGGTGACATGCTGCTTGCATGTGCCTCCTCAGCCCTCGGCCACTGGCCATCAATGGATACACAGTGAGTTCTCTGAGCTGAGTCCAGAGGCCACCCCTACAGAGGGCCGTGTGCTGCAGGCCTCCAGGGCTATGGGAAGGCTGCGCTCAGTTAAGATGAGGCCCAGTCACTAAGGACAGGGGCAGGGCAGAGCTTGGAGGCCATCAGCACATCTGCCAGACACATGCACCTACCTGCAAGTCCCCGAGACTGGCTGCTTGCTGCTTTACTCCCGGGAGTCACATGAGAGCACACGAGGAACAAGTCACTTCCCCAAGTCCCTCATCCCCATCCATGCAGGAACCAGAGTCACCCTCAGGTCCACCCTCCTCTTGGTGAAAATGCTATCACTTGTCAAACCTCATCCATTTCTCTAAAGCCAGAAGAGAAGAATTGACCCCCAAAGAGATATCATCTGTGACCGTTAATGGGAGGAGGAAGAGAACCCAATCTGTGGCTGCCCTTTGCCTGGTAGAGATGAGTGGACATAGGTTTTGAAGACTCACTCTGCAAAGATACATACCTCCTCCTCCCGATGAAGCCAGTCGGGCAAGACGGGGTTCCCAAGGGTGAATGTGAGCCTGAGCAGAATCCCAGGCCTCCACCAACCCAGGGGCACTCTCAGCAGGAGCATGCATATCTGCATTCTTTAATGAGAGCCAGGACTCCGGAGGCAGATGTCCTGCAACAGGATAGCTTGTGAAGGCCTAACACAGATGTCCGCTTTTCCCTTTGCACGCTCACGTTACGTGGGAAGTCCCTCGGCATTCTCCACAAAGGGGTGCACAGTACGGAAGAGTGCAGAGGGCTCCAAGTCCCACACAGAACAGGATGCCGGCCCGCGTGTATAAATGTGTTGACGATTCCACCTTGATCAAAAAGTCCCAAAGGCTTCCTAATAAGAGAGACAATTGATTTTAAAATAGTTTGAAACTAATATATTAAATACATGTTTTCACAAAATGGTGGTATTGTCATATGGGACTTATCTATATATCTTGAACACCAAAGTTCTCATTTTCTTGACAAATGCTAAGAACTCTAGAAATTTCAGGGGGTGCTAAATATGAACTTGGATACCATTAAAGCAAGGTCACAGGAGGTAATCGTTCCACAAACTTTTTATTAATCTCTGCTTGACAACTGGTGGTCATGCTGCTTTTCAGTGGGGGCAAATTACAAAAACTGAAGCTTCTGTGTCTTCAGTTTGTATGAACCAGTCTTTCCAGGGTGCCACCAAGTCCCCCATTACCCTTAGCCTGAACAAAAGAGACCCTCTTATCCTCAACCCCGACTTTCCCTTTGCTTCAAGGAGGAGACAATGAATGTGGACGTGAGCACACGTCTCTCCCCTACCCGGTGGAAGGGGCTGTCATCCCCTGCTCCCCTGCTCTTCTCCCGCTTCCTTCCCCAGACTCCTCCCTCCCCTCCGCCCCTCCGGCTCTCGTCCCCTACCAGTCCTGAGCATCCTATTCCTGACCCAGTGTCAGTGTGGCTCAGCCGCCATGCTTTCAAAGTACACAACGCAGGAGCCCCTGCCGCATGATCACATGCGAAGCAGATGTCTCACCTGGCACAGTGACATGTCCCAAGGGCATGGACTCCAGGTGCACTGAGTCCAGGGCTGAGGGTCCCTGAAGCTGCTGACCGAGGCTCACTCTTACCCTCCACTGAGACCTCCCTTCATGGTCTAAGCAAACACCTGGAGCAAGATGGTGCCATGCTGACTTTTAGCCAGAGAAAGGCAGGACATCCTCCTCCACCCTTGGGGGAGCTCAGGCCTCCATCACTCTGGGCCACACCAGGCGTCCCCAGCCCTGGTCTGGTAACAGTCACAGCCACCTCAGTCTAAGGCAGTTTTCCCGAACCCATCAGAGCCAACAGGATGGTGTCGCCCAGGCCAGCTGCAATGAGATGGCCCCGGCATCCTGTGAAGCACAGTGGTCGGGGAAGAGTGGGTGCCCAAGGACCTGAGGACATGCGGGTTGCTAGAGGGAGGGGAAGGAGGCTCTCTGGGAATTCTCAGCGGAAAATTCTAGAATGGCTGCAACCACGTAGAGTGTCAGGTGAACAAGTGATCTGCCTTTCCATTCTCTACCAAATGAATCCTAAAACCTTTCCTGCAGAAAAGGTGATTGAAAATTCAAAATGGCAGGCGGCATGTGAACAGGGAGCAGTCCGCTTTTCTGATGAAATGATCCTGGGTGTCAGGGGGCATCATGACCACATCTGGAAAGAAGCAAAACTTGCTTCCTAAGACGTTTTAATTATAAAAGCATGAGCAACACAAGCAGGAACACAGGGAGAGGGGACTCCACGCCTGGGGCAGCTGTGCCTAAGCCACAGGACACCTGCCCAGTGGGCTCCTCATTACACTTGAGAAATGGGGCGGGGGGGGGGGGTGTCACTGCTCAGAGCTGCTGGCTACAGAGCTCATTTTCTTCAACTACCCGCATCAGATGTTGCAAGAAGGTGTTTAAAGTGCTGTGTGTCCTATGTGGGTCCATCTCCTAGTAATTTCAAGGTGGGCACGGAGGCCACCAGTCCTTAGGAATCTGTGGTTATGTGCATGTGCACAAGCCAGCACATGGAAAAGCAACAGACCATCAAGAAATGTATTTTGCAAATCAGGGTAACAGAGATCTGAGGGTCTATTTGTAAATCTTTTATTTCTATTTTGGTAACGTACGTGGGTAGCTGGTTGATTATTTACTCAACATGGATCCTAGGGATTGTGTACCCCTTACAGTAGGTAACAGATGCGTCCTTAAAAAGGAGGGATAGGATGTTTCTGAGATGGGAAACAGTGGCGAATTCAACCTCCTAAAGCATAAACCTGGGCACTATGACGGAAGGCAGGACCCTCGTCTTCCTACGCAGTCTGTCCTGGACTTGACGGAATTGCTTTGATGAAGCTGGTGTCCAAGAACAGACTCAGCTTCTGAGGAAGGATTCAACAACACTAGGGAGTCAGCAGAAGATCCTTCCTGAGAGCCTCAGTGGGCACTGTGCTTGGCCACCTGCTTCCTCTGCAGAACTTTGCAAAATGTCGTGACTCCACCACTGAGGAAAACCGAGGTCCTTGTAGAAAAATCAAGAAGTTACTGAAGGTCACCTGACTGGAAAGTGTCTGTGTGACTCCAAAGCTGATGTTTTTAAACCACCAGGGTGTAGGTGTGCAGCCAGCCAGCCCAGGGAGACACGCAGCCCCCGGACACGTGCTGTGGCAGAGACCACGCGGGCACCTGAGGAGCAGCGGGTGGAGGGCATTGGCCCCGCCCTCCTGCAGTTCTCCTGGATAGACTGATCTCCAAAGTGGAAGAGGACAGGGCAGGTCTCTCCCACAGATGGGTGGTGGGCGTGTGGTGTCGGGAGCGGCCTGGGTGAGGGAGAAGACACTGAGACCCACAGAGGACAATCTGCGTGTGTGTCCACCAGCACTGACACGGTGTGGTGTCTGCCTGTCTCTTCTAGAAACGGCACCATACCAACCCATCATTTCATGGAATTCTTGATGTTTGGTTAGAAGATCAGCACTTGTGCATTCTGACGCAGCCTGAGAGCTATCCACACTGTGGTGCCATGCCCGCTAGGGCACCTCTAGGAGGGGATGGTCCAGCCTCTTACTGCTTTTTCCTGGGCCACAGTGATGTAGCTCCTCCTAGGTAACCCACGCCTCTGTGTATGTGGAAATAGCGGATACAGGTGAAGGTACGGGAAGCCTGTGGTGGGTATGGATGATAGGTAACCACTGCACTTGCTGCCTAGGAAGATGAGATGGAAGGACAGATGACAGATGGTTGGGTAGATGATAGGATGGATAGATGATAGGAAGATAGATGACTGGCAGATTTACAATGCCCAATGTATGGTGCATAGCTTTCTCCCATCTTATTCCCTGCTCAACTCATTCTTGGGGCCCCTCTTTCCTTTGTCCTAATATCCAACCCAATACCACCTCCTGTTGGTTTGGCCTCATAACTGGTTTCCA
The DNA here is from genome assembly GCF_047511675.1 of Marmota flaviventris. Taxonomy (NCBI): domain Eukaryota; kingdom Metazoa; phylum Chordata; class Mammalia; order Rodentia; family Sciuridae; genus Marmota; species Marmota flaviventris. Next base: position 125,757,907 of record NC_092498.1, read on the forward strand.
AACTCACTTCTCTCCCTGTGTCCTCGGCCACTACTGTGCTCCTCCACGCTGCCCCCGGAGTGAGTCTAAGTCATTGTGAACATTTCATCCTCTCCATTCCTCTACACTCTCCTCTGCACCACAGATAGGGATCTCTGAGACCCGGCCAGGAGGGCGCTGTTGTCTCCGATTTCAAGTCACACATCAGTGACTTCTTTTGCTCTTGCAGGAGACCCAGAACACCCATCTGCCATAGAGACCCACAGTATGAACTGACCCCCCAGTGCTGCAGCGTGTGCAGGCAGCATCTGTGCCCAGCCCCTCCTCACTGCACAGTGGCTGGAGAGGGTGGTTCCCTGCTGACTGAGGAGCATGGGGTTCAGCCAGCACCAGCAGTGCCCTCACAGCGCTCTTCAGGTCTGAACCTCCTGGTTCTGAAGGCACTGCTGCTCAGATGGTCCTCTCCAGACCGTTGGGTTAACAAGCACCTGGGGTGAGGGTCCAGCTCCCCGTTGCTCATAGGTCTCAGCTGGGGACCCCAGGTCTACTGGTAGTCGTGTCCCATGTGTGGGTTGACAAAAGGACCTTCAGATCTCATATTGGGATGGCATTTTCCTTGATGCTGCCAGCCTTCGGAGTGTCTTTGCGGGAAGCCACGCTGCACCGTTGACTGTCCACTGCCGACGTCTCTTTGTCTTTGTGACCTGCAGGTCCTCATCTGCATCTTCATGGTGATTGTTCTCGTGCAGTGGGGGCATTGAGCCTGGAAGCTAAACTCAGCACTGCTCTCTAAAACAGAATCGCATGAGGCACAGTCCACCGTCACCGTGGTCTTGAAATATTCAAGGACCCTGCATGTGCAAGGGGCACTCTGGGCCACGTGTGACTGAGACACACATGACGCATTCTGTCAGCATGAGTCACTAACTGCTGTTCTGAACACAGCCAGCACGGACAGCACCCTCTGGGGAACCCGAAGCTTCCAGGACGGCATTTACGCCAGCGTCCCCACCTCCCTGAGCTCCTGTCCTGGTCTGCCCTCCTTGTTCCAACTCATAGGTCTGTCCCACCAGGTGGCTTCCAAGCCATTAAAAAGGTGAATTGACAATGTTTTGCCAAATTCCTTCCTAACCAGCACCTTCTCTAGGCCAGTGACTCTGGCAAAGTGACCAGGGACGCAGGGCCTGGAGGCGGGTGCTGCAGGGCCTCAGCCTTCCTTTTCCTGGGTTGCTGGGCCTCTTCTCTGGCCTCTACAGATCCACTCTTTACTCTTCTCACATCCTCCACTTGAAAGGACTTGAATCTCCCCTGGCTTCCAGTGAGCGTTGACCAGAGGAGCCTCTGGGCGTCCCAGTAGGGGTGCCAAGGGCTCCGTCTCTGCAGGTCCACCCTGGGCTGCGCAGGTTCCTCTACGGGACACCCAGGTCCTATGTGGTTAGCGACCCAGGTCTTGAAGCCAGATACAAGCTGGTTGGTAACATCCCAAGGCAGCTCTGTTCCAGTGACTCCACGCACCCATCCTCAGCAAGTTAATGTGAGGAAAAAGGCCAGATGGGTGTTAAAGAGACAAATCCACCGGGATTGTAAAGACCATCTCGCAACAAAAGCTATCTAGAGAATCTGGTGTCAGCGAGATGATAATGTAATTACTGAACCAGTCATTACGTAAATGACCTGATATTTGCTTCCCTCCGTACTTACTAACAACAAAAAAAATGATTATCCACAACCTACAAATAATACAAAAGAGCAACCAACCTTCCAGAAAGAACCAGGGGGAGTGTGCGACTCAGGCCCTAAGAGTGGCCCCTGGAAGAGGACGGATCAAGGAGCGTCATTGGGTGAACCAGCCTACACCAGGGCTTTGGGGTATGGCTGCTCAGGCAGGTGCAACGTGGTACACAGAGAGCTCCAGATTGTCTTCCAATGTCTGAGTGACCAGCAGCCGAGGCATTGCCCCTCAGTGTCCTGAAGCCTCGGGTCTCTGTTCTCCACCCAATGTCCCCAGCTGATCCTCAGGATGCTCCCTTGCAAATTTTAACTAAAAGCTACAGTTAGTTACCTGCTTCCCTTTCAGCAGGGTAACAGGTAAAATGGTGTGTGTTAATCAATATCTGCTGCAGCCAGCCATTACCTCTTCCAGACAGATGAAGACCTCTTCCCCGGGACACTTTCCTTCTGTCAGATGATCTGCACACATGTGTCCCAGAATAGCCCAGCAAGAAAGCCTAGTTACGGCTGCTCTTCTGCACCCAACCTCGGGCTAATAAATCCATCCAACTTCTAAGTGGTGGATCCGTGGACTGTGCTTTATTATTCATCTGAGAATTAACTAAGAGGCATTCTGCTCTTCCTGAAGGATCAATTTATTTTGCCACTATATTCAATTTATGATTTCTAAACAAGGCAGCGGGTCACTGATCATTTTAAAGGCAAGGCTTGGTAAGCAAGTGCTGCCTTGTGCTTTGATATGTTGTCCAAAGTGGTTTCCGTGGCAGAGAAATGGAAGGGGATTAATCAGCAAATCGTCCTCTCATGGATGGTTTGGAAATTATCTACATAGCGTTATCATAAATTCAAATTACGTTGTTTCCATTTAAAGAACCCTTTGTAGAGTTCTCATTCGTTCACGCGGATCTTCTGCAAATACATAAATCAGGCTGGGCCTCTATACTGGGTGGAGGGAGCCTTGGTAAATAAATCAGAGGTGGGTGTCCTGTTGTGGAGTTGGCATGCAAGGACTTGACGGACAAAAGAAGCATCCGTCACGTGAAGCAGGGGACCCGGACGTGGCAATGGAGGGAACGTCCTGCCATCGGTGGGCTCTGAGGAGAGAACAAACCCTATGCAGCCAGTGTGACCAGAATGTAGCATGCTAGGGAAGCCTGTCTGCGGTAGTCCTGAGGAGTCCTGGCATTTTCCCAAGGCTGATGACTAGAACCAGGCGTGTCCACCAGAAGATGAGGAAAAAGCATAGATCAGGGTGTTAAGGCCTCGGTGAGCTGAGCATGAACTACAGGTAGCAGAAGAGTTAGAGTTGGGGAGAAACACCACCCAGAGAGCAGAGCACAGCTTGTGTAGGAACAGGGAGTGCTGGGGACTCGCCCTCGGGAGGTCCTGGGGACACAGATCTCCAGCAAATTGGTTTGTCTCTGATTCCAAACAAATGGAGATGCGGAGGGAGAGGTGGGTGGAATGGTTTCCAGGGGAGATGGAGCACTTGGCTTCAGGTGGATTCTGAGAAGGCTGAGAAATGGCCAAAGGGTTACCTGTGACCCATCCCTTGCCGCATTTCTGTAGGAGTGTCCCCAGAGTGTGCCGCATGTCCATTGCACACTGACTTGGACCTATTTTCCTTTTCCATCTCTAATCTCACCCTTGGTTTCCCTGAATCACTGTCCTTTGACCATCGTCCCCCCACCCACCCAGCTTGGGAATCCCCTACTACTCTCTGCGTTGGCCTGTGAGAAGTGGGAACAATGCACAGTCCTGGGCTTCCTGTGGGTGACACTTGCACTTGGCTTTCTGTCCTCTGGGTTTATCTCTATGGTGGCAGATGGTGTCATTTCCTTCCTAAACGTCACTTAAATCCTAGGTTCACTTCTCCCCAAATCTCTAGGCTTGAGTTAGCAACTAACAACGGGATTGATGCTCAAGTTGTGGTATTTGTGGTGTGTCCAGTGTGCTGCAAACATAGCCACAATCACGGAATGACAGCTGATGGCCAGGACAGTGGGTGGCCTCCCCCTGTCAGTGGACAGGTGCTATAGGGTCTGTGGATGACATGGACCCCTAGTTTCCATTGTGTGTTCTAGTTTCTAGGTCTCCTAGAAACTCTCAGAAGTCTTTCTGCATGAACATACACGACTTTGGAAACTAGTAGCACTAATTTTAAAATGAATTTGAATAGTACCTCTAAGAAAATCATGAGTTAGATTTGGAATGGCTAAATTTGCTTAGGCCAAAAAAAAAAAAAAAGAAAAAGAAAAAATAGTCTTTTGATCATTGTCCCATGTTGCTTCTTGATGTCAAATCCTTACAGGAGCTTGAGCTCAAGACTCATCCAGTCCCTAAAAACTGTCTCCCTACCTACCTGGTTCCCATAGCTGCCCGAATCCCAGCCTTTGCAAGGCCAGAAGGGTACCGGCGCCAAGTCTGCAGCCTGCCAATCTGCACTAATTGGCCCTGGGTGCAGATGCAGAAGAAATGAGTCTTATTGTCTGGTTTTACTCTGCACCATAATTTCTCCAGGTCAGCATTTCCCAGATGGGTGAGCCATGGAACACTGGCACTCTGAGTATCATCGATTTTGCATTTAAGAAAGTGCTCTTGCGAGAACATGAAATGCTGGGTCAACCAAAGCAGCGGGCTAGTATGCAGTGGCCCGCTCAGAGCCATAAATAATTCTCTTTTTCTGCAGGAGGGGACTGCACACCGTGAGCCATGGCTTTCTTTGTCATGGAATCCTCTTTCCAGTGGGATTCTTAATTTTCAGAGCCACAGCCATAGGCATCCGTGATTGCTCAGGGATTGCATTCTGGGGTGGTGGATGGGACCTGTGGATTCTAACGCCAGCCCCTTTTTGCTGAGGAAAAAGGCACTGCAAGCAGGGACTAAAACGTAATGTCAGGTGGACCAGGGAGCCTTGTCCCACAGGGCTGGTCCTCTGGCCTCTTTTTGGCTATGGGGTTTCCATGCTAAGTCAGAGGGAGGGTTTCTTTTTATCTCTTCATCTACGAATGGGGTACTATTATGGAATTCTCTTGCTTCTGCACAGATGTTGTGAAAATAGACATAAGTGCAGGTGTGCTTCTGGGCTTTTGGTAGCCGAGGTGTTGTACCAACGCCAGCCCTTGCTTTACCCCAGGGTACAAGAGTCAGGGAAGCTCTTCCACAGGGTGTTCCTGGGACTGCTGCACAGAACTTCCCAGAGTCACACGTGTCTCGACAGCTGGCTGGTGGGTGAGTCGCTGCGCTCCAAGATCTGAGGCTGCATTTGCAGAAGCCTTATTTTGAGAAGGCATCCAGGGAGATGGTAACAAGTCTCATTTAGTGGCCCTAATTGTGATTCTCGCTTGCTAACTCTCTCTCTGCCTTGTATCTATAATTTCATCCAAATTAATATTTATTTGTATTAATAATAGCCAACCCAGATGGATTCTCACTCTGGACCACGCACGGCTCATAAAAGACTTTTGCAGGAACTCACCATTTATAGTCTTCATAATAACCTGTGGGCTCTGACTACTATTATTGCCACTTTAATGGTGGAGTCACTGAGGTTCAGAGAGACTGTGAAAGGCATCCACAGTCTAACTGGGGCAGTGCAGCTGCAGACCGCCGACCCTCCCACAGTGCCTCCTGCCCACGTGGTGAGATGCCACGTGAGCTGTCCCTAGCCAGAGGTACGTTCAGGTCTGATGTCCCACTCTGAAGGTCACATGAGGCTCTGTCAGAGGCACAGGGATCCTGGCGGATGATCAGGCTTGCATTTCCCAGATGTCAGAAGCATGCACTGGGGCACATGGAGCTGAGGAGCTGCTTGTGGTGGGAGCCGTGGCCCTTGGCCGTGGGACATCTCTCTCCATCTTTCCAGAGAGCACTTGACATCTCTGATTATTTTTTTAATTCAATAAATATTTCAGGAGCCATTAACAGCAGCTGGCACTGTGGTCACCATCATAGTGGGGGAACCAGGGGGACTGTGCTGGTAAAGTCTCTGCTGTTTGCTAAAGTCGGTCCCACAGGAGGGGCTGGCCCTAGGCAGCTGTGGGATGGATGCCCTGTCCTTCAGGCAGGGTGGTTGGCCAAGGTCTCACCAGTGGCGATGAGATCTGGATGACAAGAAAGTGTGAAGTCTGGGGTCAGGGCACACCAGCAAGCCCAACAGCAGCCAGTCTATTGTCACAGGGTACAGAGGGGGGCTGCTACAAGATGAAGTCAGGTGGGTTGGGCTGTGAGCACGGGGGACTTTTTAGTTCATGATATAGAATGTGTACAATTGTCAGATAGAGAGTTACTTTCTAAAAGATGGTGCAAGCCTCTGGGTAGAGGCCAGCTGGAGGTGTGAAGGCCACACCCCTGTTGAGGTCCATGATGGTCAGTTTCCTGTGGCACACACTAGGCTCAGGGATGCCAAAGAGCTGAGGACATTGTTTTGGGGTGCATTGTGAGAGGTGTCTCCAGAGGAGATGAGCATTTGAACCTGTGGGCTGAGTATAGAAGATCCTCCTCTCCAGTGCAGGTGATGGTGGCACCCTCAACCCTTGAGGCCCCAGCAGAGCAGTGGGGCAGAGGAAGGCGAATCTGCAGCCCCCCATTCCCTCCTTGAGCTGGGTCCTCACTTGTCAGAGCTTCTGAATCTTGAGCTTTGAGATGCTGAGATTTTATACCAGCAGCTCCCTGTGCCGAGGTCCCAGACCTTCAGCCTTGGACTAAATTACACGACCAAGCATCCTGGGTCTCCAGCTCACAGATGGCAGATCACGGGACCACCTAGCCCTGTTCACCACAGGAGCCCACACCCATAATAAATCTCTGTTTACCTATGTCTCTGTCTCTCTATCCACCCATCTACCCATCCATCCCTCTCCTTTCTGTCCATCCATCCTGCTGGCCTAGGGCTCTCCAAGGCTCTGTCAGGTGCCGGAGGCTGGGATGGAGATGGCAGGCATCCACTTGTGGATGTGTGGGCAGTGGGGCCGTCTGCAGTTGGTGAGGGCTGGGTAAGTAGCAGGCAGATGACTGAGGCTGGTGTGTGGAGCAGGGTGCTGGGGCTTGATCCTCAGTTGTTCTTCCATCCACACAGATGCAGGTGCCAGGGCCAGCTAGGAAGGCCAGGCTGGCAGTGCCCAGCCTGCTGCAGTCACACTTGAGGCAAAAGGTCTGCTGTCCCTTACCCTACATAGGCACACTTGCCTTGGTCTCAGGTTGAGTGGGGCTTCTTCTTCTGTCCTTGACCTTGAGCTGGAGCTCGGCCTTGTGAGCCACATTGACCAAGGGGATATTAGAAGAGGGAGGCCTGCCGGGCTGGGTTGTCCCCTGTGCTCCTGCCAGCTGCGAACACTCCTCAGACCTGCTCCTCCCAGGAGAATGAGGATCCTGAGCAACAGACCTGAGTGGACCTGGACTGTGCCCGAGCCAGGTGCCCACCTGCTGAGCCCCCGGACTGCACACCCAGCTTGAAGCAGAGCCTCCCAGCTGACCCACTGCTGGTGCAGGGAACAAGCCCTTGGTGTCCCAGGTCAGCTGCTCACTGATGCAGAGCCTTCTAGAGGCACCCGCTGCCCGTCCCCCTAGGAAGCCCAACTGGCCAGGCTGCTGGATACGCGGAAGCCCGGCTCTTGCTCTTCACAAGCAGAAAACCACTGGGATTCGCTGAGACTGTGAATTCAGTCCTTTTGACAGAGGCTATAGACATTAAGAGAGAGGCACAGAATGCATCTGCCTTCAGGCACCATGTCCCCTCCCAGTGACACCATCACCTGAAACAGCATAATATGGAGTGTGCAACATGCCAAAGCCACGTCCTGTGTTACCGTGGACTAGATCCTGGTGTCAGGCATTTTGATGACCTCTGTAAACCTAGCTTCCTTCCCATTAAGGAAGTAGCGTCACCTCCCCCTGGGCTTGGGGAGACAGGTGCCTTTCATTCGTTCGCAGGTGATGCCGCCTGCACAGGTATCTTGTGCAGTGAGTGCATCATGGGGCAGCTCCGCTCTGTGGTGGTGGCTGCTCCCTGGGCCATGGCTGTGTTTATTGCAGTCACTCTTGCAGCTGGTGACAGCCAATGGGTAGGTCCTCGTTAGGTGTGCAAAGTAACAATGGTGTCTGTGGTTTTGAAGCAGGATGGATGAGGCAGTAACAACCCGGACGCGCGGAGTTCCCCCGTGGGCCTCTTTTCTCCTGACATCCCCTGCGAGTCCTTGCTCAACCTTTAGGAACACGGGGAGCATCAGCGAGGGAATCTAGCACGGAGCCCCACACTGCACAGGGGTGAGCCTGCCCTCAAGGGGACTTGAGGGGTGACTTAGACGTCTATGACAGGGACCAGACAGGACTTGGAAGAGGCCCTCCCAATATGGAGTAGCTTCAGCATGTGCCCCTTCTGCTTCAGGACTGTGGAAGGTCTGACACTCAAGGTCCCCCTTGCTGAGATGTCCCACACTGTGTGTGCAAGGGATCTTAAGTTAGGCAGTCCCCAGGGATCATGTCAGTCACATTCTCCACACCTCAGTGCCCAGGACTGAGCTCATCTCGAGTGTCTTTTACCCCAGTGGTTGACTCCGGGTTCTGTCCTTCCTGGGGATCCATTGGCCTCTTGCTTTGCTTTGCAGATTAAGAACTTCCTCATGCCACCGGCCTCGCAGGCGTGAGGTTCAGACCCTGCACCCTGCCTCTTCATTGTGCACCTGGCCGGATGCTCGGAGCCTCCTCCAGCTGTGGCTCCTGGTGCGTTTTGAGAGGCTCCTCGGAGCAGTCCTCATTCCAAGGACTCCAAATGTGCAGACGCTCACAAAAGAAAAGGTGCGAGGTTTTATTTCCACTTTTTTTTGCACCTTTCTTGTCAACCTTTTAAGTACTAAAGATATCTGTGTGTGTGGCTAATTTCACATTGTAAAGACTCAAGAAAGGTGCTGAGGTTTGAAGTTTGTGTATGAAGATGATCACGGGGGAAAGCAGTCAGGGCAGGTGGCTGCTGGAGAGACCGAGACTTCACAAAAGGCTGCTAAGACAGCTTCCTCCTCTTCAGCTCCACAGGGAGAGTGTCCTGGGGGACTCTGGGACACCAAGTAATGTCCCTTTCTTTCTGATCAGCAGTGAATTAAATCTAATACCACTGAAGCAGTGAAAATGACATTTTATTATTAATAGCTTTCACGCGTTCCGAGAGCTAAAAAAGTTGACAATTCACTGGTTTGATGAGAGGTGAGTTGGAGACTGCCAAGAGTTGGCACCTACAGAACATTCTCTGAGCTGCCTTAGCTATCTGTAAATGATTCTTCAAATTGTTCCAGGACCAATTGTTCAAGGAGAAAAGCAAGCAAATGTAAAACATTTTAAACTTTTTCTTGCAAATGACAGAAATTCCAGTGCAATGGTATGAGACAGAAAAGGAGATACATATTGACTTTTTTAAGAATAAAAAGTCTGCCACTTCAGGTTTAGCTTGATCCAGGAGTTCCCACTGTATCATAAGGGCCATTTCTGTGCTCTTTACATTTTAGCTCTGGTGCCTACTGTATGTTGCATTGTCAACCCCCTGAAACTCGGCCAACATCTCCTGGCCCGTCACAGTCTGCCATGGACTAATAATACCTTTGTCATTTCTGCACCCCATTGACTCTGAGAAGCCAAATCCAAATCACATCCAAGTCTGGAAATTTTTTTCCAGCACTTGGCCTGAAAGTGACTGAGTACCTTGGGGGGAAGTGGGGGTTCCCATCTCAAAGTTTGAAGAAATTGTGGGAATGGCAAAGTGTCAGCCAATGTCCTTGAGGTGGGCCATTTTCTTCGGCCCCCAGCTAAGATGAGGTGGACAGGAGCCCTTGACTGTGAGCTCCACAGGAAAGAGGCCCCTCTCTGGGCATCTCAGGGCTAGTCCCAGCTCTGCCATTCCTCCACCAGGTGACCGTTCTCCTTCATGGACTCTGTCTCGTGGAAGGCAGGTCTGTGACTTGGAATACGGCTGCTCTGCTTGGGCTGTAAGGTTCTGAGGTCCCGGACCTCCTCCAGCCTTCACAATAGACACTGGCCGCTGCGTCTGCCCTGCATATCCATCCCTCCTTCCCCAGGGAGACAATCTGCAGTCCCCGGGTACTGACAGTTCTGCTTAATGCTGTTTGCTGAAGGAGTTCGTTTCTCCCACTCCCAGAAACCTGGGGAGATGGTCCTTCCTGTTTCCCTGGGGGTTAGGTGGAGTCAGACGCCTGGATCCTCCCGAGGGGCTCCCTTGGCTCAGTGTCAAATGATGTCCAAGCTGCTGGCTGCCTCCACAGCCTGTGTCCTGGACGCAGAGTGAGACGGGAAGTCGCTCGAGGGAGAACCACAGCTTGGGCAAGCTCTGGGCAAGGGGGGAGCTGTGCTTCCAGGGTGTGACCTTGCTCCCACTCCTGCAGAGCTCCCAGGGAGCCTCTTCCCTCCGCTGCCACGCTGAGCCCAGCCTCTGCTATGGGATCCAGGCACAGGACCCCACCCGCCGTGCAAGCTGGACTGTCCACGTCCCTCCCAAGACTTCCAGGCTTGACAGGAGCGGGACCTGCGGTCCTTTGAAGGTGGTTCTTGCTAATGGCAGTGGCATGAGTCAGCCGCTCTGGTGCCCTTCTGCCCCATCACACCCTCTGGAGACCTGCTTCCTCTGATGCTCTTTTGATGCTGAGTCTACCCCGGTATATTCCCTAAAAATCCCTGCTTTGAGTAAATTACTCAGACTCACTTTCCTCGGCTTCCAACAATGCCTGGCCCCCCACCCACTGGGAGCCTCAGACAGAAAAAGTTACCTGGGTGGACTTTGGAAAACTGGACTGGAGAACTTATACCCCTCTGCACCTTTCTGGCGTTCTCGGCCCCTCCTGGTTTCTGGGCTCCACGGTTCTCCAGCCTCCCCCAGCTCCTCGCTCCCCGCCCCAGGGCTTCCTGGTTCACTCTGAGGCAAAACGTCTCTGGTCAAGCTTGCCCTTGCTGCAAGAAGCAAGGAGGAACCAGCGCCCTGTAGTGACAGCTCTTGGCCAGCAGAGACTGAAACTAGTGTGGCTGTCCCCCAGGAGGCTGCTTCTGACACGGATTCACCTCTACCATCTCCCAGCAGATGGGCAAAATCAGCCCCCTCTCCCGCCCGATACCCAGGGCAACGAACTCGGCTTCTCGTGGTCTCCACCCCTGCCTCTTTCTCCTCCCATGCCCTGGCTCTGGGGCTGCACCCCTCACACAGGCAGAGCCACCTTGGCATGCGGCTCTCTTGGCAGGGAGAAAAGCTGAACTACTGCTCCTGGCTTAGAAGTGGGCGCCTGGCACACCCCACACAGCTGGCCGCCTTCTCAACCCAGGGAAGGACGGTGCAGGGAACTCAGTAAAACACAGTGCAGCTTTACCCAGATGTGCTGCCACCAGGGATGGACTTGGTGGCAGACAGCGCTCCTCTGCTGATCATGAACAGCAGAAAGGCCACGTTCAAACTCAGGAGCTCCTCTCCTCCTGCCTAGAGAGCGTCCGGTTGCTTCTAGATGGAAAGGCAATGTGACTTAGACAGGACCAGGGAGAGAACTCCTGTGGGGACAGACGCTATCCTTAGATTAAAACGCCTGTCCTGCCATTTCCCGTTCTGCAAGCCGTTCAGTCTCCCTGAGCAGCTCTTTGCAAGGCCATTGGGAGGTTTAAGGGAGAAGATGTATTCAGAGTCCCCGACACATAACAGCTATAGGAGAGCCTTTGGGCCTGGGCTCGCAGGTGGATTGTTCCCATTTACAGCTATGTTTGGGGTTCTCCAGAGCACACAGGGACTGTGGGCAAAATGAGGATCAGAGCAAGGAAACCGCTCACACAGTTAGGAGTCCAGCAAATCCACAGGTGGGCCAGCAGGCTGGAGATGCTGGGGGCTGACACTCCAGAGTCGAGAGACCACCTTCTGCAGGACCAGGAATAACCAGAGGTGCTGAGAAGTCCAAAGTCAGTCTGCTGGAATCCTCTCCTGCTCTGGGGACGCTGGTCTTTCTGTTCTAATCAGACCTTGGATGAGGCCCATTGGACGGGGCCACCCACATCATGAGGCACTCTCACCAATTTAACTGTGCATCGCATCCAAAATCCTCCTTCCAGAAATGTCCAGTAAAATGTATGGCCAAATATCCAGGCACCCTCTTGGCCCAGGCAAATTGATATGTAAAACGATCCTCACAGGGGTCGGGGTGGCTTTCCAAAAATCCAACAATGTGAAGAAAAGGAAAGAGACAGTCAACGAGAGATTTCAACCCAGTTTTGAAGGATGGAAGGTGGATTGTCTGAATACACAATGCAGAGCCAGCTGGCCACCTGCCGAGGAAGGGCGGTGCATTTATTAAAAGCAGAGAAAATAATAATGCTCCGGAAGTGGTGGCCCTGGGTGTCCTGGCAATCTGCAGCGCAGGGCGGAGCTGGAAACCGGAACACAGCATGGATCCCTTGCCCTCCGCCCCTAGCCTAGCCTCCAGACGTCTGTCCAGACCCTCACTGCAGACTGCAGGTTTGCTGCCTTGGGGAGAGGGTGCAGCTCTGGCCTGGGGCCTTCCTCAGGGTGGGGCAGGGAGGCCCTGCGCTGCCCCTTGTGGGCTTCTCATGGTGGTGAGATTGCGCCCGGGCTGCATTTCTTGTTAAAGCTCCAAATCACAAAGACAAGAAGGGCCAGCCATTGACGGCTCCATCAGAATCTGCACTGCATGGTTTCACTTAACAAAATATTTCATCTAATGACCTTGATTTACAGCCATGGATTAGCAATACCCATGATTTATATCCAAGGCATTGAAAAGCCTGAAGGGTTCTCCAAAGATGAAAGATTAACATTTGTGTGACTTTTCAATAGCACAGCTCGGACGTCTCACGTGTCCAGATTCCTCCAGGTTTGTAGAAACTCAACCTCCGTGAGTGACAGGACCCTCCCCTCTCCTTTTCCTTTTGGGTTGTGCTAGTTTTCCCGGAAGCCCCAGAGCACACTTCCAAAGCACATGGGGACGGGGACACGTGACAGTGTACAACTCCTCTGTGCGCACGCTCCGAGGTTCCCGTTGCCCCTCTGGCTCTTACACACTGGACCATGGGAGGCCCTCGAGCATGGAGCTGGCCTCTGACCCCACCTGCACATCACGTGTTGCTTCAGGCCTGGAAGCTCTCTGGATGCTCCCAAGTCCCTCCTGAGTGTTATCCACTGCATCTGCACTGCCTGGGGCACAGGAGAGCAGTTGCTCCCGAAGGCCATGTGAGCCAGCAGCTAGTCCCCATCTCTGGGGACCCGACAGCCTGGGAACCATCCTCCAGGAGCAAATAACGGGGTCCTGTGCCTGCAGGTCCCAGCTGCCCCTGGTGGGGGCTGAGGAGAGATCCCTACAGCTCTGCTGCCCACTCGCCGCCCTCCCCTGGAGTCTGAGGCCCCCTGAGGAGGCTGAGCAGCTGCTCCGGACTCACCAGGGCCTCAACATTTCTAGTCTTTTTCTTCCCTTTTCCTCCTGTGGTCTGTCCCTTTTCTGTCCTCTTGCTTTCCCTCCACTCCCTGGCCTCTCCTCCGGACCCACTACACCTGCAGCTGCCTTCCTGATAATTGTTCCACGTTGTTCAAGTCTATTCCTCTACACTCTGAGCAGTGCCAGCTGGGCTTTCTGGGGTCCCCCTGGCATCCATCCCCATCATCCATACTTTCACAGTGACCGGCCGGGAGGCACTGGGGCACCACACCTGGGCTGGAAGTGAGAAGCTGGTGGACGGGGCTGCAGGGAACCAGGCTGTATCCCCTGGTGCCTGGCCTCATCCTCCTCTAGGTAAAGGACCCTTCCTAAGGGTGCGTCCACCGTCCACCCCGTGGGAGCTGGTTGATCAGGAAGGGGCCCTGGTGTGACTCCCCCTCCATAGTCTTTGGAACTGGGTGTCAGTGGTGGCTGGATCCAGGAGTCAGGCAGGCTGGGGGAAGAGGCCATGGGCGGTCTCACTGTTTCTCTGCCACCACGTTAGGGCTGCATTTGGGCACTAGGAGACGTGTCATCGTGAAGCCCAAGCTTCTCAACAATGCCACAGGAGGGGGGACTTGGGAGTCTTCTTATCGATGAGGATGAGTTTGTTTTGCTGAATCGAAGGGCGGAGGTTAAGGAGGGCCGGGCGACGTGGATGCTGACCCTCCTATTCCAACTCATCTGGGAGTCTTACCCTCATTCCCACCTGCACTTCTTCTTCCCTGGACTCAGAACAGAGCTTCCTCTCCCGTCCCTCAGCCTCCTGGCTTCTGTCCTGGCCTCTCTCCAAACCCCTTCGCTTCATCTTTTCTATTCCATCAACAGACCCTTTGTCTTCTCCCCTCAGTGTGACCTTCCCTGGCCTCCCTCCCCTGCTGACCAGGAGCTGCTAAAGAGGTGGGGGAACGCTCTCAGCAGGGAGCCTGGATCCCTGAGTTCTAGTGTCTCCTCTGCCACCCCCTGTGCGGCTGTGGAAGGAATGAACTTGCCTCTTGAAGATCGGCCCATCCTGGGGAGGGACAGGATGGGCTTAGTCTCAGTTTTGTAGGTCAGACCCAGGCACAGAGGCATCTGGAACAGGAACACAGAGCAGTGAGATTGTGGTAAGGAAGGGTCGAGGGGCAAGATCGTAGACAAGACCCTCCTCGTTCAAAAAGCCCGGCAGAGTGAAGTCTGTCATGGTTACTTTAACCTACATGCGGCCTTTAGAAATCAACCCCTGCGAGATAAACTTCATTATCTGACTTAATCCCTCCAATAAGGAACACAGCTATTAGCAGGTATTAAGATTAGAGACGCATGACATTAAAACAAACCAGAACAATCCTGAAGACTCCTTCCTCCAGCAGGGCCCTGGGGACTGACAGGGATCTCAGAGTCGATGGAGGAGTCCAGGGATTTACCACAGATACCCGCACCCAGTTTTCCCAGTCTGTCACCAGGGTGCCACCTGACGGGCCTTGAGCTTTCCAATCCACGAGAGCACTTTGCTGAAGTTGGCCACGGGCAACTCGCTACTCATCACTGTCTGTGCAACTTCAGGAACATTTTTAGAGTAGAGCGCCCAGGCAGTCTCTACTGCTAGCTCTGCACTGATTCCCCCCCGGGAAAGGCAACTTCGTTCCACAATAGGTAGAAAATCTGGACCCACCAGATTAACGAGGACCACAAAGAATGCAGCTTGACTCTGGGTTTACAGAGCACTTAGCTGAAGTCAACAGCATGACAGACCGCCCACTTTCACTGCCGATTCTGATTAGAGAGCCGACTCCTGAACATGTTACGGTGTGTGAAGGGGTCCACGGAAGGCTCCCTCCCCGCTTCCTGACTGCCTGCCCCCCTGAGAGATGCCCATGTCTGTTCAAGGTGGACACCCTCCTACACCATTTCCTGCCACACCTGGTTCTATGCTTTAGCACACACAAGCATGCACTAACCTGCACTGAATGTTTGTGACTCTGTTTCAACACCAGTGGCTACAGCCTGGGGTTGCTGTGTGGCCTACCGTTTGTTGCTCAACAATAGTTCTTGAGATCTTCTGCACATTGAGGACCAGCTTATTCCTATTGACGGTGGCATGGCCATGTCCCTGAGGATGACCCTGGCTATGCTGCTGGGACATGTTTTAGAAATCTTAGTGTCTATCTCAACAGAAACTCATTTCCCCCTCACGTTGGCTTCAGACCGGCAGGGGTGCTGGTCCACATGGTGACTCAGGATCCAGCTTTGTGTTTCAGGGTGCTTCTGCCTCGGTGCACAACAGAAGGATCAGCCTGGGTGGGGAGTGGCGAGAAAGCACATCGACTCCTTATTCTTTGTTAACTAACCGTGATAAAATAAGCTGACACTTAAGTATATATTACAAGTATATATTACAAAAATAAGAGCAAAGATCCCCACGGTCCCTTTACTAAGCTTCCCCAAATGTTTATGTTACATAACAAAAGTACAATGATGAAAACCAGGAAGTGAACGTCATCTGCACCACTGATGAGCACCTACCTGTTCAGACTCCACTCCTGTCCCTGATGCCCTTTCCGGGTGCAGGGTTCAGTCCAGGGCTGGGCTTTGCCTGTGGTGGCCTCTCTCCCTGACCTCCCTGGTCTGCCCTCACACTGTCTTCATTTTTCATGGCCTTGTTTTGGGGAAATGAGGACTTGCCGGTTATTCATAGACTGCGCCCCACCTTGATTTGGCTCATGATCTCTTGAGATCGAATTCAGATGGTGCTTTTCTTGCTCCCACTGTTGTTCTGAATGGAGGTAAGAAGGATTAACCTGTGGTCTGCCCTCTGGACACAGTTTCAAGAGCACACACACATTGCTCCTGGTTGGCCTGATGTCACACAGCACTTCTCTAGGATTCCCGGGACCTCATGCCCATCCAACACTCCCCATGTCCCCAACCCAAGCCTGGCCAGGCACCAAGGTGCCCCTGCTTCTGTTTGGTGTTCAGGAGCCACACACTCTGGACCCTCCAGGGTGGACTTATTCCTCTTGGCTTCCTGCTCTCAAGGTCGACACCATTCCTACACATGGCGGGACTTCCTTCTCCTTCAGACTGTGTGGTGTCTCGCCCGTCGTATGACACATCCTCCTTCATCAGCGACATCTCAGCTGCTTCCGCATCCTGGCTGTTGGGAACATTCTTCGTCACACCTGGCAGTGCCATCTTCTCTTCTGGAAGCTGATTTCAGTTGTTGTGGATAAACTCCTGGCAGTTCTGATATTTTAAAGACATCGCCACTCTGGTTTGCATCTGGGCTGGGCAGTTTTTCTTTCTTACCAAGGGTGTCCAAGGGTTCAGTTTCTCCACAGCCCGGCGGATGTGCTATCTCCTGCCTTTGGGGTATCTCGGCCATCCGGACAGGTGCAAGGTGACCTCTCCTTGTGGTTTCATTTGCACTTCCCTGACGATTGGTGGAGAGCCTCTTCTCGCATCCCGGTGAGCACGAGTCCATCTTTGGAGAAATGTGCATTCCAGTCTCAGGCTATTACCAGTCAGGCTCTTGATGAGGTCTTATTTTTTATGTTTCTGCTGGGTGGTTAGTTTTTGGCTTTGATATTGAAGGTTGGAATGTCCTCATATATTTTAAAATGGACCTCGTGGGCGATATGGTGTGCAAGCACTTCCTTTGCAGTGAACACAGCTATTAGCAGGGCTGCGATTTTCCCCCGGCTATGCTAAAGTACGGCTGCCGCAGTCCAGCAGCCTGTAGTCCAGCAGCCTGTGTTTGCTGTGTTGCCTGCAGCTCTGGTTTGGTGTCCACAAAATCATGGTCTAGGCCAAGGTCACGGGGAACTTTCCTCCCTCTGTTACCCTGAGAGTTTGGCAGTTTTCAGTATTACATTAAATCTTGAATCCATTCCGGGTTGATTTTTGTGTGTGGTGTAAGATGAGAGTCCAGTTCCTTTCTCTGGATGGTGAAGCTCGTTTTAGGAGATTCACACAGAGCCATCGAGGGCTGAATGGAGGGAGTAATCTTGGGAACCAGTAGCTTCCTGCTCTCGTGACGTGTTTCGAAGCTCCAGTGACGGCAGCAGCACCGTCCTGACACAAAGATGGGCAGAGAAGAGACCTGCAGGACAGAGCCCAGGTCAACTCCACGCCCACGGTCAGTGGGTAAGGGGCACTGGAAATTCACTATGGAGGAGAGTGGCCTTTCTGACGGAAGGTACTGGGAAACCTGGATCAACAGAAGTCAGTGCCTTTTGACGTGAGGATAAAGTGAATTGTGCCAGGTCCTTCACAAGGCATCACGTGAGAAACTGGTGGTGTTTGGAATCCATGTGTCCTGTGGGCATTTGCTGAGGATGGTGTCTCCAGATTTGTCCACCAGGGCCCTGCATCCCCATGCACTACACAGCATGGGCCGCTTCGAGACTGCTTACTTACCCTGCTACTGGCCATTCGCCCATTGAGTTCAGCATCTACTCATGCTTGGAAGTAGCCCTCATCAAGGTGTTGGCCGATGGTGATTTTCTGTTTCCTTCCCTCTCTGCCTCTTAGGAATTAATTTTTGCATTCAGTCATATCAGCTGTGAATTTGAGGTCACTTGTCTTATCCTATGGATTTTGATCCATTGCTTACGGTATTTTATTTCCTGGCTCCAAGTATGTCAGACATGTCCATTTGCCACTTTTCAAGCTGACCATCCTGCCCATTCAACACCCGCCCCCACCAACCTCTTCTAAGCATTAATCTTCTGCCTCAAGAGATCCTGGCTCATCACGTACGTTTTCTGCCCCTCAGCAGGATCAGTCATTTCTCCAAGGAGCCGTGTCTTCGTTTATTGCAAAAGGTCATTTGGGCTCAGGTCCTGGATGTTAAGGGCACACACTGGCTCCTAACAGATCTAGGCCCTGCCCACATTCCTGATCGCCAGCACCACAGAGTGCCCCCTGCCTGGGAACAAGGGGGGTGACAAGTCTTCTTCTCCAAGGTCCCAGGAAGAGGTGAGAGGGGTGAGGTCAGAACGCCCTGCCCAGCAGACCAGGGTGCACCTTTCTCTGTCGATGCAGCCACAGGCCGAGCTTCAGCCTCAGGCTTGGACCCGTCTCCTTGGCCGCAGGCCCAGTGGACTGGCTACCCACCCCGTGGTGCCCACAAAGGCCTCGGCTCAACCACATGAGGGCCGCAGCAGCCTTTGTGAACCAGCAGGCCCCACATGCAGGGCCCACGCAGGCTCAGGCTCTGCAAGCCTTCGGAATGTGCCAGCAGCTATTTTTCCCATGTAAAGACGGAACGCGGGTCGCGCGGCCTGGCAAGTCTGCAGCTCAGCTCCAAGTCAGCTTATTTTTAGTCTCACTTCCTTCCTAATGAACCTAAAACCAGAGCAACTTTCTCTCCAGAATTGGGCTCTGAGGAGGCTGTTTTCCACAGCCTTCTACAAACTGTCCACTTAAAATAAATCTTTCTTGTTAGCAAGAAAAAGAGTCATGGAAGCATGATTTTTTTTTTTAAGCATCTTAACTGAATCAATAGAAATATGAGACTGGACAAAGTACCAGACAAAGTAATTTCACTTCTACGAATGGTGGCCAGAGGATACCAAGGCTGAGACTCTCTTTTCTGTGCTGGTCTTGACAAACTGCGTGGGGACAGAGGGGATACTGGGAGGGAAGAAAGGAACCGGATTCAATTACATCTTGTACAGAGATGGGAGAAGAAAGGAACGACTTCCATACCTTCATTTTAGGCACATTGATTTAAATGTAAATGCCTGCGCCATATCAAGATAGAAACTTGGACTGCAGCGAATCCTGGTGAAAAAGCATCTTGTGCCCCCACTTTCATCGAAGGACGTGACACATCCATCACAGGGCCTGGGAATACAGGGATGGCAGCTTCCGTCCCTCCTGCTAGAGCTCTGCCTTGGACTTGCACACTAGTGTGTCCCTCCTGCACAGGGCCCTGTCCCTCTCAGGGATGTGGCCTCAGTGCCAGAGGGACAGACTCCATCACTTTAAAAAATAATCAATTGAAGCCAGGTGTGGTGGTGCACGCCTATAATCCCAGCAGCTCAGGAGGCTGAAGCAGGAGGATCCAGAGTTCAAAGCCAGCCTCAGCAACAGCGAGTTGCTAAGCAACTCAGTGAGACCCCATCTCTAAATAAAATACCAAATAGGGCTGAGGATGTGACTCGGTGGTCCAGTGCCCCTGGATTCAATACCCAGTACCCCCTCCAAAAATAATCATAATCAATTGGGTGGAATTCAAATAACAGTTAGCATGGAAGAGACCCACAGGGAGGTGTTGAGTACAACCGCAGTGCTGTGCAAACAGCTCTGGTGCCTAGTTCCAGAGCCATCCCCAGCGTCTGCTGTCCCCTCTGCCAACCCCCAGCACCTTCCACTAGGTTCCGTCTCTGTGCCTTCGCCTTGTGTAGCATCTCGTGTCAGTGGAATCCCACAGTGGGCTGCCTTCGCCTCTGACTTCCACCACTGAGCATGACGCCTTCGAGGTCCGTCCGTGGTGGAGTGTCAGGGCTTGATACCCAATGCTCTATTTTCTTACTCCATCCATCTATTGATCATTGTTTGTTTTCACCATGGCTTTTGTCAATAGTGCTACCACGGACGTGTGTGCACTCGTATTTGTTCAAACGCCTGTTTGCTGTCATTTGAGGCCTTCAACTCAGAGTGGCACTGCAGGGCCAAATGGCAATTCTGGGTTCCACTCAACTCATGCCGAAGGCCCGAAGGGGCAGGCCATGGTCTTCTCGGTCAGAGACCCACTAATCCGCCAGTCTGTTCAGAGAGACCACTGAGACTGAGTGGTCCATTCCGCTCTCCACCGTGGAGGGCCTGGAAACACCGTTTCATTCCCTCACCTGACTCTGCATCCACTGGGATAAGCTGGGCCCCAAGTGATATGGTACGTGGGGCTTCAGCCACCTGGGGGCTGGATTAGGTGGACTGTCCACGGTATGTCAGGGTCTCACACCAGCTGCTCGCTGCCCTTGGTGGCTGTCAGGGGGTGACCTGGGGCCTCCATGAGTTCTCCTGGGTGGCCTCAGGGACAGGGGTGGCCTCAGGGCACCCTAGAGGGAGTGCCAAAAGGGAAGGAGAAATGGGCGTCCGGGCCTCCCCTCCGCGTGCGTGCAGAGAGTGGGCTGCCTCGGCCATCTCTGGAGTCTGTTGGACAGGTCGCCTCTGTGTTGCAGGAACGGACTTTCCCACAGCCCGTGGTGGGCCGGGCGTCTGAGAGCGTGGAGGCAGGCTGACCCCCCTGCTCATCTGATCATATCCCTGTCAGGAAAACAGGGCAATTCCGTGTTCCAAGAGTTGGTTTGAAAATCGCTCAATACTTTGGGAATGGTTTCTCTACTAAGGCACTTTATCATACTCACATGAGTGTGGAAACACCTCTTTAGGAAAGAGGAACGTGCCTGGGGTGCCAGGTTCTCTGGCGGACCCTAAGCACATGACCTCAGTCACACTCCAGCAGGATGCGATGGGTGGAGGGAGGGGCTTGCGCCTGAGACTCCCCCAATGGAGGCTTTAGCATGTCCAGGCAGGAAGACTGGCTGGTGGGAAGTCCTTCCTCTTGTCCTGCTGAGATGCCAGCTCACCCTCTTTAGAACTTTTAGACTTCGTCATCTCTCTGCCTGGAATAATTTCCCCTAACTGCATCCTTCTCATTAGTCAGCTCTCAAATCAAAGGTCACCTCCATGGAAAGCCTGTTCCCAAGCTTCCATCTGAAAAAGCCCCACTCCTGCCATTGACTCCAGTGTCCCTATCACACTGCCCTGTTTTGCTGTTTACAGTGGTGGCCAGGCCATCTGTGGCACCAAGTCAGCACAGCCGACTGGCACAGTGACGTGGTCAGGTGGCATGACACCGGGCTGTCTAGGCTGAATGAAGGCCAAGCACCATGCTCTGACTGAGCCCTGGGTGGGGTCCCTGGACTCTCCTCCAGCATCTGACACTGTGCAGTTTCAGCGCCTAGCGAGAACTGTCACAGGGACTCGGGGAGTGAGGCCTGGTGAGAGGGTCAGCGCCTGGGACACACTGTGTGCCGTGGTCTCTGCAATCATTGTTTCTCTTCTCCACCAGGCTGTGGCCTCTGTGAGAGGGACAGTCTTCTGGTTCCATCATGACTGAATGCCCAGACCAAGGAGATTGCCTGGTTGACAGTAGGTGCTCAATACATGGGGTTTACTCAACTCCTGGATTCCTGAATAAATACGGGAACGAGCGATTTACAGCTCCCGCCTGGCCAGTCCTCCCAGTGGTCTTGGGAATCAGGGCTCTTTGTGCTGCTGTACCCAGGGAAGCCACATGCTGTGGCATAGGTGACCAGACAAGCAGATGCACGCCCGTGGGACTTGGACCAGGGTGCTCTCCTCTGGCCTCACAGGTGAGAGAGGCACAGGGATCCGAGTCCCTGGGCTGAGTCCCTGCTTCAGATGGTCTGGATGGTCTGGCACGCTCTCCAGTCTCCTGGTGCACCCGTCCTCTCAGTAACTCAGAGAAGCAGGAAATGCACCTCTCTCTAGTTCCCTGATTTCCACCCTAACTGTCATTTCCCTCCATCCCCCACCTCTCTCTTGGCTGGGGGATGGGCTCGTGGGCCCCCAGGGTGATGTCTAAGCTCCCTTCTTATTGCCAAGCCACACACTGGGCCCGGGGAGGGTGCCATGAGGTCATTCTTCACTCCAGATCACAGCTACTCCTCAGGACCACAGGCATCTGTGACACATCAGCTCTGAGCCACACACTCCTGGGCCTTGCCCACAGATGTCACCTGGAGCTGAGGGACATTCCGGGGTGGTGGCTCCAACTTAGTTTTCCTGCAGATACTCTTTCTGCTCCTGCTGCCGTCTGCAGGGTGCTGGGGTACCATGGGCTCAGTCTGCCTCGGCGGCCACTGCTTGGGACAGAGCTGAGCAGTGAAAGGTTCCCTCTGCTGTTTGTTCCCAGTGGCGGCAGCCGGTTCCACCAAGGGAGCCTCGAGTTGCAGCTGTGTCATCCTCAGTGACCCTCCTGTTTGCGTGGAATCCCTGGGAGGGCCCTGCAGGTGAGCTCTGTCTTTGGTTGGGTTTCATACAAGGAGGAGCTTGTACGAAACCCAGACTCTGCTGACCCAGGGGCTCTGTTCCCTGGACAGTGCTGTTGAGCTGAGCCTGGGCACCGAGACTGCTCTGTTCCCCACCCTCCAGGCATTGGAGGGCTGGGGTGGCCTGGGGACAACCTCCAGATAATACAGCAGAGGCTGCTCCTGCGGGCCACAGGTGAGCTCTCGGCTGCCCGCCTCCAAACCTCACCATGGGTGCAGACTGGGCCAGAGGGTTGTCCTGCGTGACCAGCAAGAGGGTAACTGGACACGCGCTCCCAGCCACCAACAGGCGCTTTCTGCTCTCAGTGAGGGCACCGTCTAGATGAAGCTCATCGCCCCAAGGAGCATGAGCAATGCCTGCCCGTCCACGGCACCCTGGACCAGGCCTCTGGGAAGAGCAGCCATGTTTTCAGCCTCTGTCTCCTTATGGAGGGCGGGGCCTGCTCCTGACTTAGGAAACAACCCAAGGAACGGACTGCTGTGGGGAAAAGCCCATAACCTGATTTTGTTTCTTTGGAGCGAATCCTGTGTTGGGAAGCCTCGGTAGTTGCTACTGATAATCACATTTTTTGCATTGTATTTGTAGTAACAAGGCAGCCCCGAGGGTCCCCAGGGTCAGGGTGGTGACAGATCATGGCCTTTGTGCCACTGGGGTCCCACCTGTCTCTAGTGCCTGTGTGAAATCTCTCCCCACAAACAAGGAGGATAATGATAAAGGGACCAACACAGGCCCCCGGTTTACATCTCGCCTATACCATGTGTTTCTCTCTTCCTCGTTGTGAGGCCGTAATTAGAACATTAAATACTATCGTTTCCCTTTACGAAGCCAGCAGGGTTTTCTTTGCAGTGAAATGAGTGGTTCAATTAGCCTCCTACTAATGGAGAAAGTGTAATTAACATTGTCTGGAGGCTAATTTTCATTTAGGCTGCCATTCCTCATACACCGAACATCATTCTCGGGAAAAGTCAATGTGTCACTTTTATTAGGCTCGTTTGCACTTTAACACCAGGAAAATTAATTCAGGCTACATTAACGCACTTAACTTCAGATACAATGGACTGATCGACTCTGTCCTTTATGAGGTGTCATTTAGAAGTGAATTGCATGCAGCCGGGTAAAAAATGAGATCATCTCCCACGCTCGGGCTGCTCCCAATGTTTCTAAGGGGAGCAGTGGTGCGGGAAAGAGGGGACAATGGGACCTTCTTTTCCCTATTTTCACTCTTGAGATTAAGATGGGACCTTCTTTTCCCTATTTTCACTCTTGAGATTAAGATCTCCTGAGTGGGATTCCTGGTGAGCGTGAGCCCATGAAGGATTCACTCTGATTCATTGTTAAACCTCTCCACGGGTAAAGATCCCAGGTTTGGATTTTCTACCCCTGAAAAATCGAGCATAGCCCTTAGAGGGTCCTCAACCCGCTTTGGCAAGGAGCACGGAGCGAGCCGGTCCTCTACTCTCTCAGGTTTACAGTTTAGCAAGGATGCTTCACACCTCCTCAGGACCCTTGGTTCAGTTTTCTCCTAAATGAATAAAAAGTCCCCATCCCTAAAAAAAAAAAAAAAAAAAATATTCAGGGAGCATAGGAAGTGGAGCAGCTGTCCTTTCCACAGCAGTTCTTACCTGGCCAGCACCCATTGGAGTGGAGTGACACCTACTTAAGGTGTCCCTACTGCACTCCCTTTCAGGCCCTCACCATAGGTCTGTTTCCATGTGCCTGCTCTTAAACATCAACCGGATGACAGGAGGTTCCCATTGGGTTCTGGGTGTCCCAAGCTTCACCTGAGGTTTGATGTGGGTAGAATGCTGTGAGGGCCTCCCCCGCCCCCGTTGGTTTCAGTTGTTCTCAGGATCTACCCCCGTGGCTGGTTTGGGCCTGTCCAGTGTGCATGTCTCTGTTCTCAACAGGGTCAACAGGGCCTGCTGACTCAATGTCCTCCGGGGTGGAGCCGCTTGCTAACGCCCGTGTCATAGGTCCCACCGGCTGCTGATCTCTCTGCATCTGCCTGGGGTTCTGGGCAATCTGGAGCCGGCAATTAGGGCCACTTAGTGGATTTCTTTGAAGGTTTTTGATTTGAAGAAATTTCCCAGGAAAGTGTTTATTTTTTAATCTTTGTGTTTGTCAAAGATGTTGTGAGGAGAAGATTAGAAACGGATATTCAGACTTTAATAATGTGTGGTAATAAGATGTGCATAAATCATTATGGCTAATTCACGGTATTAAATTCTAATTGCCACTTATAAGTTCAATGTTTCATGACATATTTTAAAGTTACCTCATAAAATATGCATGATTTTCTTAAAGCAAAATTCTCTTTATCCCTCCCAGAAGGAAAACCCTTAATGTCTCTGGTGCCTCTTGAAGCCACGGTTCTCGGGCTTCTTAAAGAGGAGTTCAGCTGCCATTGAGTAGCCGCTTGACCCTGGATGCTCAACAGGTTTTGTCCTCTCCTGAAGCCAAGCACAGCCGAGACTCAAACGGAAGTCGGGGCTGAGATGGAGTCTTGGAGTGCTTGGCTTGAAATGAGACCGTTCTTGTTCCCTTCTGACCAATCCCTTCTCTTCTTTGGAGAATTCCTTTCTAAACTTTCCACTAACTTTCTAGATCCCTAGCAGTGTCCGCAGCCTGACCTGCAGCCGAGGGGCCATATGTGTCCCCCAGCAGTCATTGAGATGTCGTGGCCAAGAAACAGCTGCCCCTGGATCCCCTCCCAGCACTGATGTGGCTATGGTCGGGACAGCTCTGTCTTCAGGAGCATGGATCCCATGCCCAACCCCTTCCGGCTGACCCTGGCCTGCTGCTAGCTCCCTGACCTCTAGCCAGAATGGGATCTCTCATTGCAAATGGAAGATGGACAACCCAAAAACTGATGGCCGCCCAGGGCTGGACACACTTCTCTTACAAGGAACTTGGGGATTACTTGGCAATACCTGAACAAGTGGTCTTCGTAGCCCCAAGGCCATTTCCTGGGCCAGTGCTTCCCAATCTTCACACATTTCAAAGTGTGAGTGGCAGTAGTGTCCATGCCAGGCGCTTCCAGAGCAGTATCCATGCCAGGGGCTTCCCAAAACATTATTTCTTCATATCATGTGATAATGATACAGAAACACACAGTAACAGCAAGGAAAAGGACTGTGGAATATTGAATGTGTTTATGATTTCCCAATTCAATCTTTTTAAAAAAGGTTTTGGTGAGAAACTTTAGTTTGCATGCCTGGGCATGGCTTTAAATATTGGTTTTACCCTTGAAATGGCCACATCAAATTTTTTTTTTTAAATGGTCCTTTCCAATTCTTGATGGCATCCATGAATAGGCGGTGAAGAACTTTTTAAATCGTTTTTTACAAGCATTGGAAAATGTCAACTGAGGAAACCAGATCCTTTTCTTTTAATGTTGGGATTTCTGGTGATAGCAGGAGTAGACAGATCTCTAACCAAATAGAACTTTACCATATCAAACATTTCAAAATAATGAAGAAGCCCTACTTTGACAGAAATATCTCTTGAGTTTGGATCTTATGATGCGGGAGAATAAATTTCTCCTCCTCCAGAGACAAATGGGTATGCAAGAAAAATCCCTCTAGCCAAGAAAATAAAACAAAATTAAGGGAGCTGGCCAGGCTGTTTCGGGAGATCTGCAACCCTCTGCTGCTCCCTCCTGTGCATGTTCGAAGACCCTGAAGCTCACCTTTTTATTGTCAAAGCTCCTTGGCAGTGTCCTGCGAGCCTAGGCATCCTTAGCCCTTGGGCCAAATTAGCATCTCTTCCTGCAAGACTTTGTACTTGAGTCACTTTCTGGCTTTCAAGTCTCAGACAGTGGGAGAATTGACAAACACCACCGCCGCCAGTCACCTGGCGCTGACACATCCAGACTCCCTCAAGTGAATAGCAATGGTTTTGATTTTGCATAATGAAGCATGATCTACCCAGAGTGGTTTGCATAATGTGAGAACAATACATCATTTGGGTCTTGTCATTAATTCTCAGGGCAGTGCATTAGGTAAACAACTCACATGTCATCATACTTCAAAAGTCTGCAGGAAACCGGGAGGTGGGGGCTCTCTCCACGTACATTTTTAAACAATAAGCACTTAGTTGACTGTTTAAAACTATGGGTGCCAGTGGGATGTGATTCATTTATATGTTCCCACCTTTGTCTGGTGCTGAGAGGAAAATGCAAAAAGCCACCTCCACAGTGGCTGCATGCCTGGGACTGATAAATGTGTCACATGCCTGCACAACTTTATCTGGGGAACAGATTTTGATAGCTCACTAGGATTTAGGTCAGTGGATAATTCCATACAAACAGCAAATCTTAATGCTATTGACAAAAGAAGGGACACAAATAACTGGCAAATTCCATAAATCCCTGGCTTGTAAGTAGCTCTCTTTTCACAGATTTATCGTAAGTGTCCTTGAAAGCTATCTTTAAAAAAGATAAAAAAAAAATTTGCTGGCTTTCCTCTGTTGGACGGTATAGTTTTCAGAGTTGCGGATAATCACTCCCCTAAAAGCTGCAATTCAACACAATGGTGCCTTGAGTAATGTACGGTTTATCTTTGGGCAACAGTCCCAAAAGGAACCTTGCAGGGAAGGAGGGTGACAAGGGACATCAATGTTGATTCTCCTGAGTGGGCAACTTTAAAAGTGCCTCTTGGGGTCTGGGGAGATTGGAATATGCTCTAGTTTGGGGAAAGAATCTGCCTGTCCAGTGCTCATGCTGGGGAGGGGCTTTGTCTCCCAGGGAACCAGGAGCCCCACCATGCAGGGACGGCCCAGCGGGGAGCAAGGGACTAAGTGCCACTCAACCAGCTGAGGCTGTCCCTGGGCCTCACAGCTGGCATCCCTGGGGCTCTGGGTTTAAACTCACCCTCCAGCCCCCTTGGCTGGCTTGCAAGGCAATCCCAAAAGGGTCCCAAGAACTTCAGGACCCCATACAGAGCTGCCTGGTGTGGTGTTTTCTGGGGTGTTCCAGCCCTCCCAAATGGTTGCTCCTCCAGAACAGGGAGGAGGACCCCTGCTTTCAGGCTGGGCTTTAGCAACCTGCAGGGGACCTGGGACCTGGAAAGGGCCAGAAAACCAGTTCTGATGACATGGAGCACAAGCCACACTGACCTTGATCTCCTTGGTCTCCTCCTCCTACCTTCCCCGACTCCTGGGGGGTTGCTGCCTGGTGTGGTCCCAAATGATCCACTTGTGAATCCCGACTCCAGGGAGAGTTAAGTCTTCTAAGCGCATAACCTGTGCCACACAGCTGGCATCCCAGGGCTCTGGGTTTAAATTCTAGCTTCCTTTCAGGTTTGGCAAATGGCACAGAAGCAAGCCCCTACTGGGTGGTGGAGACACAGGCCAGTGCTTTGACCCCAAAGCGTCGTCCCATCCCAGTCCCTCTCTTAGCTTGTTTTTTTTGGGTGATTCTCGGTTCCTACTTCTGCTCCAGGCCTAATGTTCTTCTTGAAGTGAAATCAACTTTTAAGTTATTAAATACATTTCTAGAAATACTGTGTATCACTTTTATTGCCATCTTGCTCTGGTCAGAATGGCAGTGATCAAGACTATGAGCCGTAACCAGGGCTGGAACGTCCGGGAGAGGTCCGCTCACACACTGCTGAGAGACTGCAGAAAGCAGGACAGAGATTCCCCACAAACTAGGGATGGGACCACCATAAGACCCAGCTATCCCACTCCTTGCCATTTTCCCTAAATACCTCAGATCTGTATACTACAGTGATTCAGCCACACTGATGTTTATAGCAGCCCAGTTCACATTAGCTAAGTGATGGAATCAACCCAGGTGCCCGAGGATAGAAGGGACTAAGAAATTGTGGTATACATGTACAATGGAGTCCTTCTCGGCCCTAAAGAAGAATGAAATTATGGCAATTGCTAGTAAATGGATGGAAGTGGAGAGAGTATGCTACGTGAAATGAGCCAGACTCAGAAACTCCAAGGTTAAATGTTTTCTCTCATATGCAAAAAGCTAGAGTGAAATAAAGGAAAGAGGGAGGGAAGGATAGGATATCATAAAGATAAAGGGAAGGCCAGTGGTGTAGAAGAAGGAGAGCCAGGGCTGAGTGGAGGGGTGGGTAAGGGAGGCGATGCAGAATGAATCCTTAAAATAACGTGTGGGGGCATAAATAAACAGACCCCAGGGAACTCTGCCTTTATGCATAGGTAGGAAGAACCAACCAAATACAAATAAATAGATGCGCTAAAGAGGCTTGTAGGGGAAGGAGAAGGGGAGAGAGAAGGCAGGAGGGAGGGGAAAGGGGGAAATTGAATTCCACGCATGAGTGAGTTTGTTGGATGAAGCCAACCCTATGCATAACTGCAAAGCTCTAAGGAAGGGCAGGGAAGGGAAGATGAGAACATCATAAAACAGACAATGGCCGAGCCCTTTCCTGCCAGGAGCAGCCCGTCACTCTTTGGAAAAGAGAAACAGGCAGGTTGATTGGCAGTGTTGGGAGGACGGTGAGGTCATCCTGGCACCAAGCTGGCGTGGTTTTAGCAAAGGAGCAGAGCGCCGCTGGAGGACTGCAGGGGACACCTGCCTTGTCACTGGAGGCTAAAATGACAACCAGTAGCTAATCCCAAACCACTCCTGAGCCTCTCTTTTGAGAAAGTCCAGACCCAAGCAGCCACCCGCAGGGACGCTACATACTGGAGCAGACGCCCTGCTTCCCTCCTGTTGAGGGGAGGCAGATTCGGAGGCAGTAGCATCCCTGCAGGGTGGACAGAAGGGGATGGAGGCTGACTCCTAAACCCCCGTGCCCACGAGCCTGCTGGCATCTTGGCAGCTTCCCATCTCCCAGGGGAAATGTGGTCATTTCAAGTTCAGTCTCCAACGCCCACGACCGTGGGCCTCCTGGCGGGGAGCAGAGGCCTTCTGTGCCTCCATAAGAGCAGAGTACGTCTAAATTAGGGCTGTTTTTCGTGCACCTTTAACCTATAAAATATAAAACCATTTCTGTTTCTGAGTTAGAAGGCGGAGGCAAACACTCTTTGTGATAGGGTTGTGTCTTGAGAACAAAGAAACACCCAATTTGTTAAGGGCCTCCTGGGACCACATTGTTAAAATTTGTGGAGCTTCAGATTAGGAACTTAACTAATTATGTTTCCAATGAATACCTCTGATGAAGCTTGTAGTTGATCCTCCCAAATTACAATCAAGGCTTATTGACGGCCTCGTCCTCTGGCCTGCCAGAGCAGTAATTCCCAGGTCAGATGTGCATGCAAATTACCTGGGGCTCTGGCAGGAGCAGTTTCTGTCCAAGCAGGTCTGCAGTGGCCCGGCCTCTGCATGTCTAGCCATCTCCCAGGGAGGTGGTCCCAGGGCCATCCCTGACACAGTGGAATGGCCCAGTGTTGTTCCTTGTACTGTCACTTTGGGGAGGCTTTCTCACCTGGCTTTCAGCCCTCCCCCCAATTTAAAAAATTCCCTGTGGTCTCTCCTGAGAAGGAAGGGTCCAAGATTGGCAGTCAGATCATTACAGGACAGCGTTCCTGCGTGTAGCTTTGGGTTACAGAACTGGGAATAGCAATCTGCTTGTTAACCCATGAAGATTGCCACACCATCTCCAGAGCAGCGTGTCTGGGAGTCTCTCCTCCTCCCGCCCCTACAATATCACTCCATCCTGGCAAAACAACAGCACGTTCACCTTTTTTCCAAATCAAATTCACAAATGTTACTTAAAATCTACTGCTTTAGAGAAAGTGCATTTTCAAAAATAAAAAATAAAAACAAAAAAATAAAAATCTTGATGTGTCCATCCAAGGTATTGTCAGATACTGTTTTTTTTTTTTTTTTTTTTGCTTGGCTCTTATCAGTGAAGTCTTGGAGGTGGCAGTCACTGGAGCCACCACTGGTGGCTGCAGTACCCCCTGCCTATCAGAAAGCAAAACCTGAGAGGACTGCAAGATGCTCAAACTGTTTCTCAACCAACACAAGTTACTCCTGTGGCTGCGATTGTCTGTGATGAATTCTAAGGAGATGCCAGTGTCTGGACATGTGACCGCGTTTGAGGATGAGCAGTAGTCTGAGAGCACCTCTGCCCCTTGTCACTGGAGGATGGCAGAACGCCAGGTGCTCAGGGATCCCCAAGGCCTATATTTGTCTGCCTGGACTTGAACTGCAAGCTGTGAGGTACTCATCGGTTCATGCCCTCTCCCCCCCCCCGCCCGCACTGGATTTTGCATGTGAAGGATGCACTTCACTCCCCGAGATCAAAGGGAACCCTCTCAACATGCAAGGGCGTCAAGTCTGTCACTTGATGGAGACGGGTCTAGACGTGATTCAGTGGCACTGGAGCTGTCTTCAAGGGTACTGTGCTGATAAGACCGCACCCACTAACGCCCTCCTACTGCATGGTCAGTCAGCTCCCCAGCAAACTGTCCACAGGCCTTCGTCTTCCAGGAGTCACATCTGACGCCCAAGTCTGAGAATTTAAGCTCCAGCGGTGCCTTATGTGCCACGGGGTTTCCATGGCAACGGGCCAGCCTGGTGAGGGCAGGGCTTCTGGTCCTGGTATAGCAGCTTCGCTTTGGTTAGAGGACCAGCCCCCAACAATACCTACCGTTCTAGCAGAGACACGGGGAATAAATCACTGCTAGAAAAGAAAAATGAGAAGAGACCACGGGGGAACCTGGAAGGATCTTATCTGCATACAGGACACTGGCTCCAATGCCAGCAACTGGACTTAACAAATTGCCACTCTGAAAAGCCTGAGTTTATCAGATTCCCCTGAGACCCTCTTCCTCCTCGGCACCTGGCTTTCCCCCAGGGGCTGGTTTGATTTTCCTGTTCTGATCTGGCCATCGCTGTCACTCCCTCACCAGATGCAGCCACCGCCTGGCTCCTGTCACTGCCTTCCCTCCGGGGACCTAAGTCACACCTCTATCCATCACTGAGGGGCAGTAACCGAAGCCCTGTTGAGGCAGAGATTTTGCTAACAAGATGCCGGGTTCTGCATACAACATGAACAATTAGATCCCGTCCCTGCTCCCTGCATACCCCAACTAAGCCTGGCCAAATAATGAGGCCCACAGAGCCCACTGCAGACAGCGAGGGAGAGCAGAGGCAGAGCAGACCCAAGCAGGTACCCAGGGCGTTGCGTTCTAAGGGACTGCGTCAGGTGTGAGGTCTCCAGGCTGGACAGGGGTCATCCTGTCCTGGTAGCCACCACCCAGTTCATATCTGACTACTAAGGTCTCCATAAATGACTGACCTTCAACAATGAACTACATCATTGCTTTCTTGATTCAACAAATATTTATTGAGTTTCTATTATGTGCCCAGCACCACTATAGGGCTAGAAATGAAACCGAACTCAAGGCTGTCCAAACTCCTGTTCCTTTGGAACTGGCACATAACTGGGGAGCCGGAAGGAAGGAGGAGGAGGAAGAAAAGGAGGAAATATCAGACTGAGACCTCCAGGAAATAACATTGGGTAATGAGGCAGGAAGGACCCACTTAGGCTGGGAGGTCTGAAAGTTTTCTCCAAAGAAAAACCTACAAGCTGGAAGATCCGAGTGATGGGAAGAGCCAGTTATGCAAAAGTCAGAGTGCAGCCTCCTTGTGACAGGGAGACCTGAGCCCTGCAACCGTCCCCTTCTCTGTGCTGGGTGTCTTTCCTGTTGGTGGCATGGCTTTCAACCAAATTATTTTTGCAGCACTGCCCTCCCCACCCTCAGTCCATATGGCTCTGCGGGACAACCTCCACTCCCAGCTCATGGGTGGTCACATGACCCTGGCCTGGCCAGTGAGGGTCTGTTTTCCCTTTGGCCATCAGGATTGGTCAAGGGATGAACTTGGGACGCTACCTGGGAGTTCAGAGGTGATTCCTGGGTGCTGTTGGTGCGTCAGGAGAGAGAGCTCTTTTCCCACCAAGATGTCCGACAGGGACAGTGCAGCCAGGAACCCAGGGCTGCCCCAGGCAGGAGAGGGCTGAGGCTGAGGGCCTCACGGGGGCTTTGGCTCCTGCAGCCAGAAGCTTCCCCTCCCCTGACCTTGGGATCCAGGTGACAACAGGTTCTTCCTCCTCCTGCATAGTGGCCTCCACCAATCGGTGGCCTTCAGCTGGCGCCCTACTGACCACCTACACTCACCTCCACCTGCTCTCCAGGCCCTGGCAGGAGGGGAAGCCCCAGGACAGAGTAAGCAGCCCACTGATACCCCAGGGGCCCCACCGTGTTTTGTGGGGCTGTCCTGCCTTTTCAAGGGGTTGATTTACAGGTCGACATTCATATCTGAGGAGATTTCATATGAATGGAGTTGGGGACTTCCCTGAGGAACAGGGTGGATAGCCCGGCCTTATGGCCCTGGGTCACGTGGCTGATGCTTGACACACTTGTGCTTCTGACTCCACGGCTCTCATCCTGCTCTCTGTGGGTCCTCTCTGCCTTCCCAGCTTAGGGGCACTTGAGTTGGGGACACCTGCCTACACCTTTCAAGTGCCTGAAGCTCAGGGGTTGCTGAGTGAGTTAACGATGTGCCTGTCGGGGTTATGATATTACTCCCAAGACCAAGCCGCTCATGTCCTGGCGGGGAGGAACAATTAGAAAATTCATTTGTTATGCTTTTGCACGCACTAATATTTTCAAAGCTAATTGCTTATACAATTAAGGCTTTTTGCCTTGATCAAGGATATTACCATAAGAAATTAGCTGATGCTCTGCTTTACTGGTTCATCCTTTCAACAAATATTACTCGAACAGCCACGACACACAGCGCCACACAGGGCAAGCTCCGCAGAGCCAAGTTCCACCCTGGGACATGGACAGGGACCCCGTGGGGAAGACCCTGTGCCCTCCCCTCCCTGCCCGCGGATACACCCAGCTGAAATCTCCCCCTCTCTGCTGGACCCTGCACTTCTCCCTCTCTGCGATCCAGGAAACCCAACCGAGGATCTTCCCAAGATGAAGCCCTGAGCTCTGGTGCCTCAGAATACGGCTGTGCTGGACCTGAGACCTGTAAGAGGTGGTGGATGGAGAAAGGCCACTGGTGTTGCTCTAACCCAAGACACTGGTGTCCCTAGAGAAGAGCAGGCAGATGCATAGAGGGACCACCATATGGGGCACGGGGGAAGACGCCATCCAGCCGAGAAAGGGGCCTGGGTAGGACCAGCCTGCCGCCACCTTGGTCTTAGAGGTCAGCCTGGCTCTGTGGACTCCAGGTTTCAGTGCTGCAGTCACACGTCTGTGGTGTTTATCCTGTAGCTGTCCCTAACGCCTGGCCCTTCTCAGAGACAAGGAACAGCCTCCCTCAGACCTGCCCCTTCTGCAGCCCTGTTCTATGAACAGGTTAAACAAATGTCCCCGGCCCCAGCTCAGCACTCCTACTGCCTTTGCTGCAGCTGGGTGGGCTGTCCTCCCAGCCTGACCAGTGGCTCGGCCCTTCTCATGGCCACCATTGACATCCAGGTGGCTGAGCGTGGGCTGCTGCTCTGCTCTGTCACCAGTGTGCCCGGGGCACCCTCTAACACTGCCACAGGTCCTGGGCCATCACCTCCTGCTTCCCATCTCCACCTGCAGGACACTCCTTGGTCCCGTTGGCTACATCTGCTTGACTCCAAAATTCAGAGTGTCCCTTAAACATGAAAGTCAGCTCATGCCACTCGCACACTAAAGTGAAAAGGGAACAAGCCCTGGCCACCACAGGGCTGAGGTGACCAGGATGGAAACCTCCCCTCCCTCATCCACTGCACCTGGCTGCCCTGGGGCTCCCGGTTGGTGATTGGACTTCCTTTGCTTCCCCAGTGCACCCAGCCTGCTTCACCCCAAGGCCTCCGCAGGGGTCCCTCCCTCTCCTGGGACGCGTCTTCCCAGATTTTAAAGACCTGCGCTACAGCATCCCCCTTTACCAGAACCTTCCAGATAGACTTCTTGGTTTGCTCATTTACTCCCTCTCCTTTCACTGTAAGTCCTTTGAAAGCTGGAGACACGTGTTCAACGCCCTACAAGCCTAGCCCAGCAGTATGTGGTGCGTACGGACCCGGACCCCAAAATTATATGTGAGAAAACAAGGGACTGGGACAGACCACAGAGAGCAGGCAGCACATCTGGGTGGCCACAGCGAGGGCCTGTCAGCAAGATGGACGGTGAACCGTGCACGTAGGGCCTGGCCCTTCCCTGGGCAGATGTCAATCTGAGCTCACTCAAGACAGTTGCATAACTTCACCACCTAGAAACCATCTCTCCCCAAGGGTTTTCATTAGTCAAGGTGGATTAGCAGGTATTTGATCCTCAATTCCAGGATAAGAAACTTCTAGGCTTGGATCATGACTTTTCTATTTTTGCAGGAAAGATCAAGAATAGTGTCATCCCAGTGTGTGTGTGCTATTAATAGTGATGATAACAGGGATAACCTTTGATAGAGCGTCTGACTACAGCTCATCTACGTACCATCTGCTCTACACAGACTCACTTAATCCTTAAAACCGCCCTGTAAATTAAGTGGCAGGTAGCCCAGTTCTACAAATGAGGGTACTGAAGCTCAGAGAGTTTGAATGACTTGCCCAAAATCAGCCAGCCAGCAGGGATTAGTCAGTAATTCAAGCACATGTGTCTAGTTTTATTAGCAAATGTGCCCTAGTTAGA
Source organism: Marmota flaviventris (assembly GCF_047511675.1). Lineage (NCBI taxonomy): Eukaryota > Metazoa > Chordata > Mammalia > Rodentia > Sciuridae > Marmota > Marmota flaviventris. Next base: position 125,792,736 of record NC_092498.1, read on the forward strand.
CAGGGAGTGGTAGAGTTGCTCATCCCCCTCCGAATTGTTGCTTGGGAACACTTTTGTTCATTGCAAGAGGAAGGTGACCTGAACCAAAATGCTCAGACAGAAAAGGCTCATAGGATTGCATACCTTATATAGATTTACATGAAGCAGTACTGTCCAGGGAGTGTCTGACTTCAGGTGTAGCTGGATCCAGGAGCTCAGGCAGTGTCACTGGGTTCTGTGCTCTCTCCATCCTCAGAGTTGGCTCTGTTCCCAGGGCACTGAGATGCTGCTGAAGGTCAAGCTCACGTCCTCCTAAACTCACTGCAATTTCTAGGGACCCTGATGACATCTGTTTCCTTTTATATCTTCACAGGACACATATCCACCCTAGACCCATCCCTGGGCCCACAAGAATAAAAAGCCCGAGCTGCCAGGCCCTATCACATGCCCCCACCTTCTAGACCAAGGGACAAGGAACTATGTCCTCAGCACCAAACCCAGGTGCCCTTAGCAGAAAAAAAGGGGGGCAGGTGGTGACCCCAGCAGCTTACAGGTGTTTCCTGGGCTCCAAGGGCTCCCCCGACACAGGTGAGCTCCGAGTACCTTGCATGTGGACGCCTGGCCAACCAGGCAGGAGGCCGGATGCCATTGGGCTTTCTGGCCTGTTGCTGAAACTTTAGAGGGGCCCTGGGAGAGTGTCCATGACACAGCCTACAAGTGGCCCCTAGGACTCCAGCCAGCCTCAGAGCCAAGATCCCTGCTGAGAACTGAACCACATGGAGCAGGACAGGACCCAGGGTCCTGGGTGTGTTCTACTGCTGCCCGGCACCTCTCCTTCTTTAGGGAAGAGCACCCCATCCTCAGTAGCCCCGTGACCCCACTCCCAGCACAGGGGCAGAGCCAGCTGACCTGAGCACTTCACAGCCCAGGACAGAACACTGGTGCTCGATGGCACTTCCCCAGTCAGAGCAGGCGCGAAGCAGGAAGCCACTGACAGCGCTTCTGAAGAGGGCAGCCCTGTGCCTGTGTTTGAGACTCAGGTCTGCGGCTGCTGTGGAGCAGGCTTGAGCTGTGTCAGGAGCACAGTGAGCCACAGATTTCCAGATACAAATACAGAGAGATAACACATACATCCCGTGCAATTTGGCACCATCATTATATGAAAAACGGTTTGCTGTTCATCTGAAATCCAACGGGATATCTTGTGTTTTTATTTGCTCAGTTGGCAAAACTCTAACCTGTTGCTCTGGAAGGCAGAGATGTGAAGTAGAGAGAAATCGGCTCCCTCCGGGGTGACCGGGTTTGAGCCACTGGATCAAGCCTCGTCTGAACACATCACATCGCATACACCTAAGAGAAAATAAACCCCCGTTTCAGTTTCAGTGTGAGATTTCTGTGTCTCCCAAGGAAAACAGCACTGACGATTGGGCATGGACAGCCTGGGGGGAGGGGGGAGGGTTCAAGGTCAACAGGACAGGATAGCAACCTGGCCAACGTGTACAAAGACATATATAACCCAGAGAGGAGTGGTCAGTGGTAGGGAGCAAAGAGAAGGGCACTCAGGAGCCCTCTTGGTGTGGTAGGAAGAGCCAGAACCCCCCGACTGGTCCACTAGCTCATCTGCTAACATCCATGTGTCCTTGCACAGCCCCCGACGCTGTGCTGAGCTCCTTACAGGCATAATCTCATTTAATCCTCACCCCAAATCTATAATTTAGATACTCTTCTCTATCCCATTTGATTACAGGGGGATCTGAGGCTTAGAGAGATTAAAGAACTTGCCGAGGTCCTAGTAAGAGGCAGAGCGGGATTAAGCCCAGGCCCTGGCTCCACCCCCCACTTGGCCTCTGTGCCCTTCTGGGGTCGTCCTGAAGCCCCCCAGCAGCTCCCAGCCTGTTGGTTTCTGCCTGATCCCCCGTGGCTGGAGAACACATCTCCTTGCCGCCTTATGTGTCTTCACAGTGAATGCAGAGAGTCCCTGGGATATGTCATCCAGCCGTGATCAGGCCGAGGTGGGGTCCACATCCAAACACCAATGCCTTCTGCTTCTAAGTTTTTCTTTTCTTTTCTTTGAGTGTTTAGTTCTCCTGTTGACTCATAGTTCCTTTCACAGAGGTGTTGTGATTCAAACGACTTCAGTAGGAAATTAATTTTTCACAATTAATTGTTCCCATGGGCAGACTCCCCAGATCCCACAGACCAGCAGCGTGTGGGCTGAGTTAGGGTCTTTGAGAGGCAGTGAAGGCCAAGGCGGGACCCCCGGATCTCCCCCATGGCCTTGCCATGGGGGCACCTGCCACACAGGTGCGTACTCCCTATGGCCCCCAGGCCGGAGGCTCGTCTTCTGCGAGACGTCAGAGGACTGGCTGTACAGCTATCAATCTCAGCTGAAGGCACCGTTGGTCTGGGAATATTTATTTCTTTGTTTTTCTGTAACTCAACTTAATTACTTTTCCAAGACCCCATTTTTTATAGTTTGGCAGGGAAATTAACCTCGGTCTCTTTGTTTCTGAGGTCAGAGAAGAGTTTGCGGTGCTGGCCTTGACAGGGGGGCCGACCTGGCCCTCAGCCATCACCACGTTGGGCTGAAGGGGGCTCCAGCTGGGCGACCCGGCCATGCAGGGGAGCCTGGCCTCTCCGGGGGGATCAGGCCTTGACTGCAGCTTCTCCACCAGCCCCTTCTCTGGGTTCTTGGCGTCCCCTCAGCTTCAGCAGGACAAGAGGGGACATCAGGTTCTGCTCTCCATCCTCCAGCATCCAGGAAGTTGTTCCTCCAGTGCAAGAGGAGGGGCAGGGCCACTCCAGTCCCTGCTTCTAGACAGGACGTGTGTCTGGATCCTGATTCCCCTTCTTTAGTGGGCTGAGATTCTATGGCTACGGCCAACTCCTCCTTTAAAGAGAAAATCCTCCAAGTTCTCAAGTTCCGCAAATTTGAAACAGAAAAGTCAGAAAAGCTCCAAGCTACTCAGATAATTACTGAATATGGTGGCGACTTGAGTGCATTTTTATTACTTGTAGTAAATTAAACTTTAACAAACAAGCCCAACAACGTAACAGTTCAAGCACAATAGAAATTTATTTCTCACATGCATGAAGTACAGGGTGGGTGCCGGGTCCCAAGCTGTCCCATCCACTGCTGGTTTGGAGGCCCAAATTCCCTCCCACTTGGGACCCACCGTCCCCTGTTGTGTCTGGTGGCCCAGTGGTCCTCAAAGCAAGGTGGAAGGGAACCCTCTGAAGGCTCCTGTCCACCAGGAGAGCTCGTGGTCCTGCATGGCCCCTGGCCAGCCCCATGGCCTCCCAGGAGTGAGGTCAGGCGGGGAGAGAGGGAGGGGGAGCACAGGCCCTGCAGACCTGCCCTGGATACCTTGATGCTGGATGCCAACTGCTTATCTTACTTGGTCTTTGAAGAGGAACATTTGAATAGGTTTGCAGTTTGGAGACTTACTCTCAGACACGTCGGGGAGACTGCAGTGGAGAGAGCAGAGCTTCAGAACCTAATCCAGCCTCCTTCTCACCAGCAGGGCGGTCGGTCACCGGAGAGCAGGAGCATTTCAACACCAGGAGCCTCCATACCACGTCCTCTTTTCTGATGCTCCGAGGGCCGAGCAGGACACGCTCACTAAACCCTGTATGCTGACATTCACAGGCCACAAAGCCGACTCTCAAAACTAATGTTGACTCTATGTGATTCTGCACCTGCTGCCATCACCACTGCGTGAACTCTCACTCCTCTACGCTGGGAGATCGGGGAGGAATCTAAGCCAGGGGCGGCAGGACTCCTGGTGTAGGAGCATGAGAGCCATCTACTCTGGTCAGACTGTGTTCTTGACCATGGAGAGCACTGCCATCCTCCCCAGATCATTCTTCCTCCTGGTCCACGCATTTCTTGGGAAATCTGGGCCACTCTGTCACTAAGGTACATTAGCTACCCCATGGAGGGCATGGATGGATGATGACTCAGTATCATACCCGCATGGGCACTTCATCTGAGAGGGGCACACATGGCTCAGGGCACACATGGCTCCCATGAGGGCCCCAAGTTCTGTCATCCAGATCCTTGTCAGACAAATCAGGGGATCAGGGTAGAGAGAGCTGATCCACCCCCTGCCCCCGAATTGAAGTGAGAGCTGTGTCCACACAATTCACACAGCATGGACCATTTTGCTCTGCAGGTAAAACAAAAGAAGAGCTTCCAAGAGTCTTTCGAGGAATGACATAAATAGATGCACTTCCAGAGGGACAGCTGTGAAGGCGTGAGACTGACACACGTCACTCATGATTCACTCAGCAAAAACCCACTGAGCCCTGCAGGGCCCCCCTCACCATGGGTACAGGAGCACAGGCAGGGTCCTGCCCTCATGGAGGTCACCTGTCACCGTGTCTGTCGGGGTCTCAGGTCACAGATGTGCACCTGGCTGACAGACAGAGAAGGAACTGAACTGAAAAGACACCACGTGGCTCAGAGCCACCAAGAACATCTGAGCAGTGCTTCTGGGACTGCAAAGGGGACTCGTCTGTGTGGCTGCAGAAAGCAGATGGCCACTCAAGTTAGGATGTCTCAAGGGGATTGAACGGAGACTCTGGAGGAGATGTTAGCAGGGTGTGGCCAGGACAGGAGCCCAGCGACCAGAGGGGCTGATCCAGGGGCCACCTATCTGGGAGTGTGTGTGGCAGAAGGCCAGCAGGGGCAGCTAAGAAAGACAGGCAGTGAGAACCACGGCCTCAGCCAAGTTGCCCAGCACCCTCAGCAGGACAACACTGCCATTCCCCCCAAGTGCCCATGACCTGTACCCCTCTGCAGCCCCTTCTGTGTGAGCCTTCTGGATGGGCAGGACGGAGCATGAGGGACTGGATCACAGCATGGTCACTGAGATAGCCGCAGGTGCTGGGAAGACTGGGGGCTCCAGGCCAGGCAGCCCAGGAAGGGTGGAAACACATTCAGGGCATCCACCGGGAAGTGCCAACTGTAAGCATGGTTTATTTTCACTTGCAATTCAGTACCCACTCGCCATTCCTGAACACTACAAAGCACCTACTATGGGTCAGGCAGCAGGCGGGTCTCCAGGAGATGTCCTCATGACCTAATGCTCTCTGTCACAGCATCATGGGGTCTGGCAGGATGAGATACCCTCTGTGACAACCGAATCCTCTGAAAATCAGTTTCAAAACTGAAAGTCTACTAAAAAACCAACCCCTCTTCTCACCAGTTTCAGGTCCTTTCTGTGGCGCTGAAGAGCAATGACTGGTTCTCATCCAGCACCCTCAGCTATCTATATGCTGCAGAGATTCTGCTCTGCATTTTAAGGCTAATTCGTTAGCATCATCTTTATTTTATTTGTAGAATGGATTTGGCCTCTGCCAAATGCCCCTGCCATTTTCTAATCCATGGAGAACCCACGGTCCTTTCATGATAGTTGAGTTAATTAGCGTGGGATCAGCAGGTCACGTTGAGTTCATTATCACCACGTTGATGGGGAAACCAGCCACCTAGGACCTGCCTCAGCGTCACCAGAACAAACACTATTTCCTTCAGCAAATCTTTCAGCCAATACGGACCCCTCTGCCATCATTCTTGACCTCCAAATTGAAGGTTGCAAGTGCCCAGAATTATTGCACGTTTTGATGTGACTGGAATGTCCTTTGCCCTTTTTTTTTGTTTGCAGAAAGACCCAGGTAGGAATTCATGACACCTAGATGGAGAATGGTTTTTGATTTGACTCAGTTTTGATGCTGAAGGCCTGTAAATATTTACTCTGCCATCTCCTGTCCCTATCGAGGTGCAGGACACCTTCCCAGCCAGGCAGAGTTAAGGGATGCAGGGCTGTTACTTCCTGTCCCCCTGAGATGACCCCTTACCTTGACTGCAGCCACCTATATGAGGAGAAGGGACAGCACAGTGCTTGGGTGGGGACCTGCCCATGCCCCAGAGGTGATGTCATTATTTCAGGCCGTGCCACATCTACCTTCATTCCAAGGCCTGTGGATCTTACCAGGATGACGGACATTACAATCTGGCTTCTGTCTTTGTGGAGACAGACCGAGAAGCCGGAGAAGGGTCTTGGCCAAGAACGCTCTTGTGAACTGGGCTTCCGTGGTCATCTACATGCTGGCAAATGTCACGTGACCACCAAATTCAGTGCATGATGTGCCTTCACAATGTCCTCAAGGCGGGTAGGTTAGTGCACACTGAGAACTCCAAAGGCCAGAGTTAGGGAAGTTGGAATTAGGCCCAGATGTCCCTTATAATGTCATCATTTAAAAATAGATCCCAACCCTTACTGGCTGCAAACCAAGAGGCTGGAAATGGGACTCTGAGGAACCCCACATTTGAAGAGGTAGCGAGATATAAATTGGTAGCAATCTGTACATTTCCCAAAGAAAACAGGTATGTTGGCTTCCAGATTTTTCACCTTAGCAATTTTCTAATATATGTCTTTAGAGAAAATAAATGAGCTACTGAGAAGGCTTTTGATATATTTTTTCGATTAAGGAGGGAGAGACATAACAAGAAAATCCATATTCCAACTTGGACAGTTGTCATGCCTTTGGTACCAGCTTAGTGAGCAGAACAAGTTGGTGATGAGGCCATAATTCACTATGGACCTTTTCAAGGTCCTTCAGCTCCAGGGACCGGACAGACCTGGCGGGTACTGGAGAGTGGTGCTCCTTGGCTTGTAGCTCTCCCTGGGGCCACAGCAGGTATGCGCCCTGTGGGAACCCTCATGTCCCCTGGGCTTGGATCCTCCCGTGGCCTCCTGGAGCCCTGGTCCGTTTCTTTCCCTTGGTTTCAGTGTCTCTTTTCCACCAGCTTAGGGCCCTTGGGGCTCACAGAAGAGCCTCTCTGATGTCCCTCTCACTCCTCAGGTAGCCACTCTCGTGACTTGTCCTTTAAGAACGTCAGGTCTTGGTCTGCTCCTCACTTCTCCTCTGGTGTCTGTGTCTGATAAGACCCTCAGGGCTTGGCTTGACCGCGGCACACGTCTGAAGAGAGCTCAGGGGAGACCACCCTACCCTGTGGGTCCAGGTACTGGCAATATCTGGCTTCCGGTCTCGCATTAGGGTGGCTTCTCTTTGCAGGTGGGGACTTGCTTTGTGGGATGATAACTGAAAACTTCCTGGAGCCACTGGATGCTCTGTTTTCCAGAAGAACAACCAGAGGAGTGACCTTGTTCTTAAGGAATAGCAGTCAAATCCTGAGAGTCTGAGGTCTCCCTCCAGGTCTCTCCTTTCCTCTTCATTCACTTGCTCTTTGCTGGTTTCTCCACCCTTGACTCAGGACTCACCAAGACATGTATTGTGGCCACTCTCTGGCTCATTGCTATTGGAGTCCACAGAGCAAATTTCCGAATCACCTCCTACCTGAGAGGTGCTGAGATTGCAGGTGTAAACCCAGGCCAGACACCTACTTTGTTTACTTAAGAAAACAAAACCTATCGAAATGAGAACACTTGAACCCTTAATTAAAATTTCAAGATGCAGCATTAATGGAGGAGATTACCTAAGGGGTATTCAATCAGTTATTAGCCAAACCCATAAAAATTAATCAAGAATCATTTGCTATTTGATATTAGCATTTTATATTTCTCATTCACGCTAAAGGAAATCCCATTAAAGAATCTAATTTATTTTTCATTACACTCACCTTTACAAGAATTGAAATCAAATCTTGCCAGATCATGATAGTGAAACTAGCAAATTAACTGTGGAGATGAAGCCCTGTGCTTAGGAAGGGAATAAGCCAAAGGCCAAACTCCACAGTAGATCTAATCTGGTTTGCAAAAATATATTTGTTCCGTAGTCGCGTGTGTATTTATCATCAGCAACGCTCCCCACCCCAGAATTCATAGCCCACACATGTCTACACAAACATCACCTACGTACATGGGGCATGCAAATTATGTTTGGCCTGTAATTACAAAAAATATTGGACTTGTTCACAAATCCAAGTTCCAATTTTCATCAGTAAAAATGGGAAGTTTCTCATCTATAAAATGGAATCAGAAATACTACAACCGCAGGTGACCGTGATGAAGGGTTTCTAATCATGACGAAGAAAAGGGCCTGCTTGCCTGCTGGGCATCTGTATAGGACCTAAGTGGTTTGTACTGTAATCTAGTTTGACCTGAGAAAACACAAGTGTGTGTGTGTGTGTGTGTGTGTGCGCGTGTGCTCGCAAGTGTGCCTGGGTGTGTGGGCCTGTGGTTCTGGGTGCATTTGCCTGCTCTATCGTGTAGTGGGACCACAGCCCCAGCTCCTGTTCATGAGCAGGGTTGGGGAACTGGGCCAAGACATTGCAGCTATATTGGATCCATTGAGCGCATCTTCCATGGGAAGCTGGGGATGGGTGGCCATGCTGGGACACAGACCCTGGTTTGGAAACCCTGCCTCTTGCTGGCCTGGAGCATCTTCAAGCGTGCTGGTGGTTCTTCTTCATAATCCCAGATCATGGCACCTGTCACACCCAGTAATAATTAAATGATCTAGAAGCTGGTCCTTAAAAAGAAAATCTCTAGAACCATTCCCGAAAAGAGGGGGGGCAGTTATAGCTTCTAAAGACAGAAGAGAAAGGGAAGCTGAGAGAAGGGAGGAGTGTTCATCAACAGCCAGGGAAGAGGAGTAAAAGGAGCTCTGAAAGCCCCAGCAAATAGAAAGCAAAGCACATAAAGCTCAAAAGAAATGAATTCAAATATACAGGGAGGACAACCAGTGGACAGTGAGTTCTGCAGTCCGCAGACCCCTATTGTCAGGAAAAAATAACCTGGAAAATAGGGACACGAAATAAAAGGAAATAAAAGGTTGGAAAATCACATACTCAACAAACCCTAACCTAAAGGAAGTTGGTGTGGATCTATAACTATCAAAGGAAATAGGCTTTAAAGCAAAAAGTATGAGAAGACATCAAAACGGTCACCCCAGCCTTGGCGCTATCCATCCATATACAAGTTCTTTACACTCTGTGTACATAAATATTTAACCACGAGTAATATGCTTCTAGAACTCGGCTCTTTGTTTGGAAAGTAACTTTATTAGACAGAAGGAAGAGGGCTGCAGAAGTGGTCAGTGGGAGAAGCCATAAACCACATCCTCCTGGAGTCCGAAGAAACAGGCCGAGCGCCATTTTGGAATGGCATGTTCACTGGTGGACTCTTAGAACGGTCATCATTAATGGTCCTTTGCCAAAAGCCCAGGCTCAGTGGGCCAGTCTTCAGGGAATATGTTGCAGGAGTCTTGACAGTAAGGTTGGGGTGGGGAGCTGCTTAAATGGAGTTTGGTCTCTGTTTCAAGCATTCATTTTGCAATTATGAGCCCTCGTATGCGCCTTCCATTTGGAAAATAATTTGGGCCATCTACTCTTCTCCATGTGCTTTACTAGAATAAAAATAAGACATAAACAAAACACAGTTCTCCCACCTTCAGGGAGCACAGAATCTGGTGAGGAAGATAGATCTGAATCAAATAATTACACAAATAAACATAAAATGCTATCTGGGGGCCGTGCTCTGCAGGAGAGCCACTGCAACCTGGGGCTGCCGAGAAGGGCTGGCCCAGTGAAGGGGAAGGGGCCTTCTCCTGGGAAGGGAGGCATCACCAGACTCTGGATGGAGAGGAAGGTCAAGGACATGGGAAGCACCCTGCTAAGCGGGCACTGAACTCGTGGGTAGAAGGTGTTGTCTTTCTCCAAGACAAAAAATGAAAGCAAAATAGATGGGCCGAGCTGGCTGCAGACCATCACCCCCTTGGACGGGCAGGTATGTCGACTACCTTAGAACCGCACAGCACGGGCAACGGTAAACACGTTGCAGCACCTTGAACTTGAAGAGTCGTGGTTGGCAGGGAAAATAACTGTGAAAAGATAACAATGACACAGGTGGATTTTGTATTCCAAATCACAAAGCTTTTTGAGGATTTTAAGTCGCACACATACACACAAAGAAATCATCCTGCAAGCTGACCCTATGAACCCCCTCATGCTTTGGCTGCGTGGTGTTAGAGTCTGGGAACAATATCCGGTCTGAGTTGACACATTAGCTTTGGGGCCAATTCTGAATTTCTTATTCATTCTACCGAGTTCTGAGAACTCAACTGCATTCCAACCACTCAGTCTGCCTTTGAAGTAGTGTCTACTGCCTGTATCATAACTCTTGCCCCCCGGGGGGGAATTCAAACCAATTTACGGCAACTCAGGACTAGCACTGCACAAACTTCAATTATCACTAGGATGGGAAGTGGGAGGTATCCATGGTGACCCAGAAGGAAAGCAGGGAGTCAGTTTATCCATCAAACACACACACACACGGGTGTAAAAGACCCAGAGTATGCCGAGTGCAATTTTAACCGTGGTTGTGTCTGTGTACTGGGATCCCGGCTCAACTCTACTTCTTCTTTATGTTTACACAAATTTCCTAAATGGTCTGCCATCAACCAGGTTCATCTTTTATCCCTAAAACAAGAAAATGGCGCTCTATTTGGTCTTGGAGGCAAATGTCAATGAGTGACAACTTGAAAGCCCCTGGGTTGATTTGCTTTGCTAAGGGAAGACTGCTTTGGCTCATATATTGCACGGGAGATGATCAGAAAATCTAGGCCCAGACCCTGGGACTAACATCACAACTGTCCTGAGCCCAAGGCATCCATGTCTGAGGGGGGCTGCAGCAAATCCCCACAAACCTGGACGGCTCGAAACAACACATTGTTTTTCCTCTTGTATTTCCAGACGTAGATGTCTGAAACCAAGGTGCCAGCAGGACCTTGCTCTGTCCCCCAAGCCTCTGGGGACTGGTGTTTCTTTGCCTTTTCCCAGCCAGCAGTCCTGGGCATGAAGGGACCTCTCCACTCTTTGCCGCTGCTGTTGTACAATATTCTCCCTCTCTCTGTCTGTCTCCAAGTCTCTGTGTCTTGACAAGGACACCGGTCACTGGATTAGGATCTTAACTGGCTGGCATCTATCTGCAAAGAGGCTGTTCGGAGGAAGGTCACAGTCAGGCCTTGGGGTTGGGCTTGACTATCCCTGTGGGAGCACAGCCTGACCGCAGCCAGGCCCTATCCAACCCAGCTGCATTTTACAATCACACAGAGAGTCCTAAGATGCCAGTGTCCAGGGGCCCCCGGAGCACGGCCATCAGAACCAGCAGATGGAACAGGAGGCCCAGTAGTCATTGGGTTCCTCAGGGGGCTCCAGTGTGTGGCCAGGTCTGAAATCCAGGGGCTTCTCCCTTTAGAGAGCCAGAGCCTGAGCCAGGTGGCACCTAAGAACCAGCTGGGACTCCTCTGAAACACGGGCCCCTGGACCCTGACCCTGGATTCGGATTTTCTTCCTGGGTCCACACTGGGTACAGGTAAGCAGGGACATTTGGTAAACTCTGCTTGAGTGATGACAAGAGCTGGGGCCTGCCTGGTTGTCATCCTGTCTGTCCTTGGTGTGTTGCAGAGGGAGCTGGGACTTTGACCCTCTCCTGACTAATGGGACCTCAGTGGGAATTTTGGAAATTCCTGGGAAAGGTCCTGGACAGCCACATATGGTGGTGAGGTCTGGAGGGAGTCCTGTTAGGAGGCTGCCTCCTCCAGGAAGAGGAATGTAGGAAGTGTCTGAGTGTACAAAGAGGTGCAGGTCCTGCCCAACTCTACTGGCCCTGTGGACACTGTGTATATGTGGAGGGGCACACGTTCTAATGTACACAATGGTGCCATCATTGGGTAATTTCCTCTCAACAAAGGCCAGGTTGAAGGAGGAGATAACCCTGGAGTTTCCATTTTTTTGTGTGGCTCTGCGAAGATAAGCATCAGGAACCCCAGCAGCCATCTTGTGACCACGAGGCCCAGAAGTTGAGTGAGACAGTGAAGAGGACAGAGATCAAGAAGAACAGCACCTGGTTCCTAAAGACGTGCTGAGTTCACTAACCTTGCCGCCGCTTTTTAAATTGAGTTTTATTGGTACATTATGGTCATGCATAGTGAAGGAATTAATTGTGACACATTCCTATGTGCACTTGGCCAGTTTCATTTTCCTGGTACGTCCTCTCCTCCCTCCGCCGGGTTTCCTTCCTCTACTCTACTAGTCTCCCTTCTATTTCATGAAAGCCCAGCACTTTTAATTCCTTTGTCCTCTCTAGCTTTCCACACATGAGACCAAACACAGGGCTCAGCCACAGTTTTCTGAGTTGGGCTTATTTCACTTAACAGTGCTCCCCAACTCTGCAGTTTTCCTGCAAATAACAGAAGTTCATTCTTCTTTATGGTTAAATAAAACTTCCATGTGGTGTGTGTGTGTTTGTGTGTGTGTGTGTCTCACATTTTCTTTATTCATTCATCTATTGACAAGCACCTGGGATGTCAATAACGTGACTATGGTGAATTGTGCCACCATAAACAACCATGCAGCCTCTGACCTCAAACTTCATGCCTTATGTTAAAACACAATAATCAAGCCAACAAAAACAGGTTTGGAACTAGCCTCTTACTAGTCCTAGACCTGGAATAGTTGTAGGAAGGCATTTTCACTGAGAGAATTCCCCAGAAAGATCTAGACTTCTACTTAAGAGCAGGAAGGAGGATTTACTCTCAGAAAACAAATATAAAACTGAAAACAAATCAAAAATATTGTATAAACAAACGTCACTGTAAAAACCAGGTATTTATATCCTAAAGAATGAAATTGGACCATCATATTATGCCATATGCAGATTGAAGTCAATGTGGCTTAAGGATCTAAATAGGATCTAAAACTATACAAGACTTAGAAGAAAACAGGAGAAAAGCTTCATGGCATTGAATTTGGCAAGAATTTCTTAGAGACATAAAATTAACCAAGCCTATATCAATATCCAAAATATATAAACAACTCCTATAATTACAACTCAACTATAAAAAAATCAATTTTAAAAATGGGCAAAGAAATTGAATAGGCGTTGTCTCAAGAAAGAGCTGAAATACAGCCAGGAAGTAGGTAACAAGATACTCAACTTCACTGATCACTGGGGAAGCACAAACTACAACCACAAGAATGTCCCTAAACACCCGTCTCAGTGGCCCCATGGAAACAGAAAAGTTTGAGAAGTGTTGGTAAGGATGTGGAGAAACTGGAGAAAGCAGATGACCTTGGTGGGAATGGAGGATTTAGTGGCGGCTGTGGAAAGCTGGGTGGGGGCTCATCAAGTAATGAAGACAGAGTGGCTCGTGATCCAGCAACCCACTCCTGGCTGCTTATCCAAGAGCTAAAACAAGGTCTTCAAGATGCTTCTATCCATAGGAATATCATGCAAATCAGCCAGAAAGTGGAAGCAACACAAGTGTCTATCAACAGGTGAGTGGATGAGCAAAATGTGATAAATGCATAAAGTGGAATAGTGTCTAGCCTTCAAAAAAAAACAAACAAAAAAAAAAACAAAGGAAATGTGGATATTACTTCAATATGGATGGACTCAGGTACATGAAGTAGATCTTATGCTACAGGAAATAAGTTCCTCCTTCTCTCTCCCTTCCTCTCTCCCTCTCTCTCTCTCTCTCTCTCTCTCTCACACACACACACACACACACACACACACACACCGCTGCACATTTCCACTTACACGAAGGGCCTAGCATAGTTAAAATGATGACAGCAGAAGATAGAATGCTAGTCACCAGGGATTAGAAAGAAAGGGAAAAAGAAGCTGTACATTAAAAGATTAATATGGTGAGTTCTATGCTATATATATTTAATTAAAAATACATTTTTAAATCAATGACCTTGATGAACCTGGATGCAAAAATCCTCCACAAAATCCTCTTAAACAGAATCCAATAATAGGTTAAAAGGTATTCACCATGATCAAGTGAGAATCAACTCAGGGATGCAAGGCTGGTTCTCCAAATAGAATACTACCCAGCAATAAAAAGTATGATATGAATGAAGTATTGATATGCACAAAAAGATGGCGGAGTTTCAAAACAATTATGTTAAAAATAAAGCATCCAGAAACAATGAATCATAAATTATTCTCTGTATGTAAATATCTAGAAAATGCAGAATATGATGACTGAGAGAAGATCAGCAGGGAAATACGAAATGTTAAATTACCAAGGGTCACAGGAAAATTTTAAAATCAATGAATGTGTTTGGTATACTGATCATACTGATGGTTATATACAGGTATAGACTTATAACTTTTAAATTATGCACTTTAAGTAGGATTGGTTTTATTTTACAAATGTGTGTGTGCATGTGTGTGTGTGTGTGTGTGTATGTGTAGCAAACCCTAAGACCAGCAAACCAAATCCACAACTAAGCACATACTCAATTGTGGCAAGCTAAAAGTTTTCCTCTGAGATAAGGAGCAAGACAGGACACAAACTCACATCCAAAACAAAAAGAAAGAAGTAAAATTGTCTCTGTTTGCAAATGACATAACTCTATATATGAAAACTCTAAAGATGCCACCAAAAGATAGCTAGAAGTAATAAATTCACTAATATCACAGGATAGAAACCAACATACAAAAATCAGTTGCATTTCTATAAACAAACTGAAAAATCTCAAAAATTAAGAAGGAAAACAATCTTATTTACCATAGCATGAAAACCAGTAAAATATTTTGGAATAAACTTAACCAGGTAAAAAATCCGTGCACTGTGAAATCTAAGGCACTGATGAAAGAATTGAAGGTGACACAAATAAATGCAAAGGTAGCCCATGTTCATGGATCGAAGCCATTAGCATTGTTAAAATGTCCATAATGCCCACAGGCATCTACAGATTCAATGCAATCACTATCAAAATTTCAATGGTCTTTTCATAGGAATATTCAAAGTAATCCCAGAATTCATGTGGAACCACAAAGACCCCAGATACTCAAGGCAATCTTGAACCAAAGAATCATTCCAGATGCACCTCCATGCCTCACAGCTGACGGGCTCTGAAAGTTCCACCAACTTCCATAGGACCCAGCAATTTCACTCTCTGAAAGAAGTGGAGATGTAAATCCATACAAAGCCACATAGACGAGCATTCAAATCAACATGGTTTAATGAAACAGCCCGATGTCTTTTAAGAGATTGAATGCAAAATCAAATCGTGATATATCCACAAATGAAATATTGCTCAGCAATAAAAGACTACTGATACAACAGAGGTCACTCTCAAAACCATTATGCTCAGGGAAGCAGACTGTCATAAAAGGCTATATATTGTATGATCACATAGATGTGAAATTTTCAGAAAATGAAAAACTGGAGTGCAGAAGCCTCGGTTGCATCTGAGGGCAGCTCTGTGGGGTGAGGGCATATTCTAAAACTGGGCACTGGTGATATTTTCCCAATTGTATGAATTTAACAAATCTCATTGAGCTATACATTATAAATGGGTGAACTTATTGCATGTAAATAAAACCTTAAATAAAGCAGTCGTGAAATGCATAACATGCAGGGGCTGGTCTTTTGGGGTGGGAGGACAATTCTCCAGTCTCTTCTCAAAGATGGAGGAGAGTGACATAAATTCAAGTTTTTAGTTGATTGGAATTTTTGTTAAAATTAGGCCATAAAGCTCACCCTGCTGCTCTTATTGAAGTATCTCAAATATGGCTTAAATACACATTTAATGTACATCTGATGAGATTCCTTAGCCAACTAATTATTAAGCATGTTTAATGGAGTTTAACAACTGCATATGAGATACATAGTCCTTTTTGCATAGATTTATCCTTATCGAAATACTTTTAAGATAATGGATTTCACTCGCTTAGATTGCCTTTGTGAATAACCATCACTATGGTCTCCACAATGATAGTACTTACATTTCTATCAGTTAGTAAAAATCTACCCAATTAACATGCATATCATTATTGTTGGTCTTTTTTATGGATTTATGATTCTGTGTGCTTATAATATTTTAAAGAGATTTAGACAAAGTAGGAAATGCACTTTATTTGGGGAAAGATGTTCATATATATATATATATATATATATATATATATATATATATATATATATATCTTGGTACTGTATTTGCGGCTGGTGAGAACAAGTCTGCAGGTCATCATAAGTCAGATTTTGGAGAAATGCAACTTTGGGGAGGCACAAAATTTGAAAGCCAAAGTCAAGTCCAGATTTATTTTCTGGAGCACAGAGCAGGCATTAACATAAATTCTCCTGGAACCAGTCTGAAAAGATTAACTTTTTAGTAGTTGCTGCAGAGCCTCAGGAAAAAGGTTGGGCAGCCCTGACTTGCATGTTGCTCTAAGAATATGTGACAAGACGGGTCACGTCTCTCCATAATGGCTTCTCAGCTTCCACCCTTTCAACCTACACTGGGTTTGCAAATGACCAAGCAGCACATTCCACATGCCCGCTCCCTTACTTTAATTTCCATTCTTTGGTTTCTGAGCACCCTTCCTGCACTGCAGGATAGAAGTCGTGCTGTTTATTTCTTATTTTTCTGCAGTTCTTTTCCCCCTAGGCCCTTTGCAGGCTGGGCCAGCGCTCTACCATGGAGCTGCACCCCGTCCTGCAAACCTGTCTATAAGTCCTCCAGCTGATTCAGCTCCTAAAGTCATGTCCTGTCACTTCAAAACCTCTGTTTCTGCACATATCCAATTCCGTGGCAGAGAAAAAAAAATCTTTGCAATCCTTATTAAGAGATTTGATTTGAAAGTGATATCATACTTTTATGTCCAGTGAGATTTTCTTTCTGTTTTGCTGAGGATGCTCACTCCAATAATGTGGTTTGTAAAATCTATGGACTTTCCTTTTTTAATTTGAATTCTCTGACCCTCTGAAATAGGATCCATCAGGACACATTAACGGTGTGGGTTTCTCAAGTCCACTTCGGCTTTTGCCACCGTTACTTTCTGAGTCTCCAACATACCAGGAAGTGTATGTTATAACTCAATGCATCTCATAAAGAGATAGGATGTAAGACCTTCCAGAACTGCACCTAGATATAACAAATTACTGATGCCCGCGCCTCCTTCCCATAGGTTCGGCCACACTGGGTCTGAACAAGGGCACTGATGTGGTGTCAGACCTCCATGTGAGCCAGTGTCCCAGTCCGGCTTGAGAATCACTCCGAAGGGGTCCAGGATCTCAGAGACAAGCATCATTCGGCTCTGCAATGTCCATGCTTTCTTAGGTGATTATTAGGCTGTTGGAAGGAGCTAGGGTCCCCAACTCAGCCTGCTCAATCTGAGCAACATGCAGCCAGGGGGGACTGAACTGTGACCTTGGGCTCATTGCCACCCATCTGCCACCAGCTGAGCTATCCCGTGGCTGCTGCCTCCGTGGTTGCACGTGGCTGCAGTGCTCCTGCCAAAGTCTGATTTAATTAAGTAAAATAAACAAGTAAATAAGGATGGGACACAAATCAGGAGAAGAGGGTCTCCCAGCAAGTGACAAATAGCCCCTGTCCTTCCTTGGAAAGGACGTGAAGTCTGGCCCTGTAAACCGTGGCTGTCATGTCATCTTGAGCTTTGTAAGTGTGACAAAACCCACCCCCCCCAGTTCCAGCAGAGAGATGTGAAGACCTAGAGCTAGCTTCCAGGACCCACCAACTATATTTAGCTTCCAACAAGGACCAAAATCTCAATGAGAAAATAAGCATAATGCAAACGATCTGCTGAACATGGAAACTGGGTAAGAGGGACCTCAGCGTGGACTGGCACTGGCTTGGACAGCCTAGAGCTGAATGAGAGGTGTGCGAAGGCCTGGTGGGCCAGGAGCGCTGCGTGGGCCTCCCAGCTCAGCCCTGGGCTTGGTGCTGGACACCAGGAAAGACTTGCCTTCTGGATGGTGTTTTGGTGGCCAGGTGAGCAGCAAATTAATAGGAGAAATGGGTGCTCCTGGGAGTGCCAGATACCACGGCGCATGCTGACATGGTGGAGGATTCTGGGCTCTCTCACAGCCCTGGCTGCACATCCTGGGGACTGCTTGCTGGTGTATACACTGGGTACAGGGAGCAGCAGGCTCACCATGCAGACCAGAGCACTTGGGAGTACTGAAGGACGTGGCAGGATGAGCAGCATGGCTCCTGGTGTAGGCCTGAGCAACCAGCTGGCTATCAGTACCATCTTCTCAGCCTGGCACACAGACAGAAGACCGGGTATGGGATGTTGTCTTGAAGCTGGGCACGGTGGCTCACTCCTGTGATCCCAGCTACTCGGGAGGCTGAGGCTAGAGGACTACAACTTTGAGGTCAGCCTGGGCAACCTAGTGAGACCCATTCTCAAAATAAAATAAAAACAGCTGGGGATCTAGCTCACTGTCAGGGTGTTTGCTTGGCAGGACGAGGCCCCAGGTTCAATTTCCAGTACTGCAAAAAATAAGTCAATAAATAAACACGCATCTTGAACCCAGTAAGTCTGAGACATCCCCCTGGGGGTTGGGGAGTCTCTAAGTGGGCAGTGAAACATCCAGGCCTGGGCTCACAGGAGGGCCCAGAGTAGAGACACAAAGGTAGAAATGACCAGGACATCAATGCTCTGGGCCTGGCTGAGGTCCCTTCCTGGGCTATGGTCTTGCACAGTGATGTGGCCCCTCCATCCCAAACATTGCTCTGCTGGGGCAGGGGTCTCTGAATTTCCACCAGGTGACAGGGGGTCCAGGGCCTGTCCACTGACAATAGAGCTTCACAGTGGAGAGGGGCCCCATGTTCCTGAGGGCCTGCGGGCCACCTGGTGTCTTCAGAGGGCCTATGGTAATGGGAATGGAGCAACGTGATGGTGAAGGCTGGGGAGTATCGAAGAATATTGAGCTTGTTCCTCCCAAAGGCCTTTGGAGATTGGGAAGGTGACCCTTGGTCAGCATCTCAGGCCTGATCAGTGCACGGGTGACTGTGACCAGCTTAAAACCCCAGAGTGATCTCACTCTGCCTCCCAGAGTGATCCTCACGGCACCCGTCCTCTTCCCGTTAGTGTGGGCCGAGGACATTCAGTTCATTTTTACATCAGCCTAAGGAAAATGGTGAAGGCTTGTCAGGCCAAGGGTGTGTTCAGGCCACTCTGCAAAGGACTTCCAGACTAGGCTCAGCCAGCCCACCCATCAGCGCAGGGATGGCCGACCCCACTGGAGGTCTTGCTGACACCCCTGAGAGTCACAGGTCAGAAAAGGACAGAGACTCTACAGGAAACCCTCCTGGAGGACCACCCGTTTACTTCCACGGGTCTGGGGCAGCCCTTTGATGTTTATTAATTTTCTCAGTCCCTTCCGTATCAATCGAATTAATTCCTTAGTTTCATGTACCGTGAAGCTGATAGGCTTCTCTCCGCCCACCGAGAATTCTGCTGCCTTTGACAATTTGACATGCATCTTTCTGTAGGGATAGACGAGGGATCAGAGCCCATTTAGTTAAAGGCTACAGGCAAAACTTCACCTAGTTTCAAAGAGTAGCACTTCATGCCATCAGACGAGGTCTATCAACAGACCTGGTTAAACATTCGTGTCGCGTCTGGGAGGCTGTGAATGAAGAAGTTTCTCGGGAGCAGCGTGGAGGACACCCGCGGTTGTCAGTCTGAGATGTGTGCCGAGCTCCCGGCACATCCTGTGGGATCCTCAGGCTTCTCAGCGAAGACGGTGACCCTCTAGATTGAGAGCTTCCAGCACATGCAGTGCACCTTGCTTTGAGAAACCAAGGTCACAAGACAAGCTAAC
The DNA here is from genome assembly GCF_047511675.1 of Marmota flaviventris. NCBI lineage: Eukaryota > Metazoa > Chordata > Mammalia > Rodentia > Sciuridae > Marmota > Marmota flaviventris. The sequence continues at coordinate 125,812,332 of NC_092498.1, forward strand.
CCCGGGCCTCGGCGATTCCTCTGGACTTCAGCCGTCGGTATCGGACTTTGCTTGCTGCTCATCCTAGGTGCCACCAATCCAGAAGCCTCTACACCAGAAAACTCCTACAGAATCTGGACTCCGCCCTCCATTCAGAGGGGACTGGACCTCCAAGCAGTGCAGAAAGACTGCTGCGCCCCCCAACTGATTCCTGCTCTAGAATGCTTCTCCAAAAACAAACCAGGAACCTAGGTTTTTGCCCATTTCCTAGTTTTTAAATGTGGTGATCCACTGAAGAAGAATTGAATCCGTTTATTCCAAGCAAGACATATCCATGGGCTGTGTTCAGTCTGTAGCTCAGTTGCTTGGGTTATTAACTCCGATTTCATCAGCACGGGAAGAAGCTGTTCCCTCCAAGGAAGGCACTCGAGTCCAGCTGTGAGGATCACCGTGCCCCATGAAGGAAAGAGGCACCCATACAGGCTGGGCACACCTGAAGCTGGTGCCCTGTGCGGCATGAAGCAAGCCAGGCACAGAAGCCCCCAAATGGCAGGACGCAGGGCACACAAGGTGCGGACATGTGACCAGTGGCCATCTGGGACGGAGGCTGTTGGGTGCCACGTGGCTCCAGGCTACAGAATTTCTTTACAAGATAAAAAGGTGGGGAAAGTCTCTATAATTAACTGGGGTGAGGCTGTAGGTATCTGAACATGTTAAAAACTAATGGACCACATATTTTACATGAGTGAATTGTGTAAGATATGAACCATCTCAATAAAGCTGTCCCCAAAAGAGACCAAGAACAGAAACCTTCTACATTTTGAGTGTAAAGCTGAAGTTTTTAGCACACAAAATCAGCCCCCAAATCTGTGGGTGTCACTTAGCTCCCCTCCGCCCCTAGAAACACCGGCTAAAAACTAAAGTTATGTTGGGTTTCTGAAATCGTGGCCTCTGGTGCAGTCCACACCACGTCTTCCTTTTTGACATTCCCACTCCCCATGCAGGCACCTGAAGACTAACAGGGAATAAACCCCATCCCCCTGTGCTTTCTCCAGCACAGCTCTCTCGGGATGTCTAGCCAGCCTCAGCCTCACATTTAAGATGAGGCAAATATCGAGATTTCCCCTCCTCTTTGGAAATTCCAATTGAAAACAGAAATCTCAAGGATGAAATTGGCTTAAAGTCTTACATTTCTTAATGTGCCTTTGTCTTATTAGTGGGAAGGAGGCTATGCAATCATTATGTGGGGGGACAAAGGTTAATCCGAGCCCCTTTGCTGATACAATACGCCCTGCCGGGATTTGTGTACACAATGCAGAGCCTCTTGAGGAGGCCCCTGGGTGCCATGGGCTTGGCTAAGCCCAGCCTGTCTTCCTCGAAGAACGAAAGTTCTTCTCACTACCACTTTGCAACTTCCTCCCAGCTAATGCAATAAACAAGAGGCCACACTGGCCCTGTCCTCAAGGCCCTCAGGAGGGTGTGGCCTAGCTGTGGAGCATCTTTCTAAATCCAAGCAGAAGCAGCAGGCGGGCTCCCCTGCAGCTCCTTGAGGGGATTTCAGTAATGCCATCTAATCAGCTTAAGGAGTTAATTAAACAGCTGTCACTTAGCTTCTTAATTCTGATGCTAGATGCTAAGTGAGATTTGAAATTAGTTATGCAAAACCAAGACGTGCTTTTGTGACACTGAGATTTCCTCCAGCAGCACAGGATAAAGAAACCTTATTCCCAGAGAGCAGGGGCTGACGGTGAGCCAGAGGAAGGGCTGGGTCCTGGGAAAATACTCCTCTTGCCAAGCGCAGACGACCAGGCGAAAGTTCACCGCCCGCCTGACTGAGGGACAGAGGAGCCTCGGCTCCCAGGGAGACTGGCCAGCTGACCCCCAGAGGTCAGCCAGACCCATGAAGTTCTCTGTTCAGCCTTCGCTTGGCTCTCGTGAACGGCAGGCCAAAGGTCAAGTCAGCAACTCCCCCTGAAACAGTGATTCTCGGCTCCTCTGGAGGAATTAAGATATGGGCACCCTGTTCTAAAGTGCAGCGGTTGCTGGAGCTGAAACTGCCCACTGTGGATCTGGATGCCATCCTGCCCACCAGGTGACTGTCACCACCTCCAGGCCTAGGGTGAGGATAGAGTTGGATCCCTTGACACGTCGTCATCACCGGCAAATCATACGAGAATGGTGCAGCCCCCTGCCCACCTGGGTCCCCTCCCAGAGACAGACCTGAGGTGGATCTGCAGGACGTGGAGGTGGCCAGGAGCTCCTGCTTGGTAATCCTGTAGCTGTTTTTGTCAGGCTCCCACTGCCCCTGCAACTAGTGCTTACCATACAGGACAGCAGAGCCCAGTCCTCTGCAGAGATCGGGTTCCACTGGGAGCACTTGATGCCTACCTAACACACAGTCAACATCACCCTTGAAAGTCCCTCAGGCCAGCTGTGAACACAGTCTGAGGCTCCAGACTCCGAACTTCCCTCTGGTGTGGAGGATCGGTGCTCCTGGATCCCACACTGGGTCCCCTTCACCAATGCCAATGCTCTCACCAGGCCTTGGGGCTCAGCTCCCCGCCTCCCAGGAGCTTTGCAGGCCAGACACTGTTTAGAACCTGCTTCCCAGACCAGGACACTGAGAGGCAGGGATTGCGAAATTCTGTGGCCTGGAGGGGTCAAAGCTGGGGGCTGAAGGCAGGTGCTGCATCCAGAGACTGAAGGCTGACACAGACTGGGCGTGCTAGGTGTCACCTACTCTCAGGATGAGAGTGAGATGCCCCTTGGCCCGGCTGACTTCACTAGCGTGTGTGCCTCTAGGGCTCACGCCCACCAGGGTGGGCTCCCAGGCACCCCTGAGAGGCAGGCACTCTGGTTTCTCAGGGATCAAGATGTTATCTCCTCCCCCCCCCCCAGTTTTATTGAGGTATAATTGACAAATAGAGATTTTATTTAAAGTGTCCAACGTGGTGTTTTGATTATACAGTGAAATGATTGCCACTATCAAGCTAATTAACACGCATATCACCTCACGCATTTTAGAAGTGAGAGCATCTAAGATCTACTCTCTTTACAAGGTTCTAGCATGCAGTCTGTTTCGGACATTCTTACTAACTACACCCTCAGCCTGCTCACTAGATTCCTGGAACTTTCATCTCACCGCTACAAGTTTGGGCCCTTTGACCCAAATCCCCCATCTCCCAGCCTCTAGCACCCACAGCCGCCTTCTCCTTCCTGCTGGGAGTTCTTCTTCATTAGACCCCACGTGTCCATGAGGCCATGTAGCATTTGGCTTTCTGGTGACATGGTCTCCTGATTAGATGTGTTTCCTTGAAATTGTAAATATAACCAGCAGAGGAAGCTAACCCAGAACACGCGTGTTGAGTAAGGAGAGGAAATCGGAGGCAACAGGGAAGGCCCACCCGCACCAGAGGTACTAAAGTGTCCACAAAGCCGGATGCAACCCTCATGCCAGGAGAGCCCAAGGGGGTGACCGAGGGATGGAGAATGGGCCTGGGGAAGGGCTGCCCTCTGTGGCCTCTTGTGGAGACTCCTTGGCAAATGTAGTGTATCAGCAACAAGCACGGGCAACCTTGGTGACACCGTTACATTTGCATTTTTTCATTTTTTAAAAAGACAGCCCATGGGTGGGCTCCGGGGGCAGGAGCAGCCAGCCCACGTGGGAGGTACGTGAACTGACCCTGCCAGGGGTGAGGTCTGGTGGCTTCCCTCAGGTGGGAGGAGCTTATTTTGTGATTCCAATGTGACTGTGAAAGGCAGCAGCTGCCCCCGCTGTAAGCCACTAGGCCCAGGTGCTGATGGACTTTAAGCAGCAGAGCCGTGCACACATCTGCACGGGACACAGGGGCCAAACTGCCCCATGGTTTCCGTTTGTCAAAAGAGGTGCCCAGGGTGTTTATGGCGGTGTGGCGAGGTTGCTCAGAGGTGGAGATTTCCCTGGTCAGCCACCAGTGCCTCCGTCCAATGTGCTGTCCACCAACTCATCGGGCAGCCACTGCACGGCAGGAGAGTGGAGAAACAGCACGTGGCCAGACACTCAGGGCAAGGGCAGGTGGCAGGTGCGTCACTCTGCTATTAGGTCATCGACCTAAAGCACCACGGTGAGTGAAGGCCCTGCAGGGGACGCCAGGGGACACTAGGGGATGCCAGGTCTCCAGACTTGCTCGTTACAGGGCAATAGGGTGACCAACCAGAAGGGTCAGCCACCCAGCACGTGGAGGTACCTGAGCACTCCAGCCAGGCTGGGGGGTGGTCGTCAGAGTTCACTGCACGTGTGTCTTTCTGAAGCTGGAGAGGGTCATGTGCTCATCGGGGTGTGTCCACTCACGTGGCCGTGACAAGTAGCTCCCTGCTACATTGACGTGTGATGAGAGACGCTGTACTGCTGCTCCTGCCACCCGCCCTAGGCCGCCCATGGGGAGTGCCCTCCACATGGTGACTCAGGTACCCAGGCTGTTGGGGCCACCTTGCCCCACCTAGACCAATCAGGTTTCTCAGTCACCGGGGGGGGGGGGGGGTGCTATTGAGACTGGAGGGGCAATTGATTGGGAAAGCTTTATGGCCTCAATTCAGAAAAAAACAACACAACCCCCACATTTTAATGGCTACAAGAGCCACCGACTCTAACTGACTGCATATACCTGGGAAGCATGGAGGGCTGAGTGGCATATTTGCGGGAGGTGCGCCAAGAGCTGGCCTCCCTTCCTGCTACCCTCAGGGGGCCAGGGTGGTGGCCAGACTTCGCTTCTGAACCTCAGTAGCTGTCATATCACGTGCTGCTTTTTGTTTTAGTTTTTTATTTTCGTACAGGATATGTGAATAATTTATCCATGATAGGAGGAGAAAACCCTTTCTTGTATGATCTAGGCTTTGTCTTAAGCCAAGCAGCGTATTTATTTTCCCAAGAAACCTAAGTTCTCACTTTTGTGTCCCCGTCATATTTAGTATCATAGAGTTTATTCTTCTGAGGACAAAAACTCTTATGTTTCCATGGCTTCTTGGCATTGGGAGGTAGAGTTGAGCGTAGCGGGTAAATAATTCCAATATTATGCAATTTTGATGTAAGAGAATTAATAGACTTAGAAGAACATGGCTTTCTGTACTTAACCCCAGGCAGGTCCTGAAGCATATGTGTGGAGGGAAACTACTGTTGGCCACTGCCCAGGATTCCTCACGACAGCCCCCACTGCACAAAGCTCCTCTTTCCTGGGAAAGTTCCAGAATCCACTTTGCTCCATTTTCCCTGAGAAGGAGTGGAAGCCGTGAAGGTGTGGCACGGTGGCTGACCCCGTCCACTGGATGCACCTGCGCCATATTTAGCTTCCACCCAGGGAAGCCTGCACTTTCCTGGCTCAGGCGCCAGACGAGACAATGAGGTTCTAGAACCATCAGTCTGATCCGTAAGCTCTGCAGGTCTGACAGACTCAGCAGGTCCACGGCAGGCCCGCTCTGGGGTTCCAACATGGGCCTTGGCTGGAATCTGTGTCCTCAGCCCCGTGGATTTTCCCTGACAAATCCCTTTCTGCTGAAACAAGCCAGAGTGGATTCTGTAGTCTGCAACTAGATCCTTCAATCCTGCATGTCCTGAAACTCCACGCTGCTTCCAAGACCTTTTGAAGGGTGGGCAAATATGGCGAGAAACAGAGGCATGTTTTATTTACTGTTTATTTGTTATTTCTTTTGTGTTTGTTTTCATAAACAAGAAAGCAGGAAGATGTTGCCAAAGCATCAGAAGAAAATCAAAAAGCTTCAAAGCGTAGTCAGATCTCAACTGTGTCCCCAAAGCCTATAGTCTGGCTTCCCAGACAGCATCAGGTGGACATCGTGAGCCTGGGTCAGGGAGAGTGCAGCCCACCTCTGAGGCCTGCAGGGTCAGCACCAGCACGTTCCTCCTGATTCCCTGAAGCAGGAGGTGTGGGCTCCTCAGGAGAGCTGGCCGGCCCTCCCGGCTTCAGGCAGCAAGGAGAGCTTTGCTTCTGAGCCCTGCTGCGTGATTCCTCTAAATGCCGGCTACATGCCAGCATGCAAATGAGAGTGCCCAGGTGGGTTTCTTTTCCAAAACACACTTGCCCAATGCCTTGCTCTCCTGGGGAATATGTCTGCCTGCACAGTAGATGGCGTCATGTTTCTGGAGCCCAGGTCTCTAGTCTGTCAACCCCCTCAGCCTCCTTCCTGCTGGACACTCCTGTGAGCGAAGACCTATCCCCCCCTCAGGTCACTCCACATAACCATCCACACGTGCTCTTGAACTTCCCTGGCATACTGGAAGTTGTGCCCAAGTGTGGCGCTTACAGACCTGGGGACCCACAGCTCAGGAGTAGAAGCTGAGGCATTGGTCGTACGGTTCTGGGAGGTGAAGCCTCTGCAGAATGGAGCCTGCGGGGGCCACTGTGACACACACCCTGGCCCTGGCCTTCCCCCTGCCCTGTCCCCACTGCTCCCTCCCTCCCCGGTCCCCTGCACATGGACTCACTGCTTCACAGCCCTGGTCCCAGGAATTCAAACAAAGGCAACATTCAATTTGCAAGTTCAACAATGAGACTGATAATTGTTAAGCAAGAACTGAGATTGAACATGGTTAAGGAGTACAACGTCTGCATCTCAATGAGAGCTTGGAGAGAACCTCACCAACCACTCGCCTTCATCCAATTACACTCCAGGTCAGCTTCACTAAGCCAAAGAAACCGAGTCCCGTTAAGTTTCTGAAAAAGGCGCTTATTGGAAGGATGCGGGTGGGCGCTCCAGGGAATGAGGGAGGGAGCCGACCAGCAAGCCCGGGAAGGTGCCGCAGTCTGGCACAGGAAGAGCCAGGGTGAGTCCCAGAGCACCTGCAGACTGCTCGGGGCCAAAGGAGATGCTCCCACTGTCCACTCTGCTCCACTACCCTAGAGCGAAACTCATAGGGAGAGGGTCACCCACGCCTGCCCAGCGCTCGTCCAGTGTCCCAGCAGGCCTTACGCAAGGAGAGAGAATTTTCCCGAAGCAACATCCATCGGCTTTCTCTCTCCAAGAAGCACTGCTCTCCTTAAAACATGCCAAAATAAGTTGCGGGGAAATTCTTCTCAATACAGAACTAAAGTTCTGCTTGTTCAGGGCTGACCCCACTCTCCAGGGGCTCTCCAGCACCCCCTCTGGGAAACGCCCCTTGGCATACCGCCTCCGAGCACAGTTACCTATGCCAAGTCACTTGAGGTCCGTCTCCTCAAAGCGCCCATTCTCAGTTTGGTCTCTGCAGACTTGGGTGATGGGAATGGGCAGCTCAGGCTCAGGAGGCAGCTGCAGGCTGGGCCAGGCTCCCCACGGGGCCAGGAAGAAGGGCAGCGGCCGTGCACCCTCTCACTGGCTCCCAAGAATGCTTGCCCACCCTTAGCGGGGTGCTTGAAGGTGACCTCTGGAGGAACTGCTGCTCTTTTGTTCATTTTTGAGACCTTATTTTCTACGCTAACATGTACAGGTCAATTCAGAGCCCAGGCTCAAAATGGCAGGCCACCTCCAGAATAGCTGTGGTGACACGGGAGGCCAGAAGAAAGGAGAGGAAAGGAAGGGAGAAAATCCTCTGGCCGCTTTCTTAGTAGGAAGAGTGACGTGACCCAACTTGTTCACATGAGCCAGGCCTGGTGGGGACCAAGGACAGCTTCCTTTTTTAGTCGCTGCAGCTAGAGGTGGAAGACTGTGAGTGTCTGTAGGTCAATGAAGCACAAAGCAGAGGTAACAGTGAGCAAGACCTGGAGTCTGCAGAGCCCGTGGGAAATAGGTCAAGTCATGTGACAGGGCATCCCGTGCCCAGGCTCCTGCACCCGGGCCCTCTGCCTCAGTTTCTCGAGGGTCATCATAACGAAGCTCCCCAGCTTGGTGGCTTAGCAGAAATGTCCCCATGGCAGGTCTAGAGGACAGAGGCTGGAAATCAAGGTGTCTTCAGGGCTGTGCCCCCTCTGAAGCCTCGGGGGCTCCCTCCTGCCTCCTCCAGCTTCCACTGCTTTTGGACGGTCCTTGACCTTCCTCAACTACAGCCCCAAACCTCAGCCGCCCTCCATCCACAAGTGGCCTCTTGTGTTTCCTATCTAAGTTGTTGGGTCAGACCCTCGCCGATGCAGTAGGAGCTCCTCTTGACCGATTTGATCCACAAGGACCCTATGTCCATTCAAGGTCACCTTCCAAGGTCCAAGTGCTCATGAGCTTTGTGGTCCACCCATATGGTCATCATTCACGTTGATTTATGTGTCAAACTTTGGGACAGTGCCAGGTACCATTCTCATGCTAACTCCTGGGGCAAGCCTACGAGGCAGACTGTCATTGTCCTCATGTTAGAGCTGCAGGGCTTAGGCACCAAGAGGGTCCCTGGCCCAGTGTCACCCAGTGGCTGTGTCAGAGCAGGGACTCACAGCCAGAAAGTCCTAAGACAGGCACCTAGTCTCACCTCCACCCTGCACTGGACCTGGGCTCTCCCACCCGGTTACCTATGGCTGTCACCAGCCTGTCACCAGCCCGCCCTGTGCCAGTGCATAGCAGCAGGGAAGACAACCTCCAGAGCCAGCTGGGTTTCTTTCTGTTTCTGGCAGCTCACCAAGGGACTTCCTTTATGTCTCATAAGCCAGAACCATGTCTCAGGCAGAGGCTGCTGAAAGTCATGTCTGGGCATCTTCCTGCCAAGGTGTCAGGCAGGAAGTGAGCAGAATGGCCACTACCCAGCAGCTAGCCATCTCTGCACTACGTCAGTCACCTTCCATCACTATAACAAAACACCCCAGGGCATCAACACGTGAAGAGGAAAGGTTCACTTTGCTTCCCAGGTTTGGAGGTTCCAGTCTACGAGGAGTTGACCCTGCTTCTCTGGGCCTGTGGGGAGGCAACACATCTTGGTGGATCACATGAAGGAGCAAAGCCTCTGCTCATCTCACAACCAGGAAGCAAAAAGAGGAAGAGGAAGGGGCTAGGGTTCCAAGACACATTCTTCCAGGACGTACCCCCAATGGCCTAAAGACTCCCTCCAGGCCCCGCCTCGTAAAGCCCACTACCTCCCAATAGCACCACCCTGAGGGCCAAGCCTTCAGCACCTGGGCCTTGGAGCACTGGACAGCCAAGCTGCAGAGCATGAACAGCAAGCTCTCCAGGACTGAAGACGTTCCCTCCAATGTGCTTCTCTCTCTCCATGCTTTTTCTCTTCTCTTTTGTTTTTTTAAGGAAGAGATTTTTTTAACATTTCTTTTTTAATTTTAGGTGGACACAATATCTTTATTTTATTTCTATATGGTGCTGAGGATCAAACCCAGTGCCTCATGCATGCTAGGCGAGTGCTGTACCACCGAGCCACAACCCCAGCCCTCTGCTCTGTTTAAAATTAGTTTTAAGGGTGAACATGCATAAATGACAGTGCTGGTACTTGACGTGGAGAGCCAGGACACCAGACACACGCAAAACGGGCCGATGCTCTGACTCGGTTCCTCTCTGCCAGACAGCTGTGTGATGAGCTGCTCCACCCTGTGTGGAAGCAGAGTCTGCGGTGCCCTGGGCGCTCCCCACCCCCCATCAGGGCAGAGAGCTCCTCCCCATCCTGAGAGTCACCCTCCATCTGCGGAGTTATCTGAAATGGGAGCCGTGGGCTTCACCCTCACACAGCAGGCTGGGCATAGGCGGCCATCCCCTGAGCCGCTCCTGGAGTTGGTGAATCGATACCTCTGCTCCCCAGTAAACAGCCACAGTGGAAGTGCTTGCTCCTAGGAGAGTATTTTATAACATTTCCCTGCTGGGTAATTCTATTAGACCTCAGTGCATCGAAAGGTTCGTGCATTTATATACACAGAGAAAGTAACGTATTTCACGGTGTACGTCACTCTCTGCAGGACTGCAGGACTGAGCACCTGGCCAGTGGTAAATTGGCTGCCTCTGCTTCCTACATCCCCACCACCAGCTCCTGAAGTTCCCTGAACCCCTCAGATGAATTGCTCTGGGGCCTCTTCCTAGGATCTGTTTCCAGGGGACCACACTAGACATGGGCCATCGTTACCCCAGCAAAATTGAGAGAGGTGCTCTTTCTCTGTGATAGACAATGCTGTGTTAGACTCGAGAAAAGCGCACGGTGGCTTCTCTGAAGGGCCCAGACCCATCTCAGGGATGTGCCCCACCCCTCCTATGCTGTTCTACAGCCTCTCGGGAGCCCAGAGTCATGTTGTGGTGTTGCCAGAGACCCAGGAATGCCACAGGGCACACAGACAGCCCTGCAGTGACCCGGAGCATGGCAGCTTGCGGGCAGGATGGACCAAGTATGTGCTGCAGGGTCTGCGCTCCTATGTCCTGGGTTCAGGGTGAGCCCAGTGTTGGCAGGAACACAAAGTCAGCCTGGCCAGAGCCCCAGCCTCTTCCACTCTGTCCCCTTGGAGTGGAAAAAGTACAGGGGGCTTTCCTCTCCCAGAGGCAGCAGGAAGGAGCATTATATTTGGAGTTTGCCCATCATTTTTTACAGTTTTTACCCAAAATAAAATAAAATCACACTGGGAACTCAGGAGGGGAAACAGAAAGTGTGGCGTTGGACGGGGCCAGGGGGCTGGGGGCTAGGGGGCCAGGAGGCCAGGGGCCAGGGGGCCTGCGCATATTCAGCTGAGGCCGTCTCTGAAACTCAGGAGCGCTCCAGTTGGAGCCCAGTCTCTTACAGTTAAAATCAAGAGAAAACAGGTTTTTTCATAAGTTGAGCTCATCCTGTGAAGGAAGCATAAGCTCCCAATAAGAAACAGAAAGTTCAACCTGCAGGCTGCTCCCCACAGGCTCTCAGGTTCACGGGAGACGGGATGCCCGGGACTCTGCAGGCCCAGCCTCTGCAGCTCTGCCTAGAGCAGGGGCAGACTGACCAGATAGCCTTGAGGAAGGTCAGCCCTAACCCCTCAGGGCTCCCTGGCCAGCCCACACTACATGCTGACGTTCTGCCGCCACTGTACAAGGGCCAGGCAGGTGCAGAGTCACAAGAGAGCAGCTGTGTGTGTGTGTGTGTGTGTGTGTGTGTGTGTGTGTTGGTGGAGGCCAATTGGGGACACGGTTGGCCCGTGATGAGCTGGGACTGACATCAGGGGGCAGGGCTTGGAGGTGGTGGCAGCACAGAGATTTGGGGGACGGGACGTTGGGTTCTGGATCTGTATGTGAGAGAAGGTGGGAGTGTACTTCCTGGTCTTGGGGAAGGAGGTAGAGATGGACGCCCCAGGGCCTGGGGCATTCACAGGCCACAGGCCACGAGGAGGGGAAGGCCGAGTGCTCGCCTTGGAGCCCTAGGAGAGCCCTGGGCACTCAGGCCCCCTGTGGGAGCAGAAACAGCTGCCCTGGGAGCCCAGCCTCCAGGAGAGACAAGGGGACCCAATGCCTTGGAGCTGGACAGCAGCGGGCAGGCTGCACCAGGGGGAGAGGTCGCGGTGTTCCAGCTCTGAAAGCAAGCAGCTGGGCAGCGGGCAGCCCTGAGCATGGCTCACCCTGAAAGGAGAGCTCAGGGATCAAAACGCATGTCCACGTGAGGGTGTGTGTCCCTGCAGCCATGGCGGAGGCCAGGACCCCAAGTGTGGAGAACTGCAGAAAGTGAAGGAAGCCAGAGTGTCAGACTCTCTAGCCTCCGGACCCCCTGGCCTTGCCTCTGGCTGGTAGTGGAAAGCTCAAGTCAGAACCTCTGTGTTCAAGTTCAGACACATGTAATGGGCTCTCTAATGCGTCCACTCAGGAGCCCAAGTTCCTGGGTTCAAATTCCACCTTCATCATTCTCTAGCTGTGTGGTTTGGGCAAGTTACAAAACTTCTCTGTGCTAGTTATAAAACAGGATGTTGGGATAATTGCAGGGTGGGCCTTTGTAAAGCATGGAAACCTGGTGCATGGTGAGATTTGAGAAGTGTTTGCCCTGTTAACTTGACTGGCTCCACAACCCTCCCCTGCCATATCCTCCCTGCAGAAATCCAGGGGAGGACAGAAATGGTCCCTTGGCCACCTCGGCCCCGGGCTGGTGCCGCAACAGGAGTGCTGAACTTGGGTGGAGGGCTGGTCAGTGGCCGCGAGCGCAGGTGAGGGCTGGGCCACGCGGGAGCCAGGGTGATGGCTCTGTGTTTCCTCTTCCAGGAGGCGGAGATCCTCAACACAGCCATCCTCACTGGGAAGACGGTGGCCGTCCCCGTGAAGGTGGTCTCCGTGGAGGAGGACGGCACCGTGACGGGGCTGCTGGAGTCTGTGGAGTGCAGGTCGTCCGATGAAGACGTGCTCAAGGCGAGTTGGTCCCCTGTCCCAGCAGCTTGGCCCACCCACTGGGGCCTGACAGCGCTGGCACTCCCATCACCTCTGAGAATCCTGCCCCTCACATTTGGGGATCCCCCCCGGCCCCACACAGAGCAGGATCAAGGCTGCCCTGGAGGTCACCTCTGGGCCAGGCTCCCTCCTGACCCTTTCTGTTTTCCAAGTGCTTTGGGCCTCTTCCCAGCCCCTGGGGGTGTGGTGGTGGGATGCAGGTACCACTGCCCTCTTGGTGGCTGCATCAGGGCTGCAAGGGGCAGGAAGGAGGAGCCCAGGGGCTGGAATGATGGCCCGCAGCCCAGAATGATCTTACAGCCGAGCATTTGTGTGAAGTCAATGGAGATGTAAGTCCGCAATTTTCGCCCAGCTCTGGTTTGCCACACTGGCCAAGGGAGACGAGGAACTCCCTCTGTTCCCAGTTCCCTGCCCAACCCACAAGTATCTACCCGAGAGAGTGAGGGATGGGGAGGGACGGCCCTCACCTCTCCTTTAAATTCCATTGATCCCTTCCTTCCTCGCAGCCTCCTCTTTCTCTTTTTAAATTAAATGCACAAGTGATTCCAGACAAAGGCACGGGGAGATGGATGAGGCGGGGGACTCAGGCTGGCTCTGCCGGGAACCTTGTAGCAGGCTTCCAGGCAGCAGAGGAAAATGGATTTGTGGAGCTACCACTGCCCAGTCCAGAGCCCAGCTGGCTGACCAAAGCAGTAGCACCTCCTTGGAGTGAGCACCCCAAAGCACAGGGAGCCAGGCCCCCACCAGCAGCCCCACAGTAGGCAGCCCCGCTCCTCTGAACGAGAGGAACCTCACCTCTCTGCATGGCAGGGGGCGGCCAGGGAGGGAGCCCCTGTCCCCCTAGAAAGCAGTCGGCAAACGCAAGCTGAGTCCACACCAGGTGCTGGGCCCTGGCTAGATGTTAGGACCACAAAACCAGAGGCACAATCCTGTCATTACAAGCTCGGAAAAAAGTCAAGGGTATAGGAAAAAGCAAGACCATGGGAGGCCCTCCATGATCCACCCTCCCACCCACGTGTTCCGGAATCTTCTTCTCGTCCAGAAGTGGTAGCTCCTTCCAGATGCTCTGGCCAATATCCTGGTTCATCCTCGATTTCTCTCTCTTTCTCTCATGTCCAATCTCTCAGCAAGTCCTGTTGCTCATGCTTTAAAATACATCTAGGATCCAACCCTCCTTCCCCAGGCCTCCTTGCTGGCCTCCCAGGCCTTCCTTGCCCACCTGTGTCCTCTCCACAGCCACTGTGAACGCAGCAGCCAGGGTGCAAAGTGCAAATCCGTCACGACGCTCCTCAGCTCAGATCTCCTCCCCGCTTCCCTCCCACCTCCGCAGAGAAGCCCAGTGCCCACAGCCCAGGCCAAGCCCATGGGGCTGCACGCTGCCTGCTGCTGGGCCTCACTCCCACCTCGCCTCTCCTGTCTCTCTTTCCTGCTGTGCTGCCATCTTCACGTTGCTCCACAGGATGGGCACCCCTCCCTGTCTCTGCCTGGCCTCTCCCCGAGGTGTGTGGGCAACCTGCTCCCTCAGTGCCCCTCTCAGCTGGACCCTCCTGAGTGCCATGTGCACACCTCAGGGACGCTGCGTGCTGTGCCTCTGCCTACCCACTCAGATGCCTGTTTTTTTGCCTGTTTCTTCCCGGATGCTCATATGCATCTTTGCATTTGATCTATTCCTCGTCTGACTCTCCTTCCTGGACCTTCCGTCCACCCCGTGAGGTCAGGGTCTGTGGCTCAGGGCGCCCACTGCTCTAGAGAATGGATCTGTGGCTGCAGAGTGGGCAGGGCACCTGCTGGCCTGCGGGGTGCTCGTCTGCCTTCTGTGCGGGGGAGACCCAGGCAGCCAGGGGGGCTAAGGGAGGAAGGGGAGCCGGGCTGCAGGAACCCCTTGGCCCCTGGCACTGTGATGCTCAGCAGCAGTGTTCTATTCAGACACCAGGATGATGCTCCTCTGGACTTGACGTCCTAACGCAGGAGCTGCGTTATGTGTGGCCGGAGTCAAAGTTTCAGTGGACAGGATAGCACATTTCTCCTCCCCCCGCCTGGCTCCTCCTCGCTCCTCTCCCCTGTGCCTGTCTGCCCGTTGCTGGACCTCCAGGGCGCTCTCAGAACGGCTAGTTGGGCACTTGACTCTGGGAGGCCAAGGGGCAGCCGTGGTCCTAAGGGCAGCGGTCACGCTCAGCACCTGCCTGCCAGTACTCACTCCCCAACAGGAAGGCCCAGGCCACTTGACCCCACAGCCACCCTGTCATCACCCTTACTTTCGGGGTGAGGAAGCTGAGTGTTGGCACGTCCGCAGGGACAGCGCTCTTCAGTCTCATCCCCAAGCCGGTCCCCTCTGCCTCCATCACTTACCCCTGGAACATGGTTGGCAAACTTGGCTGCCGTGGAACCCCAGGGCAGCCGTGTGGCTCTTGTGCAACAAGGGACAGCATTGACAACCAGGTGGAATTCAGAGCTCAGTGTGCATGCGTTTCCCCTGGACGGCAGCCTGGCCGATTCATGGGCAGGTTGTCAGAGCCACAGTCAAGACTGTGCAGAGCTGAGAAGTAGGAGGGAGGTAAGATGGCCTCGAAGGGAAAGGGCCACCTGTTCTTAATGCAGGAGGTTATCCAGAGCCCCCACTGGTGGACTCTGAGGGGCCGATCCCCCCTGGGGGGACGTCTGCTGGGGGACCCCGCTGTTCCTGCAGATGCCTGCAGACTCTCAGTCCTGGGACTAAGCACCCTCCCTCATCACTGTGCTTGTTGAAGGAGCACGTGAGCTGTCTGTCCACTCCTGCGGATGTGTGTCGGAACACAGTGCTTAGACTGTTCTCCTGGATGTCGAAATCAAGACAAGTGGGGATTTCAGCTCCTGAGAAAGTGGAGAGATCTGGAAAATGGGACAAAACAGGTCAGAGAGGGACCGGCCTTGCCCTGTGTCCTGGACTGGCCGAGAACTGAATCCACTTCACCTGGCCCCATGCCCTGGGCAGCAGAGAGCATATTCCTATGGCACTCAGAGGCAGGTGTGACAGGCTTCAACACCACCAGCCATGAATGTCCCATGTGAAACCTCTGTCCTCTAAGACCTAGAAAGAAAGAAGCCCCACGGGTCCCAGGCCACCCCTCGTCTAGAATTTACACAAAGAATCCCAGAGAACATGCAGACCGGGCACCACAAGCTCAGAAGATAAAGCCAGAGTCCATTTAAAGGAGTAAAGACCACAGGATGCAGGGTAGCCACAAGCCTCCAGCCCCACCCACCCGAAGGTGCAGGCTGCTGTCCCCAGGGGGAGGGCAGATGGGAAGAGTCGGGCCGGGGAGTGCAGCTCCGAGGTGCACTGCCCAGGGGGAACCCTGTCTGATGGACAGCAGCTCTGGCTCCTCGCATTGTAAACGGACACAGAGGCTATGACAGTTCTGCCTCTGCACGGTGTGGGGAACATCTCTGAGAGTCACTGTGGCCACGTGGACGTTCACTCCTGAATAGGAATCTGCTGTGGGCCAGCTCCTCACTCCAAGGGCACCATCACCAATCCCTCCTGGATTGTGCCTGTTTAGACCCCCATAAGGCTTCTTGAGCCTAGGCAGTGACGTTGCTTAGGACCTCGCCCACCCCCAAATCCATTCTCAGTCCAGGAGTCACGGAGGTGCTTTGAAAACGAGGGCCACGAGGCGCCCGTCACACACCAAGTTCTTCCTGTCTCCCCGCCTCCCTCAGAGGCCTCTAAGGCCCATCCATCTCCCTCTCGCTTCCCGCCCCCACCGCCCTGCCCAGGTCCCCAGCCCCTCCTGCTCCAGGCCCTCCCTGCACCTCCTCTCTCCCATGGCCCTGTTGAGCTCTCTGCCTTGCTGCCTCCAGCCCGTGGCTCAGCTCCCCACAGCAAGACCACGGCTCCTCCTTGCTTTGTGCTTCTTCCTAGAACTGCCACAGAAACCTCAGGCCACTCTGGGCTGTGTGTGCCCATTGTCTGCCAGGTGAGGATGCCTGGTGTGTGACCCATCCCCCTGGGCCGCTCCCCAGTGGCCTTTTGGAGGCATTTCTGGGGAAAGTGTCCAGCGAAGAGGCTCCAGGAAAGGAGGGTGGAGGGGGCCATGTCACAGGCTGTCACAGAGGACTAGAAGGGGGACACATATCTAACACGCAAGACACACAAAGGGCTCAGAGCCACATGTTCCTCAGGCGGGGAAGGGACGCTGGGCCCTGAGGCAGGGATTTCCCAGGGCCTCATGTGCAAAGGAGGGACAAGTCCAGGATGGGCCAAGGATGACCTGCAGAGTTTCAAGAGCTGAACTGGTGGGCAACATTAGTCCCACTCAGGAGAGTAAGAGCAGGTGAGCCTGTAGATGGTGTCCTGCACCGACAGGGGCAGGTCAAGACAAGGACAGGAAGGAAGGACCAGCCCACACTCTCTCCCCATGGTGGCCGTCTTCTCCCTAGACAGAGAAACACAGGACAGCAGTTAGGATCCTTGGGCAGCTCCAGTGGGGACAAGAGGCTCCGCAGCAGGGGCTCCTGGGAGCGGCAGGGGGCAGGTAGCCAGCGGAGCAGAGAGCCACTGTGCATCTCCACTTCCAGGGCCCGAGGCTGCAGGGCACAGAGTCAGGCTGTAATGCCCAGTGGCTGCAGGGTCGAGAGCTTCTGTTCCAGGGAACTTCACCGCGATCTCAATGCTGCAGGATCTGGCCTTTCCTAGGACTCCAGATCCTAGATGAGGCCTGACTTCCCCACGTCAGAGTGGCCAGTCCTCAGTCGGCCTGTGTGGACACGACACAGACCTGGAGGGACTCAGGAGCCGGTGGGCCTTATTCCTCTCCATTGCTAGAATGAACCAGAGGCCTGGGACATGTAGTTCCTTGAGAAATAAACAATTTTTGGAAAAATGAATGATGAACTAAATCCAGGTTTATGTCAAGAGTTGGTGAACATCTACTGTTTTAAAAGTGTCAGACCCTCCGTTTCCTCTCCGTGGTGCTCCTGGTTCAACTGACTTGGTCAAAACACACACTTTGGGTTGAACGGGCTACTTGGGTGGAATCAGTTCGGAGGCGTGTTATTTGCTGCATGCTTGGATGCAGGGAGCCAGCTACTCACAGTGGGTCAAGGGCGTCCTTGTGGGTGGTGGCCAGCGCCTTCCAGGTTCCTGACGGCCATGAGGGTGATCCTTACTGATTCTCCTTCATTGCTGTGATGGAAAGTATTTATTTGATGTCTAGGTCTGTGACTAAAAAGCAATTGCTGTGTGGAGAGGGGAAACATTGACAGCAGGTGCATTAAGGCATGTGATAGATGCCATAGTCATTCCAAAACCTCTAAATATGCAGGAAATTAAACCCGGTATCACCAGCAGAAAGCATGTAATTGGCACAAAGCTGTGGTATTTTCCTTTGGCGTCCAACCTCGGAAAGTCGTGCTGTGAGTGATTTAGAAGTTAGCTCTCCACTGCTGAGCCCCTGGCTCCACGTCCCGCTGAACATGGATCTGTGTGTGTCTGCTGTGACCGCAACCCCCACTTATATCAGGAAACCTCACTCATTGAGACAGTAGTGCCTAATTAGTGCCCAGCCAGAGGCACGTTCCTGAACCCTGATACGGCAGAGTTTAGATCCATCAGGAGAATCAGAGGCAAACGGGTGTGTGTGAAGCCCTGAACAAGTGTCACTCACTCCAGAGGGTCCCTTCGTTTCCAGAGGGTGCCTCCATTTTCAGAGGGTGCCTCCATTTCCAGAGGGTTCCTCCATTCTTGGCCTTTCCGCATCTGTGGTTTCTGTTGCGAGAGTTCACCTCGGAGTCTCCATTTCAAATTTAGGGTGACTTATAGACTCTTCTTCCATCTTCCCCCAGGGGATGGTCTTTGATCCAGAGAGAGAAAGTGCTAAAAGATGTAATGAGTGTTTGTGACTGAGAGGAAGACCGTGCTTCAGGCCCTTTCAAGTGGAGCTAGGGAGGACAGATTGTCTGCAGGAGAGCTGTGGAGTCCACAGGGGGTGTGGGCGGGGATGAGTTCCCAATTCCCAACTGCACATTCCTCCTTGGAGCCTCAAGATCCTGAACAATGTTTCTCTTGACAAATTGTCCAGGAGAGCAGGCCCAGGGGCGGGCATTGAGGCCTCAGCTCGAGCCGGCCAGTAGGGACCAGTGGCCACCCCAGGCAGGATGGAGCTTTGGTGAAGAGCCAAGGCACAGCCTGGCCCTGGGGAAGGTGCTGGGCGATGCCCTTTCTACAAGTAAGACTGGAGACCCAGTGCAGAAGGTGAAGGGCCCACCCTCACGTTCCCAGCCAGGGTCCTGAAGCCTAAAGTAGGAACATGAGACATTCAACAGATGTCACTGGATTTCTCATGTGCTACAGAATCAGCCATGAGCAGAAACACCCCTGTTCTCAAGTTTCCAACTAGGGAAGCAGAGCTTCCTGAACACACTTGGCTCCTGGTGTCCTGTGATATAGCTCAGATCTGAAGCTCCCTTTGTGGAGGAGGAACAGAGAAGACATGCACAGATATAAACACACATGCACACGCACATGCATAGCTCATCTTGTGCAGCACACGTTTAGTAATGTATATGTGTGTGTGTGTGTGTGTGTATCCTATTTCTTACCTATCCTTTCCCATAGGTAAATCCTATAATTTCATATATGTGATTTCACAGTCTCCCCCATAGAGAGGAAAGGAGACATTCTCACGTGTCTCATGTCTAATGTGTGTTCTGTATGTGTACTTGTACAGATGCCACTTTACACACGTGCATCCTACGTCGTATGTGATGGTCGCGTACCATAGGTCAGTACACACCCCACTCTCTGCTGGCTCCTTGGGGAGGCGTGTGTGTGCACGCACATCTGTGTGTTTTCCTTGCTCGTGGTGCGTGCGCTGATGTTGAAAGCAAGTCTAATTGGCATTAGTGAGTGGGTCTGTGAATGTCAGAGAGAACAGCTCGGGAGGTGGAAAATCAGTGAGAGTCCCTGAGGTGGGGAATCCTGGTGTATTTGAGGAGCCACACGCCCAGTGTAGCTGGAGAGCCGTGGATGGCAGCAGGTCGGGCTGACACGGGCTGAGGGTGAGTGAACAGGATGGGGGAAGCCCTTGGGCCACACCCAGGGCCACGCTGAGGGCTGGCACAGTCTGACAGAGGCAGGGCTGGTGCTTGGGCTGCTCTGCTGCATGGCCTGCTGGTCACACACCCCCTGGTCCTGAACCCCCTCCAAATCTGAACCAGCTTCCTCTTGCTGCTGTGAGACCGTCTGCAGATGGTGGCATCTTGGCTCTGCAGGTGGGCACCCAGCACCATCTGGCTGGCAGAGGAGCTGTGGATGCTCTCAGGTGGTCCAGGGGAGGCTGTTGCTTGTCTCTTCCAGCTACAGAGGTGCCCACCTTCTCTGGCCCACGTCCCCTGCATTGCCAGAGCCATGAGCCTCTGGCCATCTCTCCCCGTCATTGTCCCTCACATTCTCTTTTGTCCCCTCTTCACATGTCAGGGCTGCTTGATGACACTGACCTTCCTGAACATCCCAGGGTAACTGCTGACCTTGTGTCCATCGGGTGGCAGCTGCCCTTGCTCCATCCGTGACCCTAAGCTGGCTTTACAGTGTAACCCAACCAGGAGTCTAGCTGACATTCCCCAGAGGGTCACCTGCAGGGCTTGGCACACCTTCTCCAATTCCAAAGTGACTAAACAGGGCAGAGGAGTCAGACCTGGTCACAGTTGGAGGCTTCCCGAGGGAGTGACGTCCCCCTCCAGACCGACCATCGCACATCTCCCAGTCGCCAGAGGGAGGTGTTGCCAGCTCGTGGGTGTCTCCTTCCTCATGCTGTGACGGTCTCCAGCAGGCACACAGCCCCCAGTGTCGCCTGCTCTCTGCCCCGATTCTGGAGCAGCCCTACTTCACCTTGCAGTACCTGGAAACTGGACGCTTTCCACCAGAAACCTCTCACGGCATCTGCAAGCAGCATCAGGTCCTTTGTTAGTCTGGGTCCCAAACTTGCAGTTTAGAGGTGGACTGTCCCCTGGAAGGTTGCTGGTGTGGACACTTCCAAGTGCTGGGAGTGGCCCGCTGGCTCCTTCCAACGGCTCAGTGGATAACACAGCTGCAGGACATTCCCAGAAACCAGATCTGCCCCAGCCTCCCTCAGACTCTTCCTTCTCCACAGAATCAGCCTCCCTATCCCACAAGCCCTCCTCCCTACCCACCAGCAGAGGGGACAGTGTCGGCTCTGCCGTCACTGAATGACACCCAGGCCTTCTGGAAGGTGGGTGGAGTCTTGGGATTTCAAATGGTGTGCAGGAGCCAACGCCCTCGTCACCATCACAGTGCCTACGGTGTCCCCATGAACACCCACAGCACTACCACTCCTGCTGAGCTCTCTGTCGCCCTCCTCTACCAGCCTCCCATCATCTGCTGATATGTCAATCAGTCCACCATCTACCAATCAGCTACTGTCTATCTACTACCTTCTCTCATCTACCTTCCTATCCACCTATCAATCATCTATCATCTATCCCTCTATCAACTCTCTGTTCATCAGCCAACTACCTGTGGTCTATCTACCTGTTATCTATTACCTAGCAGCTCTTGGTCATCAGTCATCTACCATCTGTCAACCTTCTTCCTATCATCTACCTGTCTCTCACCTCCTGTCTCCTTTGCTAGTGCCCTGGGTAATAGACGGCCCAGGCCCAGAAGCTCAGCACTGGAAGTCACACAGATTATGTCCCAGGAGGGCTGTGGGGCTCACAGATGATGGCCATGTGCCCAGATGGGGAGATGTGAGAGGAGGGGACCTCACACAGAGGAATGGGAGTGTGAGAGGACAGTGGCACTGAGAACCTGGCTTGTCTGCAGCAGCACAGCTCAATTTGATTAACACTTTACTGGGGTGGAGAGGGTTGTCCTGGGCTTCTTAGAGTGGTCACCAGCATCCCTGTCCTCCCAACTAGGTGCCTGTGGCAACCACCCCAGCTCTGGTTGTGCCAGTTAGCAGGCATCTCCAGACACTTGTCCTCTGTAGACCAGAGTCGGCCCCAGGGGGGAGCCACTGGGCAGGAGACATGACCAGCCGGAGCTTGTGACACTAGTGCTCTGTGCTGACTGTGCTTTACCTGTGCCTCAGTCATGCTGCAGAACAAAGATCTCGAGGCCCCATGGTTCGGAGCAGCAGGTGCGTACTTCATCTGAAGTCTGCTGTCATCTGGGTGTGCCTCCAGGCCGTGGCTCACCCAGCTGGGTGCCTTCACGCATCCGCAGTGAGCTGGAGAGTAGGCCCAGTGCTGGCCGGTCTAGAATGGCCTCCTTCATTCTGCTGGATGGCAGGCTGGGCTGAGAGGTGACTGGCCACCTGAGTGGCATTCTTCAACAGGCCAGCCCAGACTTGTTCATACGGCAATGGTGGAGTCCTAAGAGAAGGGTCCAGAGGGCCCCAAACCCACCAAGGCCTGCTCTTAGCACCAGCCCAGTTGTTGGGCTGGTTGGCCTAAGGCCATCCCACCAGTTCCAGGGGCAGGAAGCAGAACACCTTGTGGTGAGAGAAGCCACTCAGTCACGTTGTGAAGAGCCTGGGGAGGGTGGCTGGCAGGGCGGCTGCCCTGGCTCATCCCACAGGCTCTGGGCTGGGCTTACATCCTGGTGAGCACCAGGGTCCACGTGTGCAGTTGGAGACCTGGCTGGCCTCAGCAGAGAACAGGCTGTGGAGGGGGCAGGCATCAAGGAGGCTGCTCAGATATTGGCAGGCAAGAGATGATGAGTCCTAAACTATACAGGAAGGCAGGCTTGGACAGGCGAGGCCACTGTGAGCCACCGTGGAGAAATTCAGTGGATGCCAGTCACCAGCTCAACGCAGTGGACAAGGCTGGGCCTGGAGAGGACACAGCAGGACCCGTGGGTGACACCCACTCCCTGGAGAGTGGAAAGTGGTCCATCCTCCAGAACACAGATACAGCAGTGTATGAAAGGGATGAGGACCAGTGGCATTCAAGCCAGACACGCTGAAGCCGAGGGCTCTGTTGCAGAGAGAGTAATGCAGTCGGTGGGGTCAGCCTCGCTGTGACCTAGAGGTAGGAGACACTCTAGTGCACTGCTCGCCCTGGGCCACTTTTGAGAATCAGAGAAGAGGTTATTAGCAATCATTGTGCAAACCTGCCCTAGCCTGAGCAAACCAGGATGTGTGCCTCCCACGAACAGCCAGGGAGGACCTGCCTCACAGGCAGCAGAGGTCTGGCGGGCGGTGGGGGAGCTGGCACACACAGGACCTCAGCAGCAAGCCTCGGTGTGTCCTCTGTGGTCATGGACCCTGCAGCAGCGTCCTGCTGAATCGGAGCCTGCGCATGATGCTGTTTTCGAAGGAGAATTGACCCCCAAGGTACACCTTAGAGGGGACATGGCCAGGGCTCTGGATGCCCAGGCTGCACACAGAGCCACAAGGTTCTGAGGAAAGGCTGCATCCCGGACTCTCAGAGGTGGTGGTTTCTAAGGCCCAGGCCACACTGCAGTTAGATAATGAGAAGGTTCCACCGTTAGCAGCTCTGTGTTTGTTGGCATGTTCATTAGAACAACACGTATCTGGCAAACCCAGCTGTGATTTCGTGGGTATTTTTTCTTAGGATCAGACAACACTCCAAGAGCAGTTGGTGTAAAGAAAAACCTGGTTGTAAACAGAAATGCAGGTGCCACATGGACGGGGTGACATGCATTGAGGTCTCACAGGAGCCACCAGGAAGTACTGCTTTCCCATGTGACATTGTAAAAGTGGGGGGTGTCACCACCAGCAGGGAGGCAGGGGCCTCTCTGGAGAAACGTGGGAGGCTGGGTTTCATGCCAGGTAGAGCCCCAGCAAAGGGAGAGAGAGTCCAGGTGCCACAGGAAGGTCCTGTGGCTCCCAGGAGGACAGAAGCGGCATCACTTCTGTGACCATGCGCTGGAAGCTGCATCCCTGGACACAGCTGCATCTCTGACCGTGTGAATCAGCAGTGGCCTATGTCTGTGGCGCAGGGCAGCAGCTGTGCGGATTCTGCTGTTGCTTTGTCTTGTTTTTGGTGCTCAGGATCCACCCTGGGCCTTGCACTTGCTAAGCACGTGCTCTGTCCTGAGCAACACCCCCACACTGTGCTAAAGAGACCTTTAAGTGATAAAATCCAGACGTGGGTGCTTCCCTGCTGCAGCAGCACCCCACCTGGGCTCCCTCGGGCCAGCCCTCCCAGCCTCGTTTGCTCTGGGCTCCTGCCTGGACCCTGAGTGTGTATTAGGCTGATGTTTTCTGCTACAGTGAGAATCCCTGCCCACCATCTGGTGTGGCCTGACAGTAAGAATAGGTTTTTCTTGCTTGACAGTCCAGCACCTGCAGTCCTCACCTTCTTCCACGGGACGATGCAGGGATCTGGTTTCCCTGAGCTGGTGACACTACATCCCCTGGGCTCTGCTGTGGCCAGCGAGGGGAGGTGGGACAGGGTGGAAGGCATATGGGGTTCAATGTCCAGGCCTGAGGGTGGGGTCCTTCTGCTGGCATCCCAGTGGCTGGAACATGTGTGGTCTTGCTTACCTGGGAGGGAGGGATTGAAGAGAAGAGAGCAGGGAGCCTGGAGTGGCAGGCGGTTGATTCTAACATGGCACTTGTCACTCAGTGTGAACTATGATCTATGCTCTGATTTTTCCCCTTTTATATGAAATACCTAGAATGTATTAAGAGTTTAGTTTTACTTTAATTTTATGAATTCAGAACATTCACAAAACATTAGTATTATAGAAAATTAAGTCTGGATAAATGAAATTGTCTATTTTTGACTGGGTTTGCCATGGCTATTGTGATTAGCGAGTAATCATAAGAGCTCTACTTCCCACTCGGTGGCTATTCCGGTCCCGGCCCGGTTCTACATGACAGATGAGGACACTGAGGTACAGAGAGGTTAGGCATGCGCCCAGGCAGTCTGGCTCAGGGCAAATCAGAGAGACTCTTGATGAAGCTGGAGATAAAGGAAGGACGGGGTGGGGGGCAGGGGGCGGTGGCGGTGAAAGCAGACTGCCTGCAGGATGCAGGGGTCCATGCCCTGGGAAGATGCAGGGACAGAAGCCCAGGGCCCTTGTCCTTGGATGACATCTGGACCCCTTTCCACTGGGACTCGCCTGAGCCAGGTGGTGGGAGAGTGAGGGTCAGAGTCCCCTGCCTGAGGGGCAGAGAAGGAGGCGAGGCTGAGCCACAGCCCAGTGAACCTGAGGGACAGGGTTTAAGTGGGTGATGCACAGGGCAGCCTTGGGCTAGCCTGCTTTTAAGTCAGCAGGTTTCTGCATGCCCCACAGGTGGGCCTGCAGCATGCCCATCCTCCCGGGTGGAGGCCCCCACGGAGCAGCCCAAGGCTCCTGCAGAAAGCTCTGGCACATTTAAAACCCCTCAGCTCCATGGCAGCAGGTCAGCCACTCAGTGCCCAGTCTGCAGCTCCAGTGCAGCTTCCAGGCGGCTCTGAGGAATTATAGTCAAGGCAGCTCAATTTAGAAGTTTTCCAGAGGGCTGTCTGTGAAATAACCTCTCAAAAACAAGAACGCTTCCTTAGATCTGTGTGCACCAAACTCCAGAGCAAAGTGGCTTAGAGTCAGTGATAAAGGAACATGGACGATGGGTGGAGGGTAGACAGCTGATGAACTGGAATGACAGGTAGATGATGGATGACAGACAGACACAGGTGATCAGGCGCATGATAGGTAAACAGATGATAGATGATAGGTGTCAATATGGAGGTAAACTTGAAGCAACTTTAAGTTGTTAAGGAAAACAACCAATTTTTAGTAGGCAGTTGAGAACACTGGAAATGCTGGATTTTCTGCTTTTCACTGTGAAACCAACTGGGTAAACACTCACCTCCTGTGCGGACCACTGAATCAGGCAGCTATCCGGGTCCTCTTGTTTCACGGGTTCTGTTTCATTTCCGTTTGTGTTTAGAAATCCTTTTGAATTGAAACGTGATTCTTTGCGCTGCCCTCTCGACTCTGGTGAGGACAGGAAACAGAGCCTTAGAAATGCTCTTCACGTATGCGTGGTCCTCGGCGCCCTGGGCAGCCGGCTAACCTCCTCTGTGCTTCTGTGTCCTAGCACAAATGGGCCCTGGAGCTTCTCTCCTCAGAAGTAGAAGTGGGAATTCCACGCTCGAAGTTCAGCCTCAAGTTCAATTCAGAGAATATGCAGTAATTTAAAAAACAAATAGGTTCATCCCAGGTTCAACCCGGCTCAGGTTAATTGGCTTCAGACTTGAAATGCAGTGCGATGATTTCCACTTCAGTGCAGTGTGGTTTGTCTGGCAAATTAGTCCCGTCTCTGCCTCGTGGGCCTCGGCTCCCGGTCAGCTCAGGGCTGCAGTTCCTAATCTCAGAGCCTGAAGCAGAAGCACACTTCCCCCCACCTCCCCCAAGCTCTCGTCCTGAGTCCCTGCAGTTACCCTACCACATCTCTGAAGATTGCATAGGAAAGACAAGGTGTGCCCAGCCCCCTCAGTGTCCAGGACATCAGGGAGCCAGAGAGACAGGAGCAGGGAGCTGGAGGAGAGGGCAGCCCAGGCACCAGACGGCAGGTTCTCCCACTTCAGAGGGGCCTGTTCGCGAGGCCAGTGAACTCAGTCGCCCGCTGCCATAGCCATGGAGAGCAGCTGGCCCCATCTGGACCCACCATACCTGCCCCCTGGCCTGGCCAGTACAGGAACCCTGCAGCATAGCCAGTAGCACCAGGCCACTGTGACAGCCTACACCAAAACCAAGGAGTCCTGCCCCAGGTGTCCTTGTTACCCATAAGCTGCCCTCAGAGGATGCTGCAGGTGGAGGACATGAAGATGAGCCGGGGGACAGGGGAGGGACTTGGGACTCTGCTCCCTTTTTTGTCTGCAGTGCCCGTCCCCTGCAATGTGAATGTGGCCTCCTTGTTCACTGGGAACATTTGGCTCAACACCAGCTGGGGTGTGGGTGGATTTGTGGGGTACCTCCTGTCATCCAGAAGGCCAGCATGTCCCAGAGTTCCAGGAAAAGCCAGAGAGAGGGTCCCAGGGCACAGGTGCTTCATAACCTCTGCTTGGGTCACGTCTGCTAGTGGCCCATGGGCCAACCCAGACCCCTGACCAAACCTGAGGTCAGGGAGGGAGACGCAGAATTTACCTCTGGGTGGGAGGGTCAGGGATGCCCTCCTGTCATTGAAAGTGCGTGTGACACAGCCTGAGGGATCTGTGGCCGTGTCACAGCCAGCCACACCGTGCATACAGGAATTGTTTGTAGAAGGTACCGAGGGGACTTTCAGCAGCGATGTTGACTGCACCCCTTCTTCACCCTCTTCAAGTCTTGTTTAAATGTCACCTGAAACCGTCCTCTGCCGTTCATCCTGCTTAAAGTCTGATGTGCTTTTCAACATCACTCTCAATCCCATACCCCATCTATTCCAGACCATTTGCCATTTTCCAACGTACGACGTAAACTACTTATTATACAGACTGTTTCCAGCTCTCGGTGTCTCAGTAGAATTCATGCCCTTTGAGAATGGCAGCCTGCGTTGGGCTTACTGGCTGGCACAGCCCAGTGGGCTCTATCCCAGGAGGCGCTCAGGAGGCCCTTGGCGAACACGGGGGTATTTTCAATGAATGAATGCATCATCGGCTGGGGAATTTACAAGTAAGAATGAGATAGTCCTACCTGCAATCCCACTGACAGGATTTAAGGGGTTTTTTTCCCCCTTTTGCCCCATATATTCCTCATTTCCTGAAACCTTAACCTCACCAATTCTAGACATGAGCAGGGGCAAGGGTCCCCATCCCAGCACCACACTGACGAGGAGGCTCCAGTGCTTCTCAACCATACCATGAAAGGCCTCCCCTGGCTGTGTGGGTGTGTCCCCTCCAGCGTGCTCGGCAGGGGCTGCCCAGATGGCAGCTACCAGTCACAGGCTGGACACAACCCCGTGTTGTCACTCTGCTTCCTGACAGCGGGGTGGGCCAGGCGGGCCATGCGGGTCAAGGGCCGTGGTGCTGTTTCTGAGTGGCTCATCGCTGAACTTGTCCCTGTGCAGAGCTGCTCAGGCTCCCCTGCTGCCCTCCGCAAGGCGATCACCAAGAGCACTGGAGTTCCTCCTCTACTCCAAATGCCAGTCAGTCACCAGGGCCCACAGACTGTGCCGGCCGGGGTCTCTGGAGCAGGTCTTCTTCCCAACCCCTCTGCTTCCCCGTCTCCCACATGGCCACCACAAGGGCACACACACCGCCCTCCTGCCTCGAAGGGAGTGCCATGCACCCAAGAGTCTCACATGCTCTCAGAGGCTGTGGCAGAGTCTCTAAATGGATTCTAATTCCCTCTAATGGAAGGAAACGTGTCCTCTGCCGTGCTGTGTGCTGGAGAGTCACCAGAGACAAGTGGCAGAGCCTTGCCCATCCCGGGAGGCAGGGACCCCTCTCTAGAGCGGGGACCGAGAGCGTGTTCCTGGTGTTCCAGCCCCTCCTCCCAAGGCCCAACTTTAGCACGGCCTGGGCTGGTTGGAGGGAAGGTGTCCTGAGATGTCAGGGGTCAGCATTCTGGGTCCCCAAAACCATTCTTCTACAAAACAGTCGCCCCCTCTGTACAGAACAGAGTGGTAGAGTCACACTGAGTGTGACTTCGTCATGAGAACCCACTGCTATGTGATCTTGAAGGGGGAAATATGCACAGAGAGGCAGGGATCAAATAGGTGGAGGGTTCGCCCACCGCTCACATGCTGGGGCACCACCTGGGCATAGGCCAGAAGGGAGCTAGAGTCATTCTCCCTGACCATGTCCCTTCCTAGATGCCCCTTGGTGCAGCACTGGCCATTTGAAGATTTCTAGGTTCATACCAAGTGACCCGAGCATGAGCCCTGTCCAAGGATCTCATGTTCAACCAAAAGAACCATCCAGGCCCCAGGATGGGAGGCAGCAGGACCATGCTGGAATCATGGGGACGGTCCAGCTTCAGTATGATGTCATCCCTTGGAGACTGTGAGCTGTAAGAGGTGCCTCACATCCTGACCCCTACATGGGATTTGCCTCCACTGCACCCAGAAGTGTGCTGGGCATGGGAACTACAAATCTTGAACCTAAGGACCGGTTATCGCTGACCAACAGGGACATGAAAGTCACCCCAGGGAGAGCAGCTATCATCAGAAAGACAAGTGCCAGTGAGGACCTGGGGGAAGGGCCCCTGAACACCCCGGAGGTGATATCACTGTGGACACAGCGTGGAGCTGCCACACAGTTAAAACTGGAATTGCCATGCCAGCCAGCAGGCCCACTGCCCAGTAAAAATCCACAGGAAATGAGATCAGCACGTCTAGGAGACGCTTGCTGTCTTGGGTCATTGCAGCACTAACCACAGCAGTCAAGAGATGGGGACAGCCCAAATGCCCCTGAGCCAATGAATGGCTAAGGCAAGTGTGCTGCCCATCTACCGGGGAGTGCCATTCAGCCACACCCAGAGGTCAGAGGCTGACCGTGAGCAGCAGAGCGTGGCCTCTAGGATGTGAGGCCAGATGGAAAAGCAGGCACAGGAAGCCTACTGCATGATCAGCCGTGCACGAAGGTCTAATAAGTGTCAGATTCACAGAAGCAGCAAGTAGAACAGCAGCTACAGGGTCCAACTGGGAGGAGGAAGTTCAAGAATGTACTGAACAATGTAGGAGCTGCGGTTAATAATGTGCTACTTGTTTGAAAATCACTAAGAGCATTTCCAGTGTTCTCACCACACACTCAAAAATGCTAAGTTTGTGGGGTGATGCCCGTGATGGCCCTGTCCAGCCCTTCCATTAGCTCTGCAGGTGTCAAAGCACCAGGCTGGGTACCATGAGGTCAGGCAAGTTTTGTCAGATGGAACCATTAATTCATGAATTTACAGTCAGTGTAAAAAGAAGAAAGAGCTAGATAAACTAGCAACAGGAAGCTCGGTGGACCCAGACATGGCCTTCGCAACAGAGAAGGATTTGGGAAGCCAGTCAGGAGCAGAAGGAGGATGGCGCTGCCTGACGAGGACCTCACTCTCCCAGCACCCTGCCCGTGCCCACATGGCTTTCTCCCAGAGGAAGGAATGGAGGTGCATGCTGTTAAAAGGCATTACCGTGTGATCAGTGTAGTACGGCGTCGGAACCCGCTGTTGACATCAAGCTCCTCTTGCTCCAACAAGCAGGGACATCATCCATCCCTTCATGAGGCCCAGGTGTGACTCTGGGTGAGTGTTTATAAAGCCAGGCTAATGTTTAATAAAATGCATTTATAAGTATTTCCTTCTTGTTTTGAACCACAACTTATATAGTTACTCCAGACTTCAAGCAATATGGAGATGGTCTTGCCTTTCTTCAGGACACTTGAAAAAAAAATTATAACTTTTCCTCCCATCCTCAGCAATGCAGACTGTAGAAAGAGCTGGGTATTTGCAAGGGTAGACAAGTCCATTAGGGAGCAGTTAAATCTCTCTCCTAAAGAGCCAATTAATGCATTCGTCATTATGGACATTCATAAAAATAATCATGGACATTTGTGTCTGGGTTCCTAAATGGGAAGTGACAGTCTATGAATTAGCGGCAGAAATGATATGATCGAGACAAAGCGATCCGAGAGGAAATTGAGACTTCAGGAAGGAGGTGACAGGATTGAACACCAGCATAAATATAAATCACAAAAGAAGATTGGCTTAATGCAGTATGCGAGTCCAAAGCTGAAGGTGCTAAAAAGACCATCCACTCATCAGATGAAGGATCCCTCAGCCTGGAAATCTTTGGTGAGAAAAATCCTGGCTCTGAACAAAAGGAGTTAGCTGATATGAGAAATAACCCATCAGCTGGGAACATCCGGGCTTATGGATTTTAGGTGCAATACAAGAAATACATCTGGGAGCAGAAAGTATCATGCCCTTCATCTTAACAGTCGTTTTTCTTAAAACAGTCCATTTCGAAGACTTGTTGGAGCCATCCCAGATTAATCTACCCACAAGTCGCTGTGGCTCATTTGCTCACACCCCACGGCTGCCATCCACACCCAAGTCTGGTGGTGAATCAGTCGCTGCTGCGAGGAACTCATCTTTTATTTATTCACAGTTTGCATATGGCAAGGGCTTTGGGAGCCGCGTCCCTCTTTGTCTCACCCCTGACCTGGAAGGAGCAGCTCTAAATGAGAAAGGCTTAGGAGAATTCATGATTATTCATGGAAAAGTCAGACCACCCTGGACCCAATTAAGAACTGGCTGTGGTCCAGCGTGGCGCCCCGAAGTCTGCACACGAGCACCCCGTGGCAAGCAGGAAGATCATAGGTGGTAAATGGATCTTCCTGAGATACAATATTTGCGTATTTATTCAATGTGTCAAAAAATATATAAGTAACACATCAAAATTAGGATTGCAAATATTTTCCTTAGAAGAAGATTATGGGGATAATAGCAGCAGTGGCGGGGTGTTGAGACCCAGCAGGCAGAACACGAACCTGGTATATGCTGGTACTTCCTGGTTATGACTAACCTGGAAAGTCCTGCAGCTGAAAACACTTTGCTTCATTCGACAAGTGTTTCTGGAAACCCCTCTATGTCAACCCCACTTCTAAGACTACAGAAGTACAGAAGTGAGCAAAACAGAGGAAGGAGCTCTTTACTTTGTGTTCTAAGAGGTGTACGTGTCATTCGCGATAATATCTAAGGACGTCAGTGGATCAGACTAAACGTGTTAATAGAAAAGGTTACAATCCAGTCTGCATGATGTCAGGTTCAGACATTGGCAGCTCTAGACGAGGCTGTGTTGCAGCTGCATGCTGTCAGGGCTCCAGGCCGGTTTCCCAGACACCCCCTTGACTCTGTATCACAACGTCCTCCTACCATCACGTCTCACAGTTAGGTTGCTTCCTGGCTGCAGCAGATATTGTGTTCAAAACTCTCGGTGCGTAGCCAAGTGTAGGATGAGTGTCCTCTTAGACATTAGTTCTCAAAGTACAGCCTCCAGACCAGCATCTCCTGGGAGACTGATAGCCATATCCTGCCCCATGGCTACTGAATCAAAATCTCTGGGGCTGAGGCCCAGCAAAGCCCTTCAGATGTTGAGCTTTAAAAATCACTGCTTTCAGAAAATGCTACTTGGATAAAAGCAGCCAGGTTTCAGCAAGATGAGTTTGGACTGCAGATTGCCAATAAGACAGAAAGCAGGGTCGAGGGCTAGGGCCCTGGCTCCTCTCTTGAACACAAGCTACGGTGATGGGAGTGGGCATGGCTAGAGAAAAGGTTCATGTAGTTCAGTGGGTCTCAAACAATAGCAGTTCCCCACTAGGGACATTGGCAATATCTGGACTCTTCTGTGGTTGTATCTAAAGCAGGTCGTGCTACCAGTCTCTGGAGGGTAAAGGACTGGGTGGCACTGAGCAGCCTTTGATATAGAGGACAGACACAAAGCAAAGACTTCCCCAGCCCAACACTCTCACAGGGTTGGGGGCCTCTGGGTTAGATGAGCTTGAAGGCACAGCCCAGCTCTGGGAGTCTCCCCCACACATAAACCTGAAATCGTGCCCAGTCACGGAGGCCAGACATAGAGACACCTTCCTGTGTGACGGCACACATAGGAGAGATATCTAGACTCAGAGAGCCCAGAGAGCCTGAGGGAGGATCAGTGGTTTCCGGGGGTGAGAACAGAGTGGCTGCTGATGGGCATGGGCTTCTTTGTTGGCTGGGGGGAT
This sequence comes from Marmota flaviventris, assembly GCF_047511675.1. NCBI lineage: Eukaryota > Metazoa > Chordata > Mammalia > Rodentia > Sciuridae > Marmota > Marmota flaviventris. Next base: position 125,844,219 of record NC_092498.1, read on the forward strand.
CAGGGAGTGGTGACGGTTGCAGACTCCTCACCCACTGAGCACTAGATCTTTATGGAGGTGGATTATATCTCCCTGAGTCTTTAGTGATTAAAAAAAAAAAAAAAGAGTTGGAAAAGAGCTGAACAGAACATTCTTTAGTGAAACCACTGTCCCAGCTCTCAGAAAACCTGGGCTATAACTGAGCTTGTTCCCCAGGGAACACACTTTTCAAGAATAATCACGACTTTCCTCCTACTGACTCTCAATCTGTCCTTTCATCTCGGTGAATACAGTTGTAATGCCCACCTTTTGCAAAAGCCTTGATTGTTTTGGAGACCACTCAGAGCAGAGGAAAAAGATTCATTTCCAACACCTCTCTTCAGGAGGGCTCACTCCTTCCACCCACAAGTATCTGGGGACCAGCAGCCTCTGATGACCACCGTCTCCAGCTAGTTCTTTGCACTTCAAAGAGGTCCCCTACTTGGAAACACAACCCAGGGGCCGGGTCAGCTATCAGAGGGCAATCTGCTATTTGAACTCCAAATTAGACGACTTTAGTGTTTAAGAGACATGGACCTGTAGATCCATCATGCCCAGCATTGTGCAAAGTGGGTAGAAATAAATTCCACAATGTCCGAGGGATGTGCGAGGAAGTGGGCTTTCACGGGGGGAAAGCTCCTGGCCCCTCACCACTACAAGGAGAGACATGCTGGGCCAACTGTGGACTGGATGCCAAGGAGGGACGCCACTCCTAAGTGCTGCTACAGGTGTGAAAGCCACCTGCCACTGGTCTTGGATGCCAGGTGTTTATGGGAGCCGTCTGGGGAAGTTATCAGCCAGTAACTAGAAACAGAGGGTAAAGGGGAACAGCTGCCTCTCCTACCAGAGCCAGCAGGCCCTGAGCTGCAGAGCAGTGCCCCTGCTGCAGATGGCCAGCAAGGCTTGTGTCCCTGAGCTTGGCTCACTCCCCATCAGCGTGGCCTTGGTCTCTGGAGGAGCAAGCACACTCTCTGGAGGTGGCAGCTGTTCCTGGGGTGGCCCGTAAGTGTGTGTAGTAGTTCCCACAGAACTTCACGTCAGCTCCATGTTCTACTTAAAAACACATTAATTTTTGGTTTTGCTTCTGTGCTTTAGTAATCATGCAACATGGGCCAGTGTACACCGCGTTAATATTAAATTAGTTGCCAATGTTTAAGTTCTTAGATAGTTGACCTTCACTTGTTCTAGAAAGCCCACTGCCCCCAGCCAAACACTAGTGGAGCCCAGATACAACTGTTCTTGCAGCCCATAGGGGTCTTCACTCTGCACTGTCGCCAGCTGCCCCCAGAGAGCCCCTACCCTGCACCCAGGAGACTTAAGAACCCCTGTCAGGCGAACCCTTGCACCCAGAGGCCACCCTTCTGTTACCTGCCCTCTGCCCTGGTGGCATCTGCACCAGAAATGCCTGCTTTAAAAGTCACACACAGAGCGGGCGCAGAGGCACACACCTGTGATCCCAGCTGCTCGGGAGGCTGAAGCAGGAAGATGCCAAGTTCCAAGCCAGGCTGGGCAGCTCAGGGAGACGCTGTCTCCAAATAAAAAATAAAAAGGACTGGGGATGTGGCTCAGTGGTAGAGTGCCCCTGGATCAATCCCCAGAACCACAACTAAAATCAAATCCTGAAGACCAAGCTGACTCCCTGATGACACGCTCTCTAACTCCTCACCCCAGCGAAGCGCTTCCTCGCCCACAAAATAGTAACTGGAGCAGCTGCTGTTTCATGTGGTGGGTGTGGGAATTAAGATAACGTGACAGGTGGGACGGTGGCCCAGTAGGTCAGAAGTGGGGGAGCAGGGCCTGGCCCCTCTTCCTGACCCGATTTCCCATCAAGGCCACCCTTGGACCCAGTGGGAAGGGGACATGTGTCCTCTGATGTGATCCTCAGAGACTGGCTTCCTGGGACGACAGAGAACCTGTCTGGAGCCCAGAGAGAGACCCCAGCAGGGCCAGAGGCTGGTCTGAGCCATCTCAGTGGCTGCTGGACACAGGAGGCAGAGACTGGAACACTGGAGCAAGGTGGACTGCATTCTTTTAAAAAGTATTTCATTAGGGCATTGTAATTATTACATAATAGTGGGGTTCACTAGGGCATTGTAATTATTACATAATAGTGGGGTTCGTTAGGGCATTGTAATTATTACATAATAGTGGGGTTCATCTTGACAGAGTCACACATGCGTGGAATATTATTGGCTCCATTTCAGTCCCAGAGCTTCCTTGTCCTCCACTCCTCCTTCCCCGGTTTCCCTTCCTCTATTCTCCTGGTATTCATTTTATTTATTAATCATTTTTTGATTCGTGCTTTATAGATGCACATAAAGGTGGGGTTCCTATATGCACAGGGCACGATGTGGTCAATTTCACCCCACCCTTCCTCCCTTTTCCTGACCCTCCTCCCTCCCCTTCCATCCCCTCCCTCCCTCCACTGGTCTCCCTGCTATTTCCATGGGATTCTCCCCTTCCTCCCCTCCCTTTGCTCCAGCTTCCTCATATGAGGGCAAACATTCGGACCTTGACTAGTTTCTAATTTCTGAGTTAAATAAACTCAGCATGATATACCCCAGTTTCATTATTTCATGCTTCTTTATGACTTTATGACATCCACTGGGGATGTGGAGTTATGTAGGATACACAGGATGGTGTATATCTACCCCATTCTCTTTATCTCTTCAACTTTGGTGGGTACCTAGGCTGGTTCAGTGCTTGGTCGTTCTCTTCAGAGCTGCCATAATTCTCCACGTGGCTGTGTCCTTATAGTGTGCTGATTTTAGACCTTGTGTGTAAATTCCAAGGAGTGGGATACAAATACCATAATAAGTGAATGGGCAAAAGAACTACACAGACTTTTCTCAAAAGAAGCAATACTGACAGTCAACAGAATACATGAAAAAGTGTTCGGTGTCTTTAGCCATCAGGGAACTAGGAATCAAAACTCCATCGGGATTCACTGCAGTCAGAATGGCAACTATCATGAATGCAAATAATAAAAAGTGCAGGTGAGGATGTTGGGGGACAGGTATACTCCTCCATCTGAGGGACTACAAATTAGTACAACCACCCTGGGAAGCAGCGTAGAGATTTCTCAGTCTAGGAATGGACTCTCCATGTGACCAGGCTGTCCCACTCCTTGGTACCTATCTGTAACGAATCATTCCTAATTTGTCCCTCTTTTAAATTTTTCCTGCTACCTCCTGCCACAGACTCTCGTGTTTATGCAAACAGTTGATAATGAAGTTCCCACATGTAATTTCCTCCTCTCTTCCCCCTTTCTACCACCACTCTAAGCACCATCTCCTCCCAGGTGAGTGTCTATGGCTCCCTGGGGACTTTGTTGGTCTCCAGTTACCCTCTTCTGACCATCCTGAACTCTGACTTTTCCCCAAAACTATAAGCCCCACCTTCCGCTCCCCCAATCCCAAGGAGCCTCAGGACCCTGAGCTTGCTACCACCCCATCAAATTCGATTTTTCCAGCCAACTGAACTCTGCTTCCAGCTTTCCCTCTGCACCCAGGACCCCGCTCCTGGCCAGAGAACATCCAGCCGGACAGCAGGTACTTTGACGGCTGCGGAGGAGAAGCCATGAAATTATATATCATACGTTTAAATCCAAGATTAATTACGATTATCTGAGAAAGTACATTATGTTCTTAATAATCATTACCATTTGAAAGTTATGCAGGCATTAGGACGACCAGATGGTTTGGGGTTTTATTTTCAGCTAACATTCAGTTTTTAGGGTGGAATTCATATCGGCCAATGTATTTTTATAAACCCTGTATGTTTCGTTTGTATTTTTCGGTAGCCGTGGTTTCTATAGTGTTGGCATTATGTTCCCAATTCATAAAAATGCATCGGTGACTTAACACAGATTAATTGAAGTGTAAAATCCAGTAATTAAGCTGGTGTATCTAGACTGATGGCATGAACGCAGTGGTGGATGAATTTGGTGCATAAATTGCGATGCCCGGGGCCCAGTGATGGAGGGAAAGCAAAGCAAAGCCTTTCGCACCAAACGCACATCGTGGCTAAAGGTAAGGAGAGCAGAGCTGCATCCTCAACATCACAATCTGTGTGCTCCTCCCATCCCAAGAGAGGACACTGCCTGCAGTCCAAAGCCTGCAAGGTCAGGTGCAAGCGGGATGCCCCACGCTGGAGGGAAGCTCCAAGGCTGGCGTTGGTAAGCTCCTGTAGCAGACATGCTCAGTATGGAACGTGATGGTCCGTACCTGCACATTCCTGCAAATACCTCGTTGTGCAGTTGTAAGGAGCTGTTGATGGGTGTGCTGTGTACAAAACGGCTCTAGGTGTGTACATGCACTCTGTGTGCATGAGGAGGAGATACAGATGACCCTGAGTCCAGCTCTTGTGGTCAGTGATGTGTGTCCTGCTCTTGGAAAGAGTGAATATGCTCAAAGGTGTCCTAAGAATGGGTTCATTCAGTGGGGGACATGGAGACATGGGCAGCGATTAGATTACATAACTCAGAGAAAACAGTTGGCAATAAAAGCCACCCGAATGCTCTGCAACTGGGGACATTCCAAACATCCAGAACTGTTAGAGTCAACACTCTCTAGCCGCCTTCTCTAATGAGTCTAAGTTAAAAATACAAAGAACAAGGAAGAAAAAGAAGCAGTGGGTGAGGAAGATGGCTGAGGGCACCAGCCAGCTCCCACTGAGCCAGCAATGGGTGCTGGGGAGATGGCACCGACGTAGGATCCCTCTTATAATATAAGTATCATTATTCTGAAGTTTTAAGGTGCATGTTTTATTTATGAACCCGTGACTTGTACCCCAATCAGCAAACACCCACTAGATGATCTGAGGGTGCCAATGTCAAACAGCACCCACAAGCAGGGTGCCATCTTTCATACAAGCCTGTCAGTCATGCACCGTGCTGGGTGCTTAGGAGTCAATACTTGTTGATTTCATGAATAAACCAATGTCATCTCATCACAGACCCTAATATAAATTGCAAAATTCACGAGACTTAACCGCGTTTTTCACGGTTTCTGGTGGAGGCAGAATCCTTAATGTGAGTGGCTGCAGAGTCCCTGCTTTCTGGCCCTGCTGGCCACCTCTCTCCTCGCCATCTCCTCTCCTCGCTCTCTGCCTGCTCCAGCGAGTCCCACAGAGGTCCCTTATCTGTTTCCCTCAGCTTCCCTGGAGCCTTGGGGTATCTCAGAGTGGCCTGTGGACCAGTGTCCTCCTGTCAAGCTGTGCTCAGCCGCCAAAGTCAAGGTGATGTGTCCCCAACCTTAACTGTAAGGCTGATTGTGACGTCCACAGAAGATCTGGAGCTGGACCCTGCTGGTGGAGTGCTCTGCGTTTGCCGTGGAGTGTGAGACACCTCAAGAGATGGGCCTCCATCGTCAGGCCCCAAGACACAGTGGGTGGAAATAATCAGGGTGCAGAGCTCTCCCTGCACCCTCCCGGCACAGCATGGAGTGCACTGACGTTGACTGTGACCCACGCGTCCTGGCCTAGCCTCCCAGCTTTTATTTGCTTCAGGTGTTCAGGCCTCCGCCTCCCGTCCTGCCACTCACAGGCTCCATGTCTCGGGAGTAAGAGCACAATTACATCCCTGCTCGGTCAGTCCCAGGCCTCCAAGTAGCCCACATGCAGGTCCTGTTCATGGGCACCTAATGTGCTCCTTCGTGCCTGGCACACAGTTGCATGCCAAGTGGACACGGTACGCACAGACCAGCAGCTGGACAGGAGCCACGGCCAGGAGATCCCAGAAGGAGTTTAATAGGCAGAGGGCCACCCCTCACCAGGGCTGTAAGACAAGTGAGGAGAATGAGGCCGGAGCCCAGGAAACTGGGCAGGGGCCTTGACCATGGAGGACTCAGCCCTGAGGGACACTGTCCAAAGCTCTGAAAGAAAGAAGTGGGGGACTCCCTAGGGTCCTGCTCCTCCTACTTCCCACCTCCCACCAGCGCCACCTGCTGGCTGGACCTCCCTGGAGGCCAGTGGGTGAGGAGGCCGTGGAGGTGGTTTGCGGAGCCTGTGATGGGGCAGACCTGGGGAGGGCAAGTGACCTGCACACAAGTTCCCAAAAATGCTGCTGCTTGCCAAAGGGCTGAGTGAGCCTCTGCCCCGGAATGCCGATTCTTCCCAGGATTGCTCCCTGGCCCCCCATTCTGGGAGCCCTGGATCACCTTCTGGTGAGCAATTACCCTGCAAAAGTATGTGGAAGTTATGGAAATGCCCTCAGCCAAGGCTACCCGCTCCTAATTAAAATGCCTGTGGACATGACCCAGATCTCTCCAGGTCAAGTCCAGGGGATTCTCTAGCAGCATTTGGTGCTGGGACTTGTTGAGCCCAGAGCTTAGATAGTCGTGAGCTAGCAAGCCACATTGACCCTCTCTGTCCTCCCCAACACTGTTGGAAAGACACACTGGAGATGAGGTGGATTTGGGGCCCTGCATGGCTGAGACATGGCTGGTCTCATTCCAAGGAAACCTGGAGCCTGTTGGCTGTTGGCTTTTAAGTGAGTGGATTTAAAAGCACATTTCACAGTATCACCAGGTACATGTTAGCTAAGTGACAGTGCTAATGGCATAGGGATCTGTCACGGTGATCTTCAAATATTTAAAGAATTTTCCAGAGGAGCACAGGCAGCTGCCCTGGAGCAGCTCGCTTGCCCCCGCTCCTCCTTGGTTGCTGGGTGAGGAAGATGTCCAGGGGAAGGGTCTGGCGAAGCTGCAGAGGTGGGTAGAGTCCTGGGGAGCTGGACGGCTGGCCTGCCTGCCAGTCAATACAGAAATATTCCAGAGTGTTTATAACTGTCACCACGATGCTGGCATTTAGCAGCTGAATGTCACTCCAGGGTATTATGAGCCTCGTGACGGCAGCTCGCAAGTGACAGTGTCTAGGAAATGACACGTGTCAGCCAGGCAGGAGGGAGCGTGACAGGACCGGAGAGGCTGGAATTCTGCTGACCCCCAGCCCTCAGCTGGCCTCCCTCTTCGGTCTCTCTCAGTGCCCATTGGCTGCTCACCCAGAAGGGGACAGTTCCAGCAAACAGCAGTGACTGAGGCACAATGCTTCGTGTCCTTGCGCAGTCTTTAATAACAAGCTGGGGCACATGCCCCGTGTCAGCTAGTGCAATGGTGTCCCCAGGCCAGGACAAAGGCTTTGGCCATCTTCCTTGAGGGGATTGCAGCTGCTCCTGAGATTCCTTCATGTGGTGAGAGAGAAGGGGAGCTCCCTACAAGCCTGAAAATGGATGGGACTGTGTCCCAGGGAGCAGCTCTGGGATTCTGGTCACCAGGTCCCTCTAAGGGACAGATGCCAGCAGCTGTGATTCTGAAGCAAAGTAAAAAGCCCTGCCTGCAAGCTCCAACTGAGACCTGCCAGCCCTCTGAGGCCAGCCCTTGGCCTCCAGGTCCAGGGGCCTCAGCAGGTGCAGGCCTGGGTAGCAGCCCAGTGCTGGGAACAGCCTGCCAGCTCTGGGTGCCACCTGCCGACCACCCGTGGAACGTCGGCATGTTTCCTGTTCCCACCGAGCCTCAGTTTCCTCTTCAACAGAACAGGCCAATAAAGAGCCCATCCCTGGGTTTTTTTCTGAAGACTAATGAGATAGTGTATAATAATAATTTATAAAGTAATTGTGATAATATAGCTACTTTTATTAAACAATGCAAATATTATATAATGAAAATAAAAGTAGATGATAAAAATAATTTGGAGGCACAGTGCCAAGTACTTGGCATAACTGAGCACACTGTAGGAGCCATCAGATAGCATCAGCCCCCTGGCCTGGCTATGCTGTGTGTCCCCGGGAATCCTGGGAAACAGGAGTGACCCTGCCCAGATCCTGTGCGTTCTGGACTGAGCTCCTCCAGCATTGAATGTATATGAGGAAGATTTGTTTGTGAAATGTCTTCCATCTTATGTCATCCCAAATTCACACAGCTCCAGAGGGAAGACGGGCCTGTAAGAGCTCATGAGGTCCATAACGAGTCAGGTAGAGGTCTGGGTATTGAACTGAGAAAGCCAAGGCAAAAGTAATACCTCTGCCTTGCTCTCCAGAATGAAATTAGAATCAGCTAAAACAAATGAGAATCAGGCAGAAGAATAACAGAAATCAAAATGATCAGTGTCATCCTCTCTAAGGCTGTTTAGAGCAATGGCACTGGGTGTATCAGTCAGGATAGCTTGCGCTGCTCCTCCCAGACAAGTAAGCCCTGGAATCCCAGGGCCCTGGCACTAAGCATCTATCTCTTTGCTTCTGCAAAATTCACTGTAGGCTGGCAAAACAGTGCTTCTACTCCACATGGTTACTCAGAAGCTCAGGCAGCTTAAGGGCTTGGAAGGAGTTTCAAGGTCCCCAAGAACAAAGGAGGTGCTTCAGCCCCTGCCTGCTTCAGCCTTGGAGTGACACCTCCCACTTCTGCTCACAGTCGAGTTTCCAGCACACGGCACAGATTGAACCCTGGGAGGGACTGGGGGGTGCATTGTTCTCCAAGATGGAGTCCACTGGGCTTCCTCTCTTCTGCCTTCCTCTAACCCTCTCAGTCGAGTAACCCATTCCCACCTCTCCTGATCGAGATGCACCCCAGAGACACAAATGTTTCCCCCAGCAGTGCAATAAAATTCCCTCCCCTCTAGGGACACATAAGGTCTTGAGAGCATGCTTTCCCTCTGGGCACAGTCCCCAAACCCTCTCCTTGGCAGCCTGAGGATCACAGTTCACAGGCCACCTCACAGTGGAGTCCAGCCACAAGGAGCAGCTCCTGGGCACCTTTCTCTCCACCACAGCACTTGTCAGCACTCTGGGCTCTGTCACCTACTAACTCTGTCACCTGGACTCTGGGCTCTGAGTACTGTCACCTACTGACCCTGTCACCTGGACTGCTGCTCCCTTCCCAAGGCCAACGTCTTCATCTTTACATAAGAAGAGGGCTGCCAATGTCACATGTTGCTGTGGGGGGCAGAGGAGATGGCACTGAGCACCACACTATGTTGGGATGTCCTCCAGTCACATGCGGAGCAGCCAGGGTCTTGTGCGAGTCACAGGGCACGTGCAAGGCCAGCTGGGATGAACCCAGGCCCCGAGTCCTGTGGCTTGTCTGGCCCCTGCTGTCCCCAGGCAGAGGACCCTCCTCCCAGGGGTAACTGCCTCCTACCCACGGCCAGCTTTATTTTGTGCCTGTGGGAACATGAAGCACACAGCTCAGGAGTCGTTCCCCTCTACTCCTGGGCACACAGTAGGTTGTTAACAAAGAGAGTAAGCTATTCCCAGGAAAAAAATAAAGAAAAAAATGAACATAAAAGCATCATAAACTGGAGAACCCAATGCAGGAGCAGAGGTCAGCGCCACTCATGGGCTGGGCCTGGTCTCCTGCCCATGGGCACTCTCTGTCTTGCACCCTGTCAGACACCAAAGTAGGCCTGCAAGGCCCGAAGGGGTCCTCCCTATACCTGGAATCAAAGGGAGCAGGGCTTTGTATGTGGGGTGAGGCAGGCAGATGAGAAGGGGCTGCTGCAGCCATGCCGTCACCCTGTGTCCCATTGCCTTGGCTTTATCCTGCAAGTCCAGCAAATGCACAGGGACCCCAGAGCCTGGGCTCTGCCTCTGCACCTGCGGGACAGAGGGACAGCCCCTGCAGTTTCCCTGGCAATGCCTGGCTGGCTGTAGTCTTCCCCAGCTGTGACCCAAGCAGTCGCAGGAATTTGGGGCAAGCATCTCCCTGCCTTCATTTTAGGCAAGAGCACCTCCTGTGCTCGTGCAGAGGCGGCACCTCTCTGAATCATCCTCCTGCACGGCTGGAGAGACCCACACTAGAGGACACTTTCCTCTGAAGACGGGGGGAGCCAGCCATGTCTGTGGCTGCCCAGGCTGGGACCTGGGGTTTTGCAAGATGACCTGGAGGATAGAAATCCCTCGTGGACAGAGTGCGAGGGAACTGGGCAAGGGGAAGCCCTGTGCGCGTGAGGAGCCTGGTGGTCAACCACTGGAGGGCAGCAGCCCCCGCGGGAGGGGCCCTGCCTTCCACACCCAGGCAGGTGCACTCACTTCCTGTCCCTGTGGAGCTGATGACCACAATCACAATGGATTCCAACCCCTGGAGAGTGCATCATCTTACCATTCTGGAAGTCAGATGTTCTCAAATGGGTCCTGGGTGGGGAATTCAAGGCATGGGCTGGCAGTGCCCCCCTGGAGGCACTGGGCTGGATGGTCCGGCCTTCTCCAGCCTCTGGCACTGCCCACCTTCCCAGGCTCCTGGTCTCCACCTCTAGCATGGGCAGCGTTGGCCTCATAGTCCCTGACTGGCCTCCTGCCTCCCTCCCCTAAGGACCCTGGTGATGGCACTGGGTCACCCAGTGGTCCAGGGCCCCCGCCCCTCTCAAGATCCTTGCTGCATTTGCATCTCCTGAGTCCCCTGTGCTGTGTGAGTAAGAGCCCCGTTTCCAGGGATCCAAACAGGGGCTGTTGTTCCACCAAACGCACCACCTTACAGATATTGTCTCATTCTGGAGCCAAGACTGGGGACCTGTCTAAGAACAAGCCGCACAGGAACAAGAACAAGATGGAGCTTTGTCCTCTGAGCCCACTGGTTCAGTGGAGAAAGACCAAGGTGGACAGGATACTGTCAGAGCTACCACCTGCCACCGTGGTGGTGAGGGGCATGGGCCAGGCTGAGGGCAGCCAGGGCATGGGCTGTGCAGGGGGCAGTGTGAATGTGGAGAGGACCCCAGGGCAGCCATCGCCCTGAAGGCGATTCAGACAAGAATGGCCAGTCGGAGCCAGGTCCAGGGCTGGAAAGGAAATGGGCTGGAGGAGGACAGCGACATAGTCTAATTGTCCCCTCCAGAAAGCTTGTTACTTGCAAGAAAATAAAACTAAAGATTGGACAAGTCAGAAAACATCTTGACCAGGGTCAAAAATAACAGAACTAATGAGGACCAGGCACTGTCCAGAGTCCTACAAGGTGATGCCTAAGAAGGATGGTGCGGGAGTCCCCTCTAGTGACCCAGCTGGGGACACAAAACCTTGTCTCATCATGAGGAAACCACAGACTTGCCCCAAGTGGGGACCTGCTTCTGGGAAGCTGTGGGGGAGCAGGACCCCCACATGTCAGTGCTGCGAGGGAGAAGAGGGGGCCCAAGAGCGCCCAGGTTGAAGGGGAAGCCCGACAGTTACCCAGGCAACACCCAGGTCGAGATGGGGTCTCCAACCGAGAAGAACAGGGGTATTCAGAGTGTATGGGTTCCATTGGCAAAATTAAAATATAGACAGGGGCGTTAAATAAGTTCAAATAAAATGTCTTGTTTCCTGAATTCACAAATGCGCGGTGGTGATGGTTATGCAATCAGTGTCCTTATTCGTGGTTACATAAGAGAGTGAGAGCCTGTGTTTATAGAGCTTGTCCTTATGCTTAAGTCCTGGCTGAGAAGAGAGGACCAAGATGTGTGCAATTTACTCTCAAATGGCTCAGAAACGTGTTTATATGACACACACACACACACACACACACACAGAGGGGGAGAGAGGACAATGACAAAGCAGCAAAACACAAACCCAAAGCACATCCCAGTCAAAAGCACACGGGTCTTCTTTGTCTTGTGACTGGAACTTTCCCATGAGTATGAAACTATTTGCAAATTTAAAAAAAAAATGTTATTTGAACTTTCAACATAAATGAGAGAGAGAGAGAGAGAGACTGAGGGAAAAGGTCCAGGGTCCTGAGTTTAATCGGGTTGTAGAGCACTGAGGTCCGGGGTGTGCGTGCTGTGGAGATGGTGGTCCTGTCTGGGGAGGCTGAAGAATGGAAGCTTCTAAAGGCAGAAGAATCAAATGCATGCAAGATGCTTTGAAGCAAAAGGAGCATTGGTCACGGGGGTCATGGCAGGCAGACATCAGCCCACTGGTGAAGCCTGTGTGTCTGCCTAGTGGTCTTCATGGCTCCCACAGCAAGCTGCAGTCTGCAAACTCTGTGGCAAAATTCTGGCTACAGGCACAGGAGGGTCAGCGCCCCCAGAGCCCCATCCCAGGCGAGTGTGCACGAAGGTGCTCCCTGAAACTCTTGGCTTTATTGAAGGCTTTGGTTGGCGATGACACAGGCGACTCCATTCTGACTCTGACGAAGGGGGTTCTGGAGCCAGGTGGCTGGGTCTGAATATCAGCAGTGTCCCTTCGGGAGCTGTGTGATCTCTGGCCAGCCTTCAACCCCTCTGAGCTCGTATCCCATCTGTAAGGTGAGGACAGCAGCAGCATCTGTCTCGTGGGGCTGTTGAAGGTAAATTAACTCCTGGGAAGCCCTTGGGAGAGGCCCGGCCCAGCATGGCCCTGCTTGTGGTTGCTCCCAGCGAGGGTGAGACCTAGGCCACCGTGGGGAATGAGGACTTCGCCATCTGGGGTGACGTTGCAGGATAGTGTGCAGAGATTTGATCTTGTGCGCGTCCAGGGAACTCGTGTGGGACAGGACCAGGCACGAGCTGAGCTGGACCCGTGACCAGGGGCTGGACATACCGTGAGGCGCCACTTGCCCATGTCGCGAGTCTTTGGCCCTTGTTCTCCTGCTGTGTGAGTGATGTTGGGGTGATCAGAGCGAGTTCCAGCAGTGAGCCATGTGACCACGCTGGCCATTTTCCAGGAGACTTCTTGCCTTGCAACTGACAAATCAGAGCTGCAGTTGAGGAGACCAGAAGGGAAGCTCCTGTGACGACCCAGGGGAGCCTTGGGGGGACCCGACCTGAGGAAGTTGCAGAGAGTGGTACGTGGTCTGGGGTGTCTGGCAGGTAGAGTGAGCTGGATCAGCTCAGGTTGGCAGCAGCTTTGACACCTTGGTGACAGGCGAGGAGCCACTGAGAATGGAGGGGACCGTGCTGGGCATCTCCTGCACAGCCCCGGGCTGTAGTTACGTGGGGCTGAGCCCGGGGAGGTGCCCAGAGGGTGGATCCTCAGTGTTGTCATCACACGCATGGTGGTCACTGAGTGGTGGCATGTCCACGGTCCTGTTTATCACTTCACAAGGCACACGCACCACGGCAGGGCCCTTGATGGGTTCGCCAGTTGCCTTAGTAAAGCTGGGGACAGGAGAGTGACTCCCCAGGCTTCCGACTCAGGAAGAGGAAGGCAGAGCAGATGGAAAGGCTTGGGGCAGTTTGGGCTGCTTCTGGGATCCAGTGGCTGCTGGCTGTGTATCCAGTGCACAGGTAAAGGACCGCGGCAGGAGATGGAGACTCAGGGTCACTAGCGGAGAAATGTGATCTGGGGACCATGGAGCCACCACCAGGGCAGAGAGGAGAGCGGCTGGCTCTCTACCTCTCCCACGTCCGAGGTCCTCCCCAGAGGAGGCACCTGTCACCGCGCGCCCAACCTCAGCAGCAACTCCCTGGGCTCCTCCCTGAACCTCTCCCCGGCAGCACAACCTGTGATGGGGGTTCTCAGGCTGTACTTAGGAGCCAGCAGTCAGCTGCAGGTAGCTTCAGGAACCGTTCACCAGAGGAGTGGCGGGGGGGCACAAGAGAGGACAATGAAGGGAAAGGGTACAAAGTAGGACCGTGCATCACGTGCACTCAGTCTTGGCATTTTTTGTGACTTTGGTTGGGTGTGTTTATAGATGTGTAGGCTGTGAATCATAAACACATGACATTATAAATGTATGTGAGTATCCGTGTACATGTTCTGGCCCACAGAAACATGCAAAGGTGCTGGGTGCACACCTGTTATCCCAACGACCTGGGAGGCTAAGGCAGGACGATAACAAGTTCGAGGCCAGCCTCAGCAACTTAGTGAGATCCTGTCTCAAAATAAAATTTAAAAGAGCTGGGGTTGTGGCTCCATGGTAGAGCACCCCTGGGTTCAATCCCCAGTCAGAAAGAAAGAAAGGACAAAGATGACTCTATATATGCTCAATTGTTGCTAATATGTATTGGTTATAAAGTATCACGTGGAAAACCACCCCAAAGTGGCCCAAAACAGCTGTCACTCATGTACTTACGACCCTTGGATTTGGTCTGCTCCCTCCTGGGTCACTCTGGTGGCTGCCACTGGGAAGCCAAGCTTGTGTGGATGGCCCTGAGGCCCCACTCTCAGGCCTGGCTCGGGGACTGGCTGGGCTCCCCTCCTGGACTCCACCATGGCACCTGGCCCCTGAAGGACAAGCTCTTATCCAGCCTGTGTGCCACATGCTTGCTGATGTCCTCTTGGCCAAGGCAGAGGAGGCACCTGTGCAGCGAGCCCAGAGCAGCACAGGCAGGAAGCAGGCAGGGTCCCCTCCCGAGGCGAGCCGTGAGTCTCGGGCACTCTGCTCTGCACCTCCCTCCTTGGGTCAGTTTCCCAGTCACCTGGGTCGGGTTGTGAGCTTGCCCTTCGCCCTGTGTGTCCCTCCCTTCTGCCCCTTCCTCCCCAGCTCCTTCATGAGCACAGGGTCTGTGAACCTCTGAGCTTGGAGTCAGGGAGGGTCTGAGCAGGAGGGGGTCCAGCTCCAGCTCCAGAAATGTTCCCAGGAGGCCAGGCAGCAGCTCAGTGTTCGCAAGGCTCAAAAGTGGGCAGGTCCTCAGCCTCCTCGACCTCCAGGGGAGCCAACAATAGCTCCAGAACTGGGAACCCAACCAGTGGCTCCCCAATCCCGTGTCCCTGCCTCTGTGGTTCTATTCTCCGCAGCCTCAGTTACCACAGTTGACCACGTAGATGGAGAATCCCAGGAATAAATGATTCACACGTTTCACATAACTTTTATTACCATGCATTGTCCAATTGTCCTGGTTGATTCTTGTTGGTGATCACTTATTTTCCTTAAGTTATGAGTTGGGCCACATAATGGGTATGTATGTGCAGAAAAAATAAGACATAAGGAGTTTGGAACAATCTGTGGGTTCAGGCCCTCGGGGGCTTGGAACGTGTGCCCAGCAGGTGAGGGAGATGGCCAAGCACACTGCCAGGAAATCAGAGCCTGCAGTCCACATGATACGGCCCTCAGCCCCGCCAGCCCAGCCCTCAGGTCTCTTTGGGGAAACCTGATGCGAGAGCTTGCACCTTGGATGGACCCACTCAACCCTTTCTGGCTCCAGGCCTGCGACTTTTCGATGACAGTGGTTAGTTGAGGGATGGCCACTTAGCCAGGGTTGGTCAGGGTGTAGGTGCTCAGAGGGATGCCACTTCTCCATCTGAAGGAAAGGACGGTGGTGGACACAGTGACCGGGAGGGATCTCAAAAGCAGGGGCTGCATGAAGGGAGCCCAACACAAGAGCCTGGACACTGCCAGGTTCTGTATGTGTGAACAGTTAGGAACAGAGGAACCCAAAACCTCAGCTGCTGGGTCAAGAGCGGAGACAGAACCAGGCTGGAGGGGCCCAGGGAACCTATGGGGGGACAACTTCTGTATCTGTAGACCTTTGAGAAGTGATTGTCACCATCCAGCAAAGCAGTAGAGCCACCTCTGTCCATAGTTCCTTTTTGTGTGAGTTTAGAGCAACTGAAGTCTACTCCCAGCTTGATCTCATTATCTGATGCAATTGGTGATGGTGACGGTGGTGAGATGGTGGTGAAATGGCGGGTGGTCACCAAAATGAATCAAAGTGTGTGCTTAAGATTGTTGAACTAGGGCTGGGGCTGGGGCTCAGTGGCAAAGCACTTGCCTGGCTTGGGTGAGGCACTGGGTTCGGTTCTCAGCACCACATAGAAATAAATAAAATAAATGTCCATTGACAACTAAAAAGCATTAAAAAAATGATTGTTGAACTACATTCTCATAAACAAAAGGGGAAAGTTGGGGGGTGATTTGAAAATGCATGTTCCCCCGAAGACTTTAAATACCAGCAGAAGAGGTGGCAACTGCGGTTAGTGGGAGTGTAATGCACACTTCAGGGTGGCTGGGAGGGTAGTCAAGTGTTTCCACCAACACACAAACAATACTCATGTGTGGTGATTAACGGGTTGATCACCTTGATTCAATCACTCCACACACCAAAACATCTCATCACACTTCGTATTAGTCCTACACGTGGCAAAATTGCCACCAACAGTAGATGTCAAACGTTTCCATCCCAGATGCCAAGCACGCGACGTGGCGGATTTGCCCTGAGCGCACCCTGATCATCCCACGGGGTGGACCCGTGTGAAGTCCTCACTCTGTGGCCCGTGAGTGAGCAGGGATGTCTGCACTTGTCAGTTAAGAATAAAGCAAAGAAAACTTAGAATAGTGTGGAGCATCCTGAGAGGACAGCAGAGCAGGGCAGCTGATGGGCCAGGGGAGGGTCCACCCCAGAGCTGAGACTTTGCCTGTGGTTATCCATCAGTGGAGTGTGGGACCTGAGAGTGAGCAGGCCTCTTGCCCTGCTGTGTCCCCTGAACCAACCCCATGGCCTGTGGCTGAGGACACCATCCAGCAGACTGCTTTGTGGCACTGACCACTAGATGGCCGTTCCAACAGACTGCTGCCTGGCTGGCTGAATATCTGGAAACTGTGCACTGCGTGTGATGATGGAAAGTCATCAGACCCACACACACCCTGATCTCTGAGGTCAGCAACTTTCCACGGGAAAGAGAAATAATTTGGGGGCCAGGAAGCCCCCATGGGCACCAGGCAAGGCCAGGCATGCTGGCCCAGGACTCTGGGGCTGCCCTCCCTGTGTCCTTCCTGCACCCCCACTCACTCTTCCCACCTCCTGAAGGTACCCCGCAAGTCCACTCTGGGGCTGGGCGGGAGGACTTCAGTGGCTGCCTGGAGTAGCGTCAGGGGCAGCTGCTCCCAGGGCCACGGTCCCAGGCCAGGGTTGAGTGCAAGGGGCCTCTGCCACCAGAGTCAGGGGTCGCTGGTGGGGCAGGGGTGAGAGGGGGCTGCCAAGGCTGGATCAACAGGGGCCCCATCCCCATGGTTCCCAGGGAGCCCCAAGGGATACATAAGGGCAGTGTGGGTGGCCTGTTGCTCAGCTTGCTGGGCCGCGTGTCTTGATCCCCAAGTCAAAGACAAAAAGTTCCAGGCTGCTCTCTGGTAACACGCTCCTGCTCTTATGGACCTAAAATAAATAATATCATGAAATTAGCTTTTTGTCTGAGTCAGAGGTTGCAAATTGAAGGTCTTTGGGTCACATTCAGCCAATACACACAGTGTGTTTGGCCTTAAAGATTTTGGACAGCGGCCAACATTTAAAAGTCTGAAATTGTTATATTAGAATTCATATTAAAATAGGAGGTACAACTTCTCTGGGGAAATGACTGTCTGGGGGCACACAGCTTTATCCAGGCCCCATAGGGTGACCCAGAAGCACCCTCCTTCAGCCTCGGAGGGTTTTTTTTTCCTCTGGTTATTTGAGTTTATGGCCCCCAAACTAAGCCAAAATTTAAGAAAAATCTCATAAATTCTCTTACCTTAAACATAAAGGAGCTAGATTTGTCTTTATAGCCCAATCAGGACCTCGCAGCATGGAAATTACAGAACATGTGTTGGAATATCTGAAAATAGCAACATAAACAAAGCAAAAATAACCAAGATTTGATTGACAACTGAGCACATGAAATCCAGGGCCACTGTGGCTGCTCAGCGGTATAGATAAAGAGCCAGCTCTTTCTTCTCTCTTCAGGGCCATCTGGGTTCCTTCAGGATGCTAGTTGCCTCATGGTTGCATGTTAGCTGCCATGCCTCCAGCCACAGGTCTATATTCCTAGCATGAAAAATAAAGAGGAGGGGGCAGAGACTACAACAGGAATGCAAAATAATCTCAGAAACCATAAGCTTATTTCCCACTCTCCAGATAGTATTCACCACTACCTTCACAGGGTTGTCAAGGTAGGAAAATTACAGCACCAGGATAAAGAAGGGTGAATGAAACATAGGACTTTCAGTCATAAAAATGTGTGCATGAGTTCTATCTTAACTATGTGTGGCCAGTTACCACCAGCATGTCCTTGAGTACATGACTGAGCCTTC
The DNA here is from genome assembly GCF_047511675.1 of Marmota flaviventris. Lineage (NCBI taxonomy): Eukaryota > Metazoa > Chordata > Mammalia > Rodentia > Sciuridae > Marmota > Marmota flaviventris. The sequence goes on from NC_092498.1 coordinate 125,862,119, forward strand.
CGGACTCCCAGTCTCTTACTCGGTAAATGGGGGTAGTAGGAGTACCTGTCCTGTAAGATTTTCATAGGTTCCATTGAGTTTATGACTATGAAGTCATCTGTACAGCACCTGGTACATGATTGACAATAGTAAAGATGACACTAATGATGGTGGTGGTGATGATGGTGATGATGGTGATATGGTGATAATCATGGTGAAGATGGAGATGGTGGTGGTGGTGGTGAGGATCATGGTAATGATGATGATGATGGTGGTGGTGGTGATAATGACAGATAATAGTGGTGATGGTGATTATGGTTGTGATGGTGGTAATGATGGTGATGATGATCATCATGATGATGATGGTGATGGTGGTGATGGTGGTGATGATGGTGGTGGTGGTGGTGATGATGGTGATGGTAGTGATGATGATGGTAATGATGATGGAGATGGTGGTGGTGGTGCTGATGATGGAGATGGTGGTGATGGTGATGGAGATGGTGGTGATGGTGGTGATGATAGAGATGGTGGTGATGGTGATGATCATTGTGATAATGATGGAGATGGTGGTGATGGTGGTGATAGTGGTGATGATGAGGGTAATGTTGATGGAGACGGTGGTGGTAGTGATGATCATGAGGATTGGTTTTCATAAATGGGAACTATGGGCTTTTAAAGTGGGATTTCAAAGGTAGTGTCCATGAAGTCCTCTGATGCGACGTACTGAGAAAGTTGTGCCACCTTGGTGGTACTGTTTCTAAAACTGCCTGATCTCAACATAGTCATGATAAAATACGGAGCAAATCCAAACTGAGGGCGGTCTATGAAATAACCAAACAAACTTCCAAAGTCAAGAAAAAATGAGAAAAGCATGAAAAAGAGTCCCAGATTGAAGGAGACTAAAGGACCTTGGCGACAATGACCCTGAGTGACTCTGTGGAGCAGAACAGTGAGCAGGACAACAAGCAGCATGTGAGATACAGTGGGTTGGTTGGTGCATCCTGATGACCTTTAGCAGGTCAGCTGTGTGTCTGTGGGATTTGGACATCTGAAATCTGAGGACAGCGTCTACAGGAGGTCTCTGACTATCTTTGCAACTCCCTGGATGCCTAAAATTACTTACTGTGGCTCATGGTTTCAGAGGTCTCAGTCCATGGTGGGCCAGTGCCACTGCTTTGGGCCTGAGGGGAAGCAGAGCATCATGGCGGATGGGAACAGAGAGAGAGTTCAACGCTGCCAGGGCACCCCCTTGTGGTCTCCATCCTTCCTCTAGGTCCCCCAATAATGCCATCACGTGGGGATCTCTCAGTGGATTAACCCACTGATGAGGTCAGGGCCTCGTGATCCAAACACTCCCCAAAGATACCTCTGGACACTACTGCCCTGGGGACCACGCCTCTCACACAGAGGCATCTGGGGAACATTTCAAATCCAAACCATATCAGTCTATAAGCCAAGGAGCCTGACGATCACCGGCAACCCCCAGAAGCCAGGAGAGGCCCGGGGCCAGCTCTGCCTCACACCCTCTAAAGGACATACCTGGCACATGGAGGCCGCAGACCTCCGGCCTCCAGCCTGGGAGGCAGTGAAGTTCTTTGTTCTAAGGATCTGGAGGGCGGCACTGTGTCACAGCAGCCCAGGGAACAAACACTCACGCTTTGCCAATCCTTAGACAGTTGACACTCTGAGCGACAGGGTTAAGCTCAGATGAGATGTGTGCTGTCCAGCTGTGGTTACTGTCCGTGTGACCTGAGATCAGGGAGCAGAGGCCATCTCCCTGCACCTCTCCCCTCCACCGCCCTGTGTCTAGTCAGCTTTTTCACTGCTGTGACTAAAAAAACCCACAAGAACAATTAGAGGAGGAAAAGTTTATTTGGGGGCTCACAGTTTCAGAGGTCTCAGTCCACAGACAGCTGACTCATTCCCTGAGGCTTCAGGTGAGGCTGGACATCATGGTGGGAGAGCAGGGAGGAAGGAAATGGCTCACATCATGATCAGGAAGCAGAGAAAGACTCCACTCTCCAGATACAAAATGTACACCCCAAAGCCATGTCCCCAATGCCCACCTCCTCCAGCCACAACCCACCTGCCTCCCAGTTAGCACCAGAGGATTAATTCACTGATGGGATTAAGGCTCTTACTACCTCATTTCTCCTCTGAACCTCCTTGACTGTCTCACACGTGATCTTTTGGGGATACTTCACCTCCAAACCACAACACCCTGAAATGCCTGGGCTGGAATCAACCCCAGGGACCCCTCATGTTTCCTGGGTAGAACCTAACTCCATCTGATGGTCACCTTTGAGTCTATGACTCCTCTGAGCCCTTGACCGTCATCCCATGTCACTCAGGACTTTAAATGACAAAGAAAAAAAAAAAAAGAGGGATTGATTGGCTCAAATGTTTGAACTGCAGACAGGCGCTCGGCTATGGACCCGAGCCCCACGGGCTGAGCCACAGACGCCTCCATGGCTGCATCCCATGTCTCACCCTGGCTGCTCTCTCCCGTCCACGCCCACCTGAAGGCCTCCGCCCCCACAGCCCACTGCCTGCTCCCCTGGGGTCTGCAGCACAGCCTGAGCACCTCCAATGATCTCCTCTGTGTGTCCAAGAACAGAGAGGATGGAGTGTCTCCTCAGAGACAAGAGCTGAACCAAACATCAGGGACAAGCCTGGGATTGGGCACAGCTTGGCCAGTCCTCAAGGTCAGGCATGATGCTTGGCCCTGCCTGTGACAGGCAGCTCTGCGGCTCGGGGATGAGGTTACTCCTGAAGAAGCAGGATTATCAGACACAGCCCCAAGAGCAAGCACCCGGGCCTGGCTGAGCACCGCATGCCCCTCTACCAAGATGCCCAACCTGGTCTGCCTGCTGAGGCTGGACTCCTCCATTACTCTCTAAGTAACACTGAACAAGATGTCCTCTTGGAGCCTCAGAGTTTTAAGTTTTAAATGGGAAGAATGATATAAATTGTCTCCTACGCTGAGCAACTGGCTTCTCTGAGATAATACATATGAGGCCCTTGGAAGGATGCCTCGCAGAGATCAGGGACGCCAAATCATCCCACCCCCGCCGCCCGGGTCAGGGGAAAGAAGGCTCTTCAGTGAAGATATTGACACTAGGAAGAAAAGAAGTCTGAGTCCCAGCGTGGGCAGAGGCGGAACAGTAATCCTGCACCACCACACAGCTTCTCTGTAAGTGTGTCCTTGAGGAAGAGGAACATCTCCAAAGGAGGGTAAAGAAAACCCAAGGTCACATGGAATGTTGTTGTCAGAAACTTGGGTTTTCAGAACTCTTTTCCTTTCTAAGTTGTAAAAACCCCAACTCTACACAAACAAAAGTACTGTGCCGGTTCCTATGGATTCCAAAATCTATGAGCTTCAGGCACTGCAAGATCCAGGGGCTCAGGCACCGGCCCCAGAGATCTCCACCCATCTCCTCTAGATGTCATCTTGTTCCTCAGGTGGGATTTTCCCAGGAGGAGACAAGAATCATCTCCAGAAGATTCCAGCCGTGCTCTCTCCGTGTGATGACCTAGAGGGGAGAGTGCCGGTGTCCACACTGGTCCATTAAATGTCCAGGATGTAACTCACCGTGCCCCAAGTGCGTCACAGCCCAACGCTGAACTGCTTGGGGAGTTGAAAGAGATGCCCTCTGCTCCGGAAGACCTGAGCCAAGTGCCCACACAGGGGGACGGAGGGTCCTCCTCACTCTAACTTCTCAGACTAAGGGGTGGGGAAGCAGAGGGTCTGAAGAGAGAGCGGGGCAGGTGCTAAGAGACCAAGGCGACGGGCATTCTACTGCGATGACCAGAGCCGGCCGTGGACCTCCGGGCAGCAGGCACCAAGACCCACGAGGATGTCCCACAAGGGAGAGGAGACAGGATTCAGGCCAGCGCCTGGATCCGGAGGCAGAATCGTGGCCCCAGGGTCCCCACGGTGCTGTGAACAGCAGGAGTGCCTTCTGCTTTTTTGAGGCCCAGTGATGTTCCGCTGTGTGCCCAGAACACATCTTGCCTTTCTATGCATTCCCCAGTGGACACTGGGGCATGGGGACTTGTCCAGCAAAGTTCCCATTATGCAAGATGAGGGAGCCTGGCAATTTGCAGAGCAGCATCGCGCCCTTAGCTAACAATACCGCATTCAGCGCTGTGACTGTGTCGAGGGAAAGCTCTCACCAGGGATTTTTACCACGTTAAAAAAAAAAAGCCAAGCGACATGGCCCACACTTATAACACCAGCGGCTCAGGAGGCTGAAGCAGGAGGATCACGCGTTCAAAGCCAGCCTCAGCAAAAGCAAGGTGCTAAGCAACTCATTGAGACCCTGTCTCTAAATAAAACACAACATAGAGCTGGGGATGTGGCTCAGTGGCCAAGTGCTCCCGAGTTCAATCCCTGCTACTCTTCTCAAAAAAAAAAAAAAAAAATCTGCATGTTGGGTGCCTGGCAAAGGGGCCTGGGGAGCGAGGAAGAGGGTGGGGGAACCTGTAGTGCTGGCCCAGGAGGCTCGGCAGACCCGAGGGGCAACCCAGCCAAGGCTGAGGTTAGAGAAGGGTGCTCGCAGGCCTGATTTGACCTTGGAGGAGGGCGTGCTCTTTGCCTGGACAGCCAGGGTGTCTACTGGGATCCCAGGTGAGAGCACCCGGAGGCGGCAGAGCCTCCTCAGCCCCAGCAGCAGGTTCTCTTGGCGGGACACCTGCCCTGTGACTCTCTATGGCCATCACAGACTGAGACCTCTAGCCTGGGATCCATGAAACCCTTTTTTTCCAGTTCAAATATTTACTAAAGTTGTGTAGATTTAAGATGCACAATGTGTTGACCTCCTATGCACTTGAAAAGATCACCTTGATCAGTCATGAACGTAGTCACCAGCCCACACAGCCACAGGGTGGAACTCACAGAAACAGCAGTAGGGTGCGTGTGGGGTGGGGTGGGCACGCAGTGAGGGTTGATGAGAGGGCATGTGCTGGGCAGTTATGAAACAGAGAGTGGAGGCTGAATCCACGGCATGGTGGCTGCAGCTGGTAACACCATGGAGCTTTTGAAATGTGCTGAGACAGCTGTCCAGTGTGCGCACAAGTGAATCCTGCCCACACTCTCAAATGACTACTGCCCATCTGCACCCCCAGAGACCATAGAGACCGACCTCTTCACCAGAGATCTCTGGAAATGCGACTGTGGCTTTGAACTTGCCAAAGAAACAATTCCTCACAATGTAACTATTTCAATATTCTAGTAGGTATAGGGACTGCATTCCCATTTCCTTCAGCCAGAACCTTCCCTAGGTATTTAGGAATTTAAGATGATAGAGGATTGGTGGACGGATGACAGATAGATAATTAGACAGACAGACATACAGATGATAGGTAGGTAGATAAGAGATGAAAGATCCTCCTTCTGCACAGATAAGTTACTGGTAAACATATTTAAAAGGAAATCTTTTTTTCTTCTTTTTAGAGCTGTTGATTGCACCAATTATTCTTTCCTTTAAAATGCTTTTTAAATTACTTATTGCAAATAAAAATGACAATGAAGTGCAGGAGAAAGCTTTGAACCAGCTCTTTTGTAAGGAGAGGCTAGGGTAATTGCTTTGCCCCATTGCCTCTTTGCAGAGTTGATCTCAACAATTTAGGATGGCTAAATTTAAAAATCACTCAAGTGAAGCCTCGCTAGAAGTTCAGTGTGCGTGTTCTCCTATAAAAGTTTGGAAGATATTAAGAAAATATTTGCTTTTAATTTTGGTATTTCATTTAATGTTTCCAAGAGCAAAGACCGTGTGCTCCTGTTAGGAATTCAATTACCAGAATGAGTGAGCGGGGTCTAGCGGTGCCACTAAAATCCTGAGTTGGAACATGCTGGTTCTGAAGCAGGCAGCCTCCCGTGCAGGCCAGTTTTTACCACTTTCATTACTTTTTTTTTTTTCACACTTTACTCAGTATTTGTTGAGTGTGCTCAATTCCCAGTCCTGACAGTATTGTGAGCATTTTTAGGTTAATTTCCCTCCAATGACAAGCATCTTTAGATCCCGAAACCAGGAACATGCCCTGGACTTTTGCACACTGTGTGTGTAACATACTTACACATACGTGCATGTGATGCACGTGACTATGTGACACATGGGTACACCCCAGGACTGCTCTGTTCCTGGGCTTTCCTTCAGCACCCCTTGTGGTCTGCAGGGCATGATCTTGAACACAGTCCACTGGGCAAGTGCTGAGGTCACTGGTATCAATTAGGCCATACAGAGAAAGAGCTCGGCAGCACAGGACACCCAGGCCAGAGCCCAGTGCCATCAGGGTCTCTGTCTCTGACAGTCCCGCAGCTGGTTTGAACGGGTGGAGAAGCACATTTTCGGGCTTTCCCACCCACACTCTCATTTTCAGCCGGGATCTAAGTGTGCGTCCAGTGCAGCCTGCAGGGGACCCGGGCCTGCCTGTTCCTATGACCTGCAGCGGTGCTCCTATAGGTCCAGACTTGCTGGTGCTCAGAGCCTGGCACCCCCAGAAGGTGCTTGTGCCAGTCCTGCTCCTGCTTTCTACCCACCTTCCCGTGTCTTCACCACTGTCCCAATCCCTGGCCTTGGGCCTGGGTCGGTTTGTCCTTCTGGGTTTTTTAATTTCCCTTCCTAGCCTCCAAGTTCCATGGGGGAAGGACTGTCTGTGAGCTATTCTACGCTGTGTCTAGAAGGGTCTAGAAGGGCCGGTGGCAGGCAGGCTCCCCAGGGACTAGGCCAGGTGGGCTCAGGTGCAGGGCCTCTCTTAGGGGCACTTTGGGTCTCCACTGCTGCAGAGACCACAGGGGACTCAGAGTGCTCAGAAGGCAAGTTGAGGCTATGCTGTCCCCAAGAGGGGTGTCCCCACAGATACCCTACTTCGTGCCCAGGACTTCTCTTCTGAGCTATCTGGGTTGGGACAGAGATCTGGGCCTCTACATCATGTGCCAGTCACTCACTGGGCAGGCATCCCAGGGTGAGGGGTCTTCAGTTGAGGCCATCCCCAGAGGACTGCCAGCCAGGGGTCGCCTTCCAGCAACACTCCTGCCAGCTGGGGATCTCCATCCCGAGGAGGGGACGCAGCCCAGAACACACCACTGCATGCTGTAGATGTCCAGCAAGTGTGACTCTCTGGTCCCCACTCCCTAGAAACATCAGCCTTTTGCACTGACGTGCAGTACTGCAAGTTGGAGAGTTGTCACAGGGAACAGGCTGGGCAGGGGGCAGCTGGGAAGAGTGGAGTGTGGCCCGAGACAGGGGGCACGAGGGGCACAGCTTCCATTGGTCAGTAACGGCCCTGCTGAGGACCTCAGAGCAGAGTTGTAGGAACCCCTCCAATTCTGCCCAAGACACCAGGGAGGGGTGTGGCCCTGGTGGTCCACAGTGGGGACCCAGAGTGGACCTGGTTTCAGCATTGAAGTTTCACATCTCAGGAAGCCCTGCGGGCCCTGGCCACCCAGGACAGTTGCTCACAGTCCAAGCAGACCCCCCACATCCCTTGTGACCTGCACAGGAGCCTCCACAAACAGGGGTGACGGGCTGGCAGGCCACACCTGCAGCAGCTGGCTCTGGCAATGGTGGGCACCATCAGAAGGCAGGTGGGCAGGAGATGAAGCAGGAGAGGAGAGGTGTCCATGGTGGCGTGGCCACTCCTCTGGCAGTCGGAAGCTAGGTGCACCATCTAGGCCAGCTTCCAAGGGGCCCTGGCAGACTCGTCCCTTGGTCTTTTGCTCTAAGGAATGTGTAGGAGGCCTTCTCCTTCCTCCCTGCCCAGAGCCTGAGTGAGAGGTGTGCTGAGTTCCCTGGGTTTGCTCTTGACTTCTGTGCTCGTCTAGGTGAGGACCCGCAATGACGTGCGTGACCTGGGCTGGTGCACAGGAGAGAGGGGCTCTTTGGATGTAACTGGGAATATCGAAAACCCTCGAGGAAATGTGCTCTGGTACACTTAGCATCCGTGTGATGGGAAGGCCGGGAGCCTGTGCGTCAGGTGGCTTTGTGAGTATCTGTGTCTCCCGGCCTTCGTGGCTGACAGCAGGACGGTCATTCCTTGTCACTAAGCCGTTGCCCCTAATGAAGGGAAGACACATTGGTGGGGAAGCAGGCTTTCCCGTGGGCGTGTCCTCCACTGCAGTGCCCCTCAGCCCACATCCCTGGAGACCCGACTGCCTTCTTTCGCTTCAGGCTTCTCAGTGTCCCAGTGACAGGGCTGTTAGCACTAATGACATTTCCTTTTGTGTGGAGCAAGGTCCTCATTTGCAATAGCCTCATGCTCATAATGAGGAGAAAAGTTCCTTGTTCATTTAAAAATCTTATGCTACTAAGATGGATGAAAACTGCCTGTTATAGATCGTCCTGTCGGACTCTGGAAACCAGCCTCCTGTTTGAATTCAGGGAATTCAATACCTAACAGGATTCCTGCCCAGCGCATACGAACCTAACCATCCTGTAATCCTCCCCCTCCCTCCAATGGGCCGCCATGATCCTGCTCTTGAGTTAGCAGAATCCTAAGCCGCAGATGGAGGCTTGCCACCCGGGGTCGGTCTGCACCTGAGACCTAATTGGTCCAGCACCAATTAGACAAACACAGAGCCAGCAGCCCATCCCATTCCCTCCATGGCTCATGACGTCTGTCCCTTCCCCCCATCCTCAGCAATGGCTGGGAGGCCCCAGGAGCCCAGGAATGCAAACAACCAGTATCAGGAAAGTAAACTAAGGGAGGGGAGTGGTGACCCCGGGGTCACAGAGCCACCAGGACATTTGGCAGGCTTTGGAAGACGCCCCAGTGAGGACACGAGTGTGGAGACAGGCAGAAATGCATGTGCAGATAGTAACGTGGATCTGACTCCCCCGTATGTTTTTCCAGGGCTAATTTTAAAGACCTGCCCCTCGAGTGGCACATTGAGCAGAAGTAAAGCAAAGCCCTGGGGGAAGCCAGGTGGAGAAGCCTCGGGCCCGGGCCCAAGCGCCTGGTCTCACAGAGGTGTGCTGGCTTTGGCTGGGCCCAAACCTCCCGGAACCTTCTCTGGCAGGTGCCTGCTTCCATGTGCTGCTGCCTGGGGAGATGGGCAGAGTGTTGCAGAAAGGACTCAGGTCAGGGAAGGGCCACCCACTAATGCTGGGCAAAGGGCACTCGGTGCACCAGCCTAGGTCACGCACATCATCTCTGGTCCTCACCTGGATGGGTACAGAAGTCAAGAGCGATCGCTGAGAAATGGCACCAGTAATCGGGCACCGCCCCTCATCCATTCATATTCTGTGAAAGTGTTAGTGTGTGCTAATTCGGAATTTTTAAAAAATATCAACTTGTGTGCACGGGGTTGGGAAGTGCTGGGGTTGACCCCAGGGGTGCTCTACCTCTGAGCTACATCCCCAGCCCTTTTGATATTTTACATTGAGACAGGGTCTTGCTATGTTGCCTATGCTGGCCTTGAACCTGTGATCCTCCTGGCTTCAGACTTCAGAATAAAAAATACAGCTTTCTCCATCGAGGAAGGTTAGGAAGTCTACATGGTAGACTGTGTTCTGTGTCCTGCTGAGTCCACACTGCCGCCTTCTGAGAGGTACAAGGAACCCAGACATCTCTTTCCCGTCTCTCTGCTGATCACGAACAGTTCCTGTGAGCACACAGTGTCTCGGAATTGTGTTCAAGAGCCGGTCTAGATTTCCAAACATACACATGCGTGATTCCTCCGGAAACCAGAATGCTCCAGGAGCACAGCACAGCAGGGCCGTGCTCCTATCAAGCCTCTGTGGGTCCCCAGAACAGCTTGGAGCATCACTGATTAGAGTCCCGCCCCCCTTCCCTTGTCAGAACGCGCTTCATCCCAGAGGAGAACACGCCCTTGTCCTCCCCTCTGCTCAGAACTAGCTCTACAGGCAGCAGCAGGCCCCTCATTGTGTGGGGTGGGGAGTTATAATTATGGCCAAGCTCCCCAGCACCCCCTGAGGAGACACATTCATTGGCCCAGAGGAAGGGGCCCTATACAGGGCCAGGATGATACACATGTTACCCAAAGACCAAGTTATTCCATCACTGTCATCAAGAACTGTGTCCAAGAGGGCTTGGAGAAGCCAACAGCCAAACTCTGGGAATGACGTAGACGCCCATCCCCAGGGGCATCAGTGTCCTGGGACAATGAGATGGAACTGGCATCTCAGAGACAGAGCTGAAGTTGGGTGCAAAGGCATCAACACCTCTCCCAGGCCGGAGAAGGGAAGCAGACGGCAGAGGGCCATGTACTGCCTGGTTTTCCGGGGCGGCTCTACACAGGCAGACCTGGCCTAGGAAGGGAGACTTGAAGAAGATGGTCAGCTGTGGTGGACCCTGGGAGACTAGAGGGCCGTCCTGCCACAGGTGACCTCACAAAGGGCTACACAGGGGCACCACGTGGACGTGCACCACGTTGAACAATCAAGATTTGGGCACTTGGGGGTATTAAGGCTTAGCTCAGTTATTTTGGAAACAGGAGCTCCTCTGCGTAGAGTCGGGGCCCTGGGGGTAGTGGGACTGAGCTCACGAGCGAGACACTATGCCTGTCATGGGGAAAGAAGCAGAGGTAAGAGGTGAGAAGACACGAGACCTTGAAATCTGCAGGAAATTCGACGGAAAAGGCACTGCAAGGATGTCTGTGGGTGTTCTCTAAAGAAACACCCCAAAGCAAACCCAGAGACGCACGCAGGAGGAGATGGACCTCAGGAATGAGCTCACCTGGTTACAGAGGCTGAGAAGCCCCAAGAAGCTGCCTGCAAGCTGCAGACCCAGGTGAGCAGCTCAAGCCCAGCCTGAGGCCCGAGGTCGGGGTCACCCGCACTCTGGACCAGCACCCTGGGAACCAGGAGTTCTGCAATCCAAGGGCTGGACAAGATGAGTGTCCTGGCTCAGGAATTTGCTCTTCCCCTGCCTTTTAGTTGAATTTGGGCCTCAATAGCGTTTAGGAGGCCCATCCACACTGGAAAGGTGGATCTCCTTTATGGATTCAAACACTCACCCACCTGCTGCCTCACAGACACACGTAGAAGTAGCATCAGGGCTACCTGGGCCTCCCTGAGCCCGTGGAGGAGACACAGAGATTAACCATCCAGTGTCCCTGGGGCAACCAGAAAGGATCATTTCCCAGGTGGGGTTGGAAAGCCCAGGCCCCCAGGGTGGGAGCCACCAGCTTGATCACCCCCAGTGCCCACCTGTTAACAAACCACGGTGCAGGCCAAGCTCCAAGGGGTCTTTTGCTTGGTCTTTTTCACATTCAAACCACGGGAATCTTAAACTGTTTCTGCTGTGTTAAGATTTGACTTGATCATTTGATGGAAATATATTGAATTTCTCTTGCCATAAAGGGGCGAGTCCTAGAGGTAGATAAATCCAGCAGGATCCCTGAACACCAGGCTCTTAGGCCACCTGGCCAGGAACTCACAGGTACCAAGATCAGATAGGGTGCCAGATCTTGAGGGCCGCATCTCACTCCCTGGACATCGCCAGTGCTTCCTCTTTGCCCAGCCAGAGAGAACCACCTCTTTAAGCCTCCTCTCTCTCTGTCCGTGACCCACTCCTTCCTTCCCCCTCAGCACCTGTGTGTCAGGTGTGAACAACATGCTCCAAGGTGAGGCTCAGCGTCCAGCTCAGGGAAGGTGGACTGCTGGCTCTGGAGGGGCAGACGCCATGAGACCCGAATGCTAAATCTACAGTGAGGGGGGGAATTTAGCCAAAACCATCCAGACCTGGGGACAGCTGCATGGAATCACACTGGCGGGTTACCCAGCATCTCCTGTGGCAGTGATGGGGACCAGAGATAGGAGACCACCTTCCAGGGCCTCCTGTGGAGACCAGGGACAGAAATTGCTGCTTCTCTTACCTGGGCATCTCTCTCAGCTCCCTAGCCGTGTCCACCCAGTTCCTAAGTCTGAAAGTCAGAGGCTCCGTGCAGAGCCCTCCTGTCCCTCACCCGTGATAGCTCATCTACCTGCCATTTTGGTTGACGCCATCTCTAAACATAGCAAATTTATTCACTGTCAAATGCCCCCTGTGTACCAACCACCAGCACAAATCTGTCCTGAATGCTCAGAGGATTTACAGAGCAGGGCTGTTCCTCCTTGTCAGTTTCTGTGTCTGTGTGTGACAGAGGTCAGGGTGGGGCACTGTTAAGGTTTAGCTATGAGGTGTCCCTTAGAAGTTCATTTGTGAGACAATGCCAGAATATTCAGAGGTGAGGTGTAGCCTGATCAGTGGATTAATCCACTTCTATGGATTCAGTGGTCACTGAAAACAGGTAGGGTGTGGCTGGAGGAGGGAGTCCCTGCGGGTATGTCTGTAGGGTTTATCTGTTGTCCCTGGTGAGCAGAGTTCTCTCTGCTTCCTGGTGCCATGTCCTGAGCTGCTCTCCTCCATAAGTCCCTTTCTCCATGACAGTCCACCCCACACGGACCCAGAGCAACAAAGTCGGTTGGCTGTGGACTGAACCAAAATAAACTTCTCCTCCCCTCTGTTGCTCTTGCCCGGTCCTTTGGTCATGGTGGAGAGAGGCTGACTGGGGATGCATGGGGCCACACCTGTGACCCCACCAATGCATTTCCTTCTGGAGGCCAACAGAGAGCCTTCTGGTCATCTGTCCCGGCTTCCAGAGCACCGGCACCTGATCCTGCCCACCCTCCCTCTCAAGCCAGCAGGGGTCTGGGTCGTCACACCTTCGCTCCCTCTGCTCCGTTCACATCTCCTCTGACTCACTCTGCCACCTCTTTCCAGTTTTAAGGACCCCAACCCCACCCGCATAACCTCGGAAAAGCCCCCACTGAAGTCCCCCTGACTGGAAAAATCCAGTTCTGTCCGCGTCCTTGGTTCTCTTTCAACAGGTGACTTTGCCAGTCCTCAGGCTCCAGGGTCCTGGGCAGAGGCATCTTTGAGAAGCCGTTGCACCCCTCTAGGGGACCTTCTTGTGGATGATTAGGCTTTTTAGTGTTGTGTACACGTTTTCACTTATTCCCCAACAATTGTGCGATCATCAAACCAGGACAATAATATTGACAGCATATTGATGTATCCGCATGCCGTCTAACACACAGGCCAGGTGTTCCCTTCATCTCCTCTCCCGGTGGGAGGATCCAGTCCAGGACCTGCCTGCATTCAGCTCCTGCATCTCCTGGGTCTGAAGTTTCTGTGGCAGTTAAGATCGATCCTCCCTCCCCTGTCCTCTCCCCCGACAGCCGGCCTCCCTCGAGCTTCCGAAGAAGCTCATTGCTTTATTGCCTGTTCCCGAGAGCCAGCCACGTTCCCATCTGTGAGCTGGCCCCGTACCGCCAGCTTCTGAAGTCAGACACACGGCCACCACTGCATTCCTCAGGACCCTGGGGCTTCTGGGCAGTGGTGAGCACGGCCTCTCCCCCACGGGCAGTGCTCTCCCTGGCTCCCCTCGGTGCTGGTGCAGGAGGGACTCCACCCCCTTGATCCAGTTTCCCTGGTCTCTTCCCAGGAGCCTCCTAATCCTAGCACCCCTGATCTAAAGTCCAGCCCGGCAATACCACTTCCTCGTGGAGATGTTGACCACGCCACGATGTGGTGTGTGGAAACACCCCGTCGTACCCCACAAATTGGCATAATTAGTGTCGGTTAATCAGAATTAACATTAATGATAAACTTTAAATTGAATAAATAAATGTACCCCATCAAGAAGGAAGGAAGGAGAGAGGGAGGGAGGCAGAGAGGAAGAAGGACTCCAGTCTCCGCACAGCCAATGGGATATGCTGGGAAGGGAGGTCAGCATGGACTCCACTGCGGCTCCCTGGGGCCCGTGGGGCTGCTTGTCTAGCACTGTGGGGGGAGGATGGCTGGAGAGAGGGGAGGGGGCTCCTGAGCAGTTGAGCCCGGCTTCCTTCCTCCCACTGGGGTCCCTTCCTGAGCACCCAGCAGCAGCACACGCCACCCCAGGTTCTTACTGCAGAGGTGGCTCCGTGGGTTGGATCCTGACCCACCATGGCCGGGACGCTCCCTGTGTCCCCTGGCTGCTTCTTTCAGGGGCACTTCACAAGGATCTGTTTTGCTATCAAAATGGCAGTGCCCACTGGCTTGCTCTGATGGGGACGGCAGGTGTCCTCTAACAGGCCGTGGGCTGAGGGCTGACCTCAGGTGTCATTCAGCATAGAAGCAGCTCCAGCTGGACCGCTGGACGTCCCCGTGTCCATGTGTCACTGGGAACCACAGCCCTCTGGGCCTGTCCCTAGAGTCCATTGCTGCAGAAGTGCTAAGAGTGGGGGTGCGCTCCCCGATTCCTAGGGGCCTGAGGTGGGGAGGGGCGCGCACTGTGGCTGAGTCCCAGGGCTCCAGAGCCACGGGGAGGCCACCGGGCTGCAGCCACCGGGCTCCCAACTGCTGGAGACACTGGGTAGAAGTTCACAGCCACCCCTGCTCCCCCTGCGTCCCTGTGCTTAAAGGGACACTGGGCCGTCGTCCATTTACCTGGCCTTCGTCTCAGAAGTGCAGCTTTGATTCTCGGGCTTCTGAACCCTGGCAGCGAAGCTCCCGAGGGGTGCTGACACACTCAGCTGTTATCCTGAAGGAAAGTCACAGAATGAAGGCAGCTGGCCACTCCCGAGGACAAGAGGAAACCACGTGGAGTGCTCGTGCAATAGCGTCCCTGGGAAGGAAGGGCCCTCTGGGACGATGGGCGGGCTCAGGGCCGGGCCAGGAGCGCAGAGGCTCCGATCTGCCTGCACATGCCTCTTCCTGTTTGCTTTGACACTTTTAATCACTTGCCAGTATCAACTTCCCATTTTTATGACAAAAATTAATTCACAATTGAAAAGAAAATCTCCGATGAGGTATTCAGACTTTCGAAGCCAGTGTGAAGCACTCGTAAGTATGACAACAACGCTTTGTGACTCACAGAAAACAAGTCCTCGGGAGAAGCCACGTGCTCACGGTTCCTGAGGCCTCGCGGCTCTGCAGGGCTGGGCCCAGCCTGCCCCTCCTGAGGTCCAATGGGCAGCCCTGCTCGGGTTCAGCCGTGACCAGAGGGTTCATTCCCTGGGTTCACAGTGCCTGGTGGCCTCCCTCTTGAGCAGTCGTGATAAGATGGCTCTGCTCTGGGGTTTGTGAAGACGCAGTGACTCAACATGAGTGAAACACTGGAGTCAGAGTCTGGAGTGTGGTAAAGATGGCCTTCTGTGTGAGCCTGGGCCGATTCCTTGTTTACCAGGCCCACTCTCGGGGGGGTGGGGGGTGCTTCCTCTGGGCTGGCATTGTCTGCATCTTGACAAACGGTGACAGAACTCCCCCATGGTAACACAGAATGTGGTCCCTGTCCCAGGTGCCTGTTCTCTGCCCACGAGTCCTCAGCCTCCACCCCAGGGACACTTGCACCACTGACCCTGATCAGGACAGTGTGGTTCAGCCTTTTTCCAAATGGCCTATAAATAGAATCATACAAGGTGCAGCCATTTCAGACGGGCTTCTTTTAACAGTGCATGTTCAAGGTTCCTCCTCGTCCTGCCTGGCTTGGCAGCTGGTTCCTGTTCATTGATATATAGTATTCCCCAGCATGGAGGTGCCAAGTGTATTCATCCATCCCTTGTCTATGGACACTGCGGTTGCCTCCAATTTTCAGCAATCATGGATAAAGCTACTGTAAACTCCACATGAAGGCTTTTGTGTGGATGCAGACTCATTTGGGTCAACACCAACGAGCATCAGGCTGGACCGATTGGTGAGAGCTGCCCTGCTATCTCCCAAAGTGGCTGCTGGTTTGCTTTGTGCCCCCAGGGAGCGGGAACCCCCCTGCTCCCCAATTCTGTTGCATCTCACACAACTCTGAGCTCTCTGCTGTGGGCTCCTGCAAGGCAGAGCTCAACTTTCCATTCTCTTTCATTGCAGCTAATTTGCACCCAGAGTCCACATGGGACTGGTGGCCACTTGGTGGGCAGCCCACCTGGGCTCTAAAACCCATGGACTCCTCTTGGGTTCCCCACCTCTGCACACTGATCCCTGGGCTCAGGCCCCACTGCTGTGCTCAGTCTTTGTCCCCCTCATAATTCTCTTTTGCAAGCCACAGAGCACTGCTGGGGCTGGCTGATGCAGAAGGGGATTCGTCCAGTTTATTAAAAGGGTGATGAACGGTGTGGATGGGAGCCACGTGGTGTCAGAAATGAAGTCCACAGTTCTGGTGGTGGCCCTGCCACCTTAGCACCTGCCAGGCGTCCACACAGCGGGTGAGGGACGCCGCCTAGGCTGGGACCTTCATGTCCCCAGATGCGCCATGCGTGGGGATCAAAAGCATCATGGTCTGAAGGGTCTGAAGGTCAGTAACTGTTGTGACTGGTGGGTCAGGGCAGGCGTGGGGTCTGTGTTCACCTCCCTTCACCTGGATCTCAGGACAGCTCACAACGTTTGGGACCCTGGGGGCACTGTGACTTCAGGAGGCAGAGTGGAAGGCCCCCAAGGTTAAAAGACAGGGTAAAGGAGAGAGGGGACGTATAGGAACAGCAAGGCCAGCAAATGGGATGCTGGTCACAGCTCCGGGCTGTGGAAGGAGGGCAGAAGGCACCTCAGCTGGTTTTCCCATATTTAGGTTCTTGAGGGGGAGGGGAGTGACCCTCCTCCCACCTACCACCTTGGGTGACATGCTGAGTCCAGGTAGGGACCACAGGACTGCATTTACCCAGTGTCTGCTGTGGGCAGGCCGAGGTCCAGCCGATGCCCAAGTATCCACCCAGCCTTTCCTGGTGACGTGGGCACCGTTAGCATCGTCCTGTTTCAAAGATGAGGAAGCCGCAGCAGGGATAGGGTCCCACTCAGGCAATGGGGTGGGCAGTGAGGGGTCAGGGACTAACCCAGCCCACGTGGACCAGAGCCGCCGGGGCGCTCCTGCCCCTCTGCTTAAGAGGAGTTAACTCAGTCCGGCAACAACAGCTTCCCCTTCTGGTAGTAGTGCCAAGCTGTTTGGGTCTTCTTAAGTGACAAAAGGGGTCGATTACTGAACTCTGGTTGTTAACAGCAGCCTGAAACCTGCAGGGGCAAAGCAGGCAAGGGTGGGCGGAGAGCTGGAAGGTGGGCAGATTGGTGATGAACTAACGCAGCTGGGTGTGAGGCGCTGAAGCAGGAGCAGCGTGTGGGGGCTCCCTGCTCGACTTCCCTTCTCTCGGCTCAGCCTTGCTCAGGATAGAGCGTGGTTAACAGCAGATCCAACTGGATGAAGAGGTTCCAGCGACGTCTGGCCACGGCAGGACGGCAGGAGGACGGAGCACCAGGGACATGTGGGAAACGCCACGCTTGAGTGGAGTCCCAGCCAGGCAGGGTGTCCCCAGGTCCACAGGGCAGGGGCTCCGAGCAAACCCAGAAGCTCAGCGGCAGCAGCCAGAGAGAGATGGCCTGGGCCCCTGGGCCATGTGGCTCCTGCCCTCCGGCTGCACCTCCCAGCTGCCCCAGACCCTGCTGGGGCGCCTGCTCCCCAAGCCTTTGAGACTCCCGTCACCTCCCTAAGCCCAGCAGTCACCAGGAAACCAGGCCAGGAAACGGGACGAGCAGCTTCCCCGAGGCCCAAGTCAGGACAAAGGCAGGAGGAAGGAATCCTTCTGGAAAGTTCCTCAACGCATCTCAGTAAAAGTCTCCTGAGAGCTTGCGGGGTTGGTTGGGGAGGCCCGGGACACGAGGGCCACCATGGGGAAGGGGCAGACCCAAAGCAATCAAGAAGCACCGGGCCTCAGAAGAGCCTCCTCCAGACGGACATGCTGGCTTGCATATCTCGCCATAGTTTTCAAGAAAAATAAATTCTTAACAGCAAAAGCAAAAGTGTATCCATGCCCACATCTACCAGGTGCTGAGTTGGCCATTTTAAACCACCCTGGGCCTTTCGGTGCCACGGCCACCCTACAGTGCAAATGCCATTGTAATCCCCATGTGCAGGTGAGGAAATGAAGGGGCGGGGGACAACTGGCCAGGCTATGACCACAGAGCTGGCCTCGACCCCAGCCCGTGCCCAGGCCCTGCGTTCACAATCACTGCACTGAGGAGACTTTTCCTGCTCACCCCACACTGTGGTGGGCAGCGGGCACCGCACGGCCCCACCATGCTGCCCCACCCACCGCGCTGGGTGCGCAGGACGGAGGCAGAGGCTGGCTCTCGCTGCAGGAGACGTCAGAATCCAGGCGACATTCACAGAGCTCTTCCCCTGGAGGTCTGTGTGTGGAGGAACCAAGGAAGCCGTCCTGCTCCTGGCTCACAGAGAAGGAGCTGGGGGTCCAATTTGCCTATAAATATCAAGTGGGAGAAAGTCTCCTAAATCCCCCAAATGCCCCGTGTTTTTCAGCCTGCCAGACTGACTAGGAAAGCAGAGGGGGGGCTCATTTCCAGAGAAGCTGGGCAAGAGGGGCCCATGATGCATTTGGGCAAAGGGCCTGTGATCTGATGACTTACTGCTGTTTTCAGAGCTATCAAGAGCTGTCTCTCACGACTGTCATGTGTGGCTGAACAGGTTGTGCACTGCAGAACTCTGGTAGAAGGTCCCATTCATACAGATGCCTCAGTCTGGAGGGAGGAGCCCCCATTCCTTCTCTCTGATGAAAAACGTTGTGCAGTGATTTGAGTCAAGACTTGGGCATCCAGTACGTAGCACCTGCTGGCAGGGGCCAGCTTGACCATTTCCCATTGCCTAGGCTGCGGAAAGCTCAGAAGAGGGTACCGCTGACCTCTTCCATAGAGACAGATGGTTGTGTGGTGCTTGGTGCTGATCCTAAGACAGAAGGTCCAGATGAGGACTGATGGACAAGCACAGCCATTAACAGAAAGGCTCAGCTCCTCCTCCACCCACAGACCCTGGGAGTGGCTTCTTCTCTCATCCTGGACACCCAACCCTGAGGCACTCAGCATGCCCGTCCCGCCCACCCACTCCCAGGGCACCATGGAGGACGGAGCGTCCTACCCTCGTCCATCCCACCAGGGGAAGGTGACTGTCCTTTGCTCCCCTTAGTCCTCCCTTGGCCCCTGTGAGGACAGCAGCAGTGGACAGTGTGACTGTAGCCTGTCCTACTTGGGCCAGGCAGAGAATGTCTTTGGTGTGAGGACACCTGTGCTGGGGCCTGTTCTTTGGAGTCATGGACCTGGGCGGGGACAGCACCCCGGGAGAGCTGGGCAGGTTTCCAAAGTGATTCTCCTGAGGATCAGGGGCACTCCTGGGCTCAGTGGGCAGAAATCAGATTGCTAGGTGTCCTGGCCCAAGACTGTCCTGCAAGGACTGTCCCATGTCCTCCATGACTTTCACAGGCTCCAGGGACAACGCCACCGTTGTTCTGATTGCTCAGGAATGCAAGCTCAGGGTGGATCAAGGAGTGCAGGTGCCTGTTGGTGACCTTACCAGGTGCTGTTCCCTGGCTGGAGAGTCTCTTCCCCACTGCCCGGTGTGGGGCTGGCACCATGCTGGTCTGTAGCAGCGTGGGCAGCCTCATCTGCCCCCCGTAGAGAGCCGCTGTCTGGTGTGGTCCTGTGCAGGAAGCAGCGTGTTGGAATAGGGACAATTGCCCTGCGTATGGGGCAAGTCCTCGGCTGACTGCTGGTCCGCATTGTGAGAGAGAAACGTAAAGTCTCTGTTGAGGGGCAGGGGTATCCGGCGCCATAGCACTGAGAGCTGCAGGGCTGGGAATTCGAGGCCACTTCATCATGGCTGTTGGGACTTCTGGCAAAGCGAGTCCTGTCCCTTCCCATTCATTCCACAGCCCTTTACTGTAGAATGAGCGAGCAGCACCTGACATGGGCCAGGCGCTGTTGAGGCCGGGAGAAATCAGTGGGCGAGCAGAACAGACGGGGCCTGGAGGGGGCATCAGACGCTGAGGGAGGCGGGATGAGAAGCAGGGTGAGGAACAGCCCTGCAGACCCAGCGCCTTCCACAGGCCCCTCTCCGTCTGGCTCACAGGGAGACGGCAGCTGGTGGGCTCCGGATCCCGGGCTGGGACAGGGCTCCGGGCAGCACAGAGGTCAGGAAGATTGTGCACCAGCTCCTGACTCTTCTGGCCGAAGTCTCACAGCTGGATTCCCACTTCCTTGACCACAGGGAAGAGGTGGCCATGCTGTCCACAAGGAGGCAGAGCATGTCACCCTCCAAAGATGCAGAAGAAGGAGGTCGGGGCTCCCCACCTTCCAGCCTGCTCCAGCCAGGGACCCTGCAACCCCAGTGCAGGGGCTGCCCGGCTTCCTATGGTTCCAGGCAAGGACAGCCAGGGACGAGTCTGCGCTGGTCACCTGAAGGAGACATTTTGATATAAGGAACAGTTGCTTGCACACGAAGCTTCAGCTCTTCACCTGAAAGGGGAAGGGAGCCCGGAAGTGCTGTGCAGGTGATCTGCAGGAGCAGCTGTCCCCTGGTGCTGAGGGACAGGAGAGCCTGGGGTTATGGGAACAGGATTTGATGCGAGATGTCCTGCAGGCCTGGGAGCCTCCAAGGGGACTTGGCTGGGCAGCTGGCGCAGAGGGAGCCCTGGAGGTGGAGTCAGCTCCTGAGGAGGGCCAGCCGGCTGGTGCCCTTGCTCTGAGGGGTGAGATGAGGCTGGGTCTGAGCAGGCTGGAGAAACCAGAGGTGTTGCTGGGTGGTGCTCGAGGGAGGAGCGGGGAGGCCGGGAGCCCAAGGAGAAGAAGGGCGGGGACAACCCCTCCGTCCTCCAGCCCAGGAGTGTCCTGCCAGCCGTCCCCCAGAAAGCCCTGAGCAGGGACAGTGGGCAAGTCAGACAGGGCACGGAGGAGGGCTCGGAACTCCGAGACAGCAGCTGCCCTCCTCGGGTCGTCACACCCGGGGCGTCTCATTTCCATGAAGCAGAACCCAGCGATTGCTGGCTGATGCTCCTCTTGAGAGCGTACTGAGGAACTCAGGCTGCGTCCCCTTGGGACCCTGTCACTTGCACAAACATTGCTTATCCATAAATAGGACATGGACATTTGGGCCAATAGGAAGCAGCCATTCCCTCTGTCCTCGCTTCTCCACCAACTGCACCCTCACTTGCTTCCTCAGAGCGACAGCGCTGCATGACCACATGCAGCAGCCTCGGAGGTAGCCCGTGGATTGTCAGTAGCGACTATTGAAAGTCATTCAGGAAACTGAAATAGGAGGAGGGATTTCTAGTGTCCATAGCACCATGGGGAGGGTGGCTCTGGCTCACAATAAATTGTCCTGTAAAGAAGCAGAAGAAAGGAGCCAGGGATTTCTAACACAAAGAAACAATAGATGCTTGAGGCGATGGACATGTGTCCACCCTGATTTTATCATGGCACATTGTTCGGTTACCGAATTATCTCAGGGTATCCCATAAATGTGTGCAATTATTAGGTGCCAATTCAAATGCTTTTTAAAAATGTAATTGCTTTGACAAGAGTGACGATTCATCTTCAAAGAGGAAGAAAAGGTATTTCAGAAAAGGCTCAGCCACGTGGGGAAACGTCAACATCTGGGAGCAGGAAGAAGTCAGCTTATTCAGGGTTCTCCAGAGGGTTCCAATTTCCTTCTTTTTATCTGTGTTGGTACCTACGTGTGCATGCGTGTGTGAGAGGGACATTGATGGTGACGGTGTTTCCCCAGCAACCTGAGAGACAGGAGGGCCAGTCTACATGTGCTGGTCACTCACGGAGCCCAGCTCCCAAATCCAGCTTGCTTCTCTCCTTCCTGCTCCTTGGGGATGAGGGCAGGGTCCAGAGTGCAGGGAGGAAGGGACCCAAAGCCCCAAGCAGGGTCCTCTCAGTCTCTGTCAGGCCCTCCGCCATCCTGGGCCTGGCTTCTTCCCATGTCCATCCCATTTGAGAGAGAAGAGAGATCTCGGGTCAGCAGCACTTACACCAAATCCTGCTGGTCAGCAAGTCCCTGAGGCCAGCCCAGAACCAGGACCAGGGGCTGGACTGTGCTGTCCAGCAGGGCTGTGAGAAGGGCACTCTGGAGAGGAGGAAGTAAGTGGCAGGACAGGTGGCCAGGCCTTCCTGGGAAACACCTTCTGCCACATACGTCCATGCCCTGAGTCCCAAAGTTCTCCATGAAGATAAAGGGGATGGAGTCCCCCAACCTCCAGGATGATGAGAAGGACAGACGGGCTGCGTGTCAGCACAGACCGGGAGACACAGCGACTGAGCCCGAGGAGGGACTGCAAAGAGTCTCCCGCTGTGGGTGGGTAAAGCCGTGTGTCAGGAAGCCTCCACGGATCTGGAGTCCACTGTCCAAAGCAGAGGCAGGTAATGGGGCTTAAATGACCAGATTCAGAACCCACCCTGGCATGGCGGTCCTCCTCTGGAGAGGCTGCTGCTGCTCAGGGTCCTTTGGCCAGGTCTGCAGACATCTTTGATTGTTACGGACTGGATATGGGCTGCTGCTGGCCTCTGCAGGGGGGAGGCCAGGGATGCTGCTCCACGTCCTGCTGTGCACAGGTCAGTATAGGAGACATCAATTGTCCAGCCCCAAATATAGATGTGGCTGAGGCCAAGAAAGCCCGGTCTGGAGCGGTGCCTGCCTGTGGTCAGAGCTGCTCCGTGGCTGGTGAAATGGTCTCCTGTGGGAGCACCGTGTGGGAGGCGACCGTGCCCCATGACCACGAGGTTGAGAGCAGAGACATGCACTGAACACGCCTCCTGCTGGCTGAAGCTCACTGGAAATACCGGAGCTTCCTGGGAACACGGATCTATGACTGGAGGAAAATAGGCTTTCCAGTAAGATGATCCCAAAGACGCCGACATCTGCTCCATGTCACACGGAGAGGACGTCACAGCAGACAAAAGAAGCCACCCAGCTTCCTCCCAGGCAGTCTCCTGCTCCACGCAGGGAGGTGGGAGCAGGGGCCCCAGTGGGGAGCCCCTGGGCCCTTGTGCCTCCCTGCCAGTGGTCAGCTGTGGCCACCTGCAGAAGATTAAGGCTCCTGGCATGGCTGCCTCTTTCCTTTTGACCTTCATAGAAGTTGCCACCTAACGACCTTCTCTTTGGGCCCTGCAACCCAGCAGGCACCACAATCTCACCGCAACACTTACAAGGTCAGCCAGGGCCAGCAAGGGCCTGGACTGGACCACACCCAGACCCAATGTACAGCCTTGTGAACTTGAGCACACAACCTCATCTCAGGGTGCCCGTGTCTCACCCGTACAGTGGGTGTCGGAGGATCCCCTACCTCATCTGCTACCGCAAGAACCAACCGAGGGGCCACACGTGGGCTCTTGCCAGGTTTCCAGAGAGCCTCATCCCCGAAGCCAGACTCCACCAACACTGCCACCCCGAGGAGGCCCCAGCCAGCCTCCTCTCCACGCTGCTGGCAAGTTCTCCTGAAACGGCAAACAGCCGCAAAGACAGAGCCGAAGAAGGTTCTTCTGTGGCCTCCGCTGCCTGGATTGCGGGGCTGCCACAGCAGCACCCGGCAGCAGGTTGGCACCTCAGGCAATAGAAACCCATCCTCTCGCCCCGCTCCCAAGGCTGAAGACTCAGTCTGAGGGCAGGCAGGGCTGGTTTCTCTGAGGACCCTCCTTGGTGGGGTACAGCCCCTCTCACTGTGTGCAAACCTGATGTCTCTGTGCTTTCTAACCTCTTCTCTGTAAGGACACCCGTCAGACTGAACCGGAACCCAGGGCAGTGGCCCATTTTAACTCACTCTGTTCCTAAAAGACCTTCCTCCAAGTGGAGTTGCGTCCTGAGGAACTGGGGGCCTGGGCTTCAGCATACGAACGTGGGAGGGGGGACCCGATTCAGACCGTTCTAGGGTCACTCCAGGCTCAAGTTGGCTCTCACTCCCTCTGTGGTCTCCACTGACCCCAAGGGCTGGCCTCACATCTGCAGCCTGTCTCTGCCTGCTCCCAGAGATCCTCCTGGCCCAGCATCTTCTCTACAGCACATCTCCCTGGGCAGAAAGTTTCCTGTCCTCTATCAGAAGCCACTGAGTGCAGTGAAACCTTTTCTCAAAAAGCTCACTGGGAAGAGCGAGCCAGACTTCTCTTCTGATTAATTAGCCCAGGAGATCAGGCCCTTGTGACTGCTTAGCCCAGAGCCTCAGCTTCCCCATCTGAAAACAGGGCAATAGCACCTGTCTAGTTGGCGTGCTGTGGGGACTTAGTAAAGTGGAAATTATTGTCCACCCGGGACGTTGCATCATCAGCTGCTGCCGCGCTCACTGCCACCGCGTTATCAATGCTCTGTCTCAGTCCAGGATGAAGACCAACCACAAGAGGGGCCACCAGGGCCAGACCAGACACTGGCCTCCCTGGGGCTGATACTTCTGCCAAGCCTGAGGGCGAAAGAGGAATTTCCATATCCTTGCTTCTACACTTGGGAAAAAAAAAAGCAGAGAGAGAAAAATATCAGAAGAACATAAATTGTGCCATGAATATGGGTGATATTTAACTAAGATTTAAATTCATCCAGCATTTAAACCCAAATGAAGGAAATGGCATTAAATTCACATAAGTGCCGGATTATGCACACGAGTCGGAAATATTAACTCTAACTCCGTCCCAGAACAGGGTGCCTGGCCGGGCGCGGAGTACAAAGGGGGCCCAGAGCTTTCATAGATCATCCCTTCACATTGTCAGCACTGGAAAGTGGCAGTTAATAAGTTCCTGACAGGTACCGTTAGCCCTGTTCTAAGGAGACGTGATGGACAGGTCTCCTCCGCTCCCTGGAGGGCGGCGTCTGTGGGTCTGGCAGAGTCTCCTGCGCTCAGCTCCCTGTGGGGCTCAGAGACCAGAGGCAGGGGGGGAAGCACAGGGGGTTCAGGGCCAGGAGTTAGAAACACAAAGGGCAGACGTGGGGGTGAACAGGCTGGACACCTGGGGTCCATCCTGAGCACTGTAGGGCAGCGGAGCTGCACTCGGATTCCCACACCATGAGTGGACTTGAGCTCCCACCACAGGGACAACAAGAGCCTGGTGCCTCTGTAAGGGTAGACGTGCCCTGTGCCTTGTTACGGTGACTGCTCTCCCACCAGTCTGCAGACACGCTGTGCGCCTGGAGTGCACACAGTGAGATTCATGTTTAAAAGTTCGCTTTCCCCCTTTCTCTCCATCCACGGCGTCCCTTCTCTCATCTGTGAAGTTCCCCAGGGCTGTCACCGATCACGACTCAGCTCGGAGGCTCCCTGGTGGCTTTTCTGAAACCTCTGTTGGGCGAAGTCAGCGTCCAGACCCAGACAGGGTGCACAGTTCCGCTGGTGCACGTGGGCGAGCCCTAAGCTGCTCTGACCATGTACCCTCACCTGGGGAGAGGACCCTCCTCCTTAGACTTCGTCACAGCCACCTTTATGTAGAGTTCATTCCGTGTTTGTGTAAAGCCATCTCGTTCTGAGGCCAGCTCTGTGATTTCAGCCTTATCTCTTGCTGTGTGTGCAGGAGGTGAAGGGGAGAGGGCGCGGGCTGGCATGCCACTGTGTCCCACGCCGGTGCCCAAGTGTCGAACGTGCTGAGTAAAACAAGTTCACATTGAAAAAGCTAATAGTGAAATACGTTAATAAACACATGGAATATTGATGTCATTAAAGGTGAAATGCTTGTGAATTATAAATAAATAATATTCAAATTTCTTTAAAAACATGATCCAGGTGTCCCCAGGCACGTGTCCTCACCCTCCCAGGTGCACAGCTCAGAGACGCTGCTGTCCATTACCACCAAGCCTCCCTGTGCCTCCCTGACCTCCACCTCCCCTCGGGCTCTTCCCAGCCTCCCCACCCCACCAGGCCAAGCCGAGGCTGCCACTCTCCTCCCCACTCCTATGGACGTGGGTCCTGTGCTCTGTCACTCAGTAGAAAGTCCTTAGCATGAGGAGGGCAGCTCCCATCACCCCGGCCTCAGGAATGACGTGTTTTATGACGGAGACCTCTGCCCCACGCTGTGGACTCCAATCACATTCTTGGCTTGTTCGGCGTTTACAACAATTAGAATCTTGGAAGCCAGCTCCACATTGCCTCCTCTGTCTTCATGCACCTTACTCACTCAGACCTCCCTCACCTCCTAAACCCACTAATTTGGCCCATTCTATTTTTATTAGCACAGCCCTCAGAATAGGTCTATGTCTGGTGTAGCAGTCAGGATGGGCTGGTGACAAATAACCCCAACAAAGTCCCAGTTACTAGGCAGGAGGAAGGTGGAACTCTCATTTGGACCCTGACCCTCGAGGCCTTGTAGGGAGGCTCAGGGAACCCCAGGCTCTGAGAATCTAGACGGATGGCCACCACCACCTTAAACACCAGGCAGGTACCGTGGTGAGGAGAAGGCGAAGCTCCTGATGGTCCCTCCTTGGACCAGCAAGGAAATGACACCTGTCACTCAACTCCCTCTTCTCTCTGTCTCCCTCCCTCTCTGTTTCTCCCTCTCCCTCCCTCTCTCCCTTCCATCTTTATTTCTTTCAAGAAGTCTGCTCCTCTGTGATGGTTCAGCCTGGGGTGGAGATGGAAGGGAAGTGACCTGGGTCAGGAGCAGGGACCGTGGCCAGGCCTCAGATTATGGACAGCCTCGTGCACGTGCTTTGCAACCCAACTGAAATCCTTCTGCTTTGGGCAGAGACTGAGGGTGGTAAACTCCTGCACCTCACAGTGGAGCTGGCCCACCTTCTCTGAGGCATCGGTCACCACCCGGAGGCTGAGCTCCTGGCCCCTTTGCATGGGGAGTCCATGCCTGGTGCCCAGATGAAAGGCCTTCACAGGAAATTCTTTCTGTGATGTTGGAACAACCCAGTAATCGCTGCTCTGCTTTTCTTCATGCCCCTTTGAGTGCCAAAAGAGGTTCCCATCCTTTAAAAAATGGGAACCCAGAAGGCATTTGGGCAGAAGGACGTGGCAGGGCGGGGCAGACGGGCCGAGGCTGACCTGGGCCTGGTGCTTCTTTGCCTCTTCCCAGCATGTGGAGAAGGGACGTCACGTCTCAGGCCTCCGGTTCCTGGTCTGTGAGATGCCCGTGGTGATGGCACCTGTGTCCTGGGCCCCATGAGCATCAGGAGGGAGGATGCCCGGAACCCTGTCCTCTGCCAGGTGCTCCACACCTGGGTCTCCTCAGGGTCTCGCTGACTCTTCCCGTCCCGCTCCTCGCTTGGCCAGCCAGCCTGGGACGGATGCTCTCCTGGCTCCTCGGCCCAGCCCCCTCCCTCTCTAGGTTAGCTCCTGGGGCCGCCAAAAACCCTGACCTTGTCATTCCAAGGCCAAAGGCAGACATGGCTTTCCCAGGGTCGGGGTGGTGGTGTCTGTCTCTGCTCCCTGTGGGGCTCCAGGGTTCCCCAGCTTCTTCCCTAGACCCTCCCTCCACCTTCCAGCTGGCCAGAGACATCCTACCAGGGCCAAAGCACCCCCTCTGCAGCTGGCACCAAATCTTTCCCCCCAGGAGCAGCTGCGTGATGATTAGGGCCACTCCAATACTCCAGGGAGTCCCATCTCAAGATCCTGAACCTTGCACAGCAGCCAGGGCATGGAGCAGCCTCGGCGCCCACTGAGGGGACTGAAGAAGCAGCAGGGCACCTGTGGCTCAGCCCACTGAGGAGGGACACCCCAGCATTGGGGACCACCTGGATGAGCCCGGGGGACCTCGAGTGGATAAGCCAGACCCAGGGCAGACACCACAGGGTCTCACCCACCCACTCACTCTCACACGTGGAGTCTGCTTCACAGTCGACCTCGTGAAGCAGAGGGTACAAATGAGGCTGCCAGGGCTGGGCAGAGGGGAGTGGGCGCCTGGGTCAGGCACAGACTCCAACTACGTGGCATTATTCGGACGCAACGGTCCAGCAGGTACCACAGGGTGATGGTTCTTAACAACACCGTATTGTGTGCCTGAAGTTCCCCGAGAGAGTAGGTAATAAATGTCCTCACACACACACACCCAGAGGTCGCTGTGAGGTGGTGGTGTGAATTAGCTGGGTTGTGACATCATTTTATGGTCACCTCTTTACCAGGATATCAGGTCCTACCCTTTACATACATGTGATGTTAGATGATTTCATTTGCCAATTGCTCATTTGCCAGTGGAGCTGAGGATAGAAGGTCCTTAGCTGGTCACATCCACAATGGCCCACACAACATCCTCGTGACAGCGTCTGCGACATACTGCCAAAAGCAGCAGCCTGTGCCTGTCCTGCACAGGAACTTGCTCCTCCCAGGGAGGTCTCCGACAGCCCCTTGCCCGCCCGTACTCCGGGCCACAGGTCCTGCGGAGGCTCACTGGCCCCGCTGTCTCTCCCCATGCCCTCCCAGGTCTCCGACAGGTGTGACTACGTCTTCGTCAACGGGAAGGAGATGAAAGGCAAGGTAAACGCGGTAGTCAGCTTCACCTACCAGCACCTGAGCAGTCCTCTGGAGGTGACCGTGTGGGTGCCCCGGCTCCCTCTGCAGATCGAGGTCTCAGACACCGAGCTCAACCAGATCAAGGGCTGGAGAGTCCCCATCGTCTCCAACAAAAGGTGTGTGAGTGAGTGAGTGCCTGTGCATGTGTGTGTGTCTGTGTGTAAGTGTACCTGTATGTGTAACTATGTGTGTGCCTGTGCGTGTGCCTCTATGTGTGTGCGTGTGCCTCTGTATGTGCCTCTGTGTGTGCGTGTGTGTGTGTGTGCTGGTGTGTGGGTCTGCCTCTGTATGTGTGTGCATGTGCATGTGCCTGTGTGTGTGTGCATGTGCCTCTGTGTATGTGCCTGTGTATGCCTGTGTGTGTGTTCATGTGCCTATGTGTGCACCTATGTGTGTGTGCCTGTGTATGCCTGTGTGTGTGTTCATGTGCCTATGTGTGCACCTATGTGTGTGCACCTGTGTGCGTGTGTGTGCCTTTGTGTGTGTGCATGTGCCTCTGTGTATGTGCCTGTGTATGCCTGTGTGTGTGTGTGCATGTGCCTGTGTGTGTGTATGCCTCTGTGTGTGTGTGTGTGTGTGTGTGTATGCCTGGGTGAGACAGACTCCCTAATACAGACCCACGTTGAGTGCGATTAGGCTCAGAGGGAAAGGGCAGGGGCAGCTCAGTGCAGCAGGACAGGACCCAAGGCCCCGTGAGGTATGTCCAGGACAGGGCTGCCAGTCTCTGCTCCAATAGCCTCCTGTTGGCTTCGCCTGCCACTGGATGCCCCACCTGCCACTGGATGCCCCACCTGCCACTGGGCGCCCCACCTGCAGGAACCTCTGAGCCTGCTTGCCACCCAGGCCATCCCGATGGCCCAGTCTCAGTATCACCCTGTGTGCGCCTGAGCCTCACAGCCAGCGGTGAACCCCTCAAGGGTGGGGTGGGGATCACATTTGCAGCCATAAGCAGTTGGCCCCCAGTAAGTATCCGATGGACTGACTGGCTCTCTGACAGGCCAGCTCGGGACAGTGAGGAGGAGGAGGACGAGGAGCGGCGGGGCCGCGGCTGCACCCTGC
The DNA here is from genome assembly GCF_047511675.1 of Marmota flaviventris. NCBI lineage: Eukaryota > Metazoa > Chordata > Mammalia > Rodentia > Sciuridae > Marmota > Marmota flaviventris. Next base: position 125,891,389 of record NC_092498.1, read on the forward strand.
AGTACCAGCATGCCATGGTGCGCGTCCTGACGCAGTTTGTGGCCGAGGCGGCCAGCCCTGGGGGCCACCTGGCCTACCTGCTGGGCTCAGACTGGCAAGTGGACATCACGGAGCTCATAAGCAGCTTCATGCAGGTGGAGGAGCCCAGGATCGCCAAGCTGCAGGGAGGGCTGGTCCTGGCCGGGCAGGAGCTGGGGATGACCACCATTCAGGTAGGACATCCCCAGAGGCAAGGGCTTCTGTGTCCCTGCCTCAGCAAATTCCTCAGAGCAAACTCCATTCTGGGGGTGACCTTAATGACATGGACAAGCAAGGACTCCATGGGTCACACTGGCCTTGGATCTTGGGAAATACTCTTTGGTCTGAGTGGCCCTCCCCTGAGCACCTGCCAGGCCCACGTTGGCCTCCACCCTCCACCTCCCGACGTCCCCGCCTAAGCTTCACGTTTCTCCATGACGTCTTTGCCACCTTGGCCAAGTCCCACCTCTGACCCGATGGCACCTGAACATCCCAGGGGTGTGGGGACGGCAGGGGGCTATCACGCCATTGGCCTTGTGGGCAGGTGCCCGCTGCAGGGAATGGGGACAGAGAGGCCCGCGGGCATTGCTGGTGGTTTAAACAGTGCAGCGTCATGGTTGTGCAGGGTAGGGGTCCACACTGACAAAATCACACATGTGCGCACTGATTCCTGTCCGCCTCTCCGGCCCTGCCCGCCCTTCCTCCCTCCCCTACCCCCTGACCTTCCTTGTGCTCCTCTATCTATCTGTTTTCACTGGTGCTTTCCACAGATCCGGGAAGGTGCGACCCCTGTGGTATACTTACAAGTGCTCATAACAAGATTTTGTTGAGCTCGCACCATTTGTCCTCCCCTCCTCTCCTCCCTCCTCCCTCTTCTGCACGGGCCTCCCTGTGGATTTAGGATGTCCGATCCCTCCACGCAGCCATCCTTTATTTGCTCTTTATTTTTAAGTTTATTTTGGGGTTTGCAGCATTGGGGATTAAGCCCAGGACCTCGTAGCCCAGTGGAGGAGCACTGGCCTACTTAGTTCTGAGTCCTTGGTTCAAGCCCCAGTGGCTCTGGGGGGTTTGGAAGAAAGGTTTGTACAAGTGGCCGGGGCGGGAGGCCATGCGGGGAGGCTTCTGCAGGTTTGGTCATTTACCCCCCAGCTGGGAACAAAGGATGAGTTCATCCCCTAACAGTGCCCCCCGTGTAGGAGAGGGGAGCACCCCAGGCAATCTGAGGCTTCCAAATCAGCGCTGCCCGGGGATACCCTGGAGCTGCAGCGGTACTGGGACATGGAACATTTGGGACTCAACCACTCTGCAAAATGGACTGGTAAAGAGATGAGTTTATCCAAGGAGGTAATCACAGGGGTGGGTTTCTGAGGGTACAAGACTTCCCCCGGTTCAGTCCGCATGTCACACAGCAGAGTATGTGCCTATACACTTTGGGCACCCTGCCACTCTTTCCGCCATCTCTGGTTCACTCCTAGACCTTAAAGTGGTGCGGATGCTGTGGAACTCAGTGCCATTCTGTGTGTAGTTCAGGGAACACAGAGAAGGACGGGTCCTCCCATGTGCAGTTCACACCCAGCTGATCACCGTCGGTTGAATCTGATACAGCTGGGAGCTGTAGATGGGTTTGGACTGTGGACTGAGAGTCACATGCACAAGAATCTCTAGAAAGTGCCATCAGCAAGGGCAAGCAGGCCAGGTGTGCTTGTTGAAACAGTGGGGAGCTTAGGGTTGGGCAGACAACAGGGAGCACAGAGGACTGTGGCAGGGGACGTCAGGAGGAGCTGCCGGCCCAGAGCCACCTTCCAATGCAGTTTTTCCAGGAACCAGAAATCTCCCTTTTATATAAAACCTTCTGGGTTTAAAAAATAATAATAATGGCCACTAATCCCACAGTCAAGTATGACTTATGTCAGACAAACGTCTTCCCTGTGGCAAGAGCTTCCAACTCCCACCAAAGACAAAGGTCTTGAAAGATCTGACCACTGATCGCTGATGCCTGGAAACTGGATCAAGAGATTTGTTCTAGAAGAAGGCCCCGTGGGAGAGGCCCATCTCCCAATCCTCGTTCTCCTGTCCTGGTTCCCACCCTGTGTGGAGCACCCTTGTGCCAGGGGACAAGTCCCTGGGACCACATGGAGCCCTTTCTGACGATGCTGCTTCTGCCCTTTAGATCCTGTCCCCGCTGTCGGATGCCATCCTGGCTGAAAAGACCATCACCGTGCTGGATGAGAAGGTGACCATCACAGACCTGGGGGTGCAGCTGGTGACAGGACTGTCACTGTCCCTGCAGCTCAGCCCTGGGAGCAACAGAGCCATCTTTGCCACCGCGGTGGCTCAGGAACTTTTGCAGAGGCCCAAACAGGTGAGCAGGTATCAGGCTCCTCCCAGGTCAGGTGGGTTTTGCACCAGGTGGACACCTGGACAAACAGTTCATGTCCACTGCAGGAGGGCTTCCCGGAAGAGGAGGACACACAGCAGGTGGCTGCTCCCCCTGGGGCCCCCCCAGCTCCCTCTGACCAAGGCAGAAAAGATTTCAGCAGGTGAAACTAAGAGCCACCAGGACACAAAAGCAAACGGGGAGCCCTTGGTCCACCTGCGTCACAGTGTCACCTGCTGTCTCACATGCCCATTCCTGCTCCGTCCAAACAGTCCTGACTGGACATGGTGGGACCTCTCCAGCCGTGGAGGGACAGGGGCAGGGGCAGCCTTGGGAATCACCACAGTCTGCACCAAGGCCCTGCACAGAGCCGGGCACCAGGTCTGGGGACTGGGAAGGAGACAGGGGTTGTGCTCCCAGTTAGTTGTTTAGCTCCAGGAGAAGGGGACAAGCGAGATGGCACCCTTGGTGATTTTCTTCCTTGTGTGATAACAGGGTGTGGGCTGTGTGTTTGTTGTCTGAGTGAACGCACGTGTGTGTTTGTGTATGTGTGTCTATGTGTGTCGAGTGTGTTGGGTGTGCTGTGTGTTGTGAAGGCACCTTATGTTTGCATGTGGTTGTGTGTGAGCTGAGGGTGTGTGTGGCTATGTGTGCATGCTGATGGTTGTGTATGGCTATGTGTGTGAGCTGAGGGTGTGTGTGGCTATGTGTGTGTGAGCTGAGGGTTGTGTGTGGCTATGGTACGAGCTGAGGGTGTGTGTGGCTGTGTGTGCATGCTGAGGGTTGTGTGTGGCTGTGTGTGTGAGCTGAGGCTGTGTGGCTGTGTGTGTGAGCTGAGGGGTGTGTGTGGCTGTGTGTGTGAGCTGAGGGTGTGTGTGGCTGTTTGTGTGAGCTGAGGGTGTGTGTGGCTGTGTGTGCATGCTGAGGGTGTGTGTGTGTGGCTGTGTGTGTGCTGAGGGTGTGTGTGGCTGTGTGTGTGAGCTGAGGGTGTGTGTGGCTGTTTGTGTGAGCTGAGAGTGTGTGTGGCTGTGTGTACATGCTGAGGGTGTGTGTGTGGCTGTGTGTGTGCTGAGGGTGTGTGTGGCTGTGTGTGTGAGCTGAGGGTGTGTGTGGCTGTGTGTGCATGCTGAGGGTGTGTGTGTGTGGCTGTGTGTGTGCTGAGGGTGTGTGTGGCTGTGTGTGTGAGCTGAGGGTGTGTGTGGCTGTTTGTGTGAGCTAAGAGTGTGTGTGGCTGTGTGTACATGCTGAGGGTGTGTGTGTGGCTGTGTGTGTGAGCTGAGGGTGTGTGTGGCTGTGTGTGTGAGCTGAGGGTGTGTGTGGCTGTGTGTGCATGCTGAGGGTGTGTGTGTGGCTGTGTGTGCGTGCTGAGGGTTGTGTGTGTCTGTGTGTGTGAGCTGAGGGTGTGTGTGGCTGTGTGTGCATGCTGAGGGGTGTGTGTGGCTGTGTGCTGACATAAGGGTTTCCACAGAGGGCTGTTTATGGGCCTTGCAAGTGGAACAAGCTCCCTCCTTGTTCAGAAATGGACCCTTATCATTTCCTAGAGGCACTCGCAGGTGGTTAGCTCTCTCTATGCCCAAGGCAAGGAGGGATGACCTCAGGATCCAGGATCCATCCTGATTGTCCCCAAGTCAAGCTTCTCTCCCTGATTCGAGAAGCGCTCCCCCTGCTCGGCTTTAGTCTGGTGGCTCACCTTAAGGCAATGTAAACATAACAGAATGAATATCTTCCACTTACACAGGCCACCCTCGTAAGCCCTCCCACTAACCAGTGACAACCTCTGACACCCCATTGACTTTGTTGTGCAGGAGTGAGCAGCCACCAGCCCATCTTCCCTCCAACGTTCCAGGGAAGCATACCTTGGTGCACAATGCTGCATGCCAGCTGGGTGCCGTTTTGTTTTGATTGTGAGTCTTTGTGGGTATGAATCCTAGGTGCCCTGGCTACCTCTGACCTCTTGCTACACCACTCCAGTGGTTTCCTCTGCTCCGTAGCACCCCTTCGGCTGCTGTTTCCCTTTACTGGGACCCGCCAGCGAGCTTTCCAGAGCTTTCCAGCCCATTCTGATTCACCTGTTTTACTCAACAGGAAGCGGCCATCAGTTGCTGGGTCCAGTTCAGTGATGGCTCAGTCACACCCTTGGATATCTATGATGGGAAGGACTTCTCCTTGCTGGCCACGTCCTTGGATGAAAAGGTGGTCTCCATCCACCAAGACCCCAGGTTCAAGTGGCCGATAATCGCTGCGGAATCGGAAGGACAAGGAGCGCTGGTCAAGGTGGAGATGGTCATTAGTGAGTCATGCCAGAAATCCAAGCGAAAGAGTGTGCTCGCTGTGGGAACGGCAAACATCAAAGTTAAGTTTGGCCAGAACGATGCTAACCCCAATGTCAGCGATGGCAGACCCATGGGGACAGGGGTCCACCTGGAAAGTGACGTTGGGGATCGGAGGTCCAAAGCACCCCTGCAGGAATGGGGGAGCCCTGAAGGCCAGTACCTGGGCAGCTCTTCCATGGGACTCATGGAGGGAAGAGGAAGCACCACCGAGAGGTCCACCTTCCAGAAGAAGGATGGCCAGGGAAGCCCACCAGATGGTGACAGCCGCCTGCAGACCATCCCTGTGGATATCACCAGTTTCCCAGACGCGGCCGACCTCCCCCGAAGCAATGAGGAGACGGAGGAGAATGACCCGGCTCAAGCATCCAAAGGGCTGAGCGACCTGGAGATTGGGATGTACGCCTTGCTGGGCGTCTTCTGCCTGGCCATCCTGGTCTTCCTCATCAACTGTGTGGCCTTTGCGCTGAAGTACAGGCACAAACAAGTGCCCTTCGAGGAGCAGGAGGGCATGAGCCACGCCCACGACTGGGTGGGGCTGAGCAACCGGGCAGAGCTGCTGGAGAACCACATGAACTTTGCATCCTCCCAGGATGAGCAGATCACTGCCGTGGACCGGGAGCTGGACGTGGAGGAGAGCAAGTACCTCCTGGGCACGCGCTCCCACAAAAGCATCAATGGGCAGCTGCTCACACCCACGGGAGTGGTGCTCACGGCCGGGAAAGACCAGAAAAGTGAGCCCCCAACGTCCCCTACCTCGAAAAGGAAAAGAGTGACCTTTACCACCTTCACCGCCCTCTCCCCCGATGACGGGTGCCCCGCGGGGAGCTCCACCGTGATGAGCAGGGAGGACGACATCAAGTGGGTCTGTCAGGACCTGGACCCCGGGGGCTGCAAGGAGCCGCAGGAGTACGTGGAGAGGCTCCATGAAGACGTGTGAGCCGGCCCGATGCTTGTGCATACCACCTTGCAGCCTTGAATGAGGGCACCCGGAAGAAGGGAGGGGGCAGGACAGGAGAAGGTTGGCACCGTCCAGAAAATGCCCCGGTTGGCTGGGGAGGCCCGGCCAGCCTCGAGGCTCACGTCCTGGCCCACCAGGTCTTGCTCAGGGGAAGGTTCTTTAAACTTGGAGCAAAAAGGACTGTGAATCACGGAGCTTCTGAGCATTTCCAGCAAAAAACCAGTGTCTCTGTTTAATGGAAGCAATTTGGATTTCGTAAAATTCCACATGACGGACAGCAGAAGTAAAGCCAGGTTCAGGTTATACGTGCCCAAATCAATGGGAGAAGTGTGCGCTCCCATGGGTGCAGCTGCCTGGCTGTGAGCATGACCATGGGCACCAGCGAGTGTCCAGCAGCTACGGCAGGCATGGCTGTGAGTGGCCACCTCCCAAGGGCCAGGTTGAAGCTGCCTGGGTTATCGACAGACCCAGGCAGGTGCTGACGAGGACAGAAAGGCAAACAGAGGTTTATAGGCCACAGATAACTTTGTAACAACTTGCCAAGACAAACACCACCGCTCTTCCCAGCACTCCAGAGCCATCCTTGTTGGGTAAACTGAGGACACTGGGCACAGAATTTCAGGGTCGAGAAACCAGGCTCTCTCCACAAGTCTGTTCTGTAGATCTTGCTCCTCACTGCTTCTCCACCTTCAGAAGCTGCTGGTCACCTGCATCTGGGGTAGGGGTGGGCAGATTCCAGCATGTGCTCAGTCCCCTCCCTGGGGTTTTGTGTCAACTCCAGGTGACGTTCGGCAGAGCAGCCCGGGACATGCTTCACCTGGGGGAGCCTGGTCCCTGGGGAGTGGGCAGTGAATTCAACACCAAAGGAGGTGGGTTCCTCTCGCTGCTTAGCTAGAAAGAAGAGGGGACCCTTCTGCGATGGGCCCATGCTGTTCACCTTGGTCTTCCACCAGCCACTTGCCATCAGGCCATTAATAGAGCTCTGGGGTCCGAGTGTCATAAGCAGGGTGTGCAGAGCAGGACCAGCTGTGAGAGGAGGCAGCAGGCAGGTGGGCCTGCATGGGCCTGGTCAGCCCGCGGGCTTCCTCCCCAGGAGAGGCAGAGGGAGGCCTGGCGTGCAGGGGAGGAGGAGGCGGCACTAGGTCGCGGTCCTCCAGGTGGCCCTGGGAGGCTTACCCTTGCTTAATGTCCAAAGGGCTCTGGGAAGACCCTCAGATAAAAGACCTGTGAGGGTGGAGTGAGCCTCACCCGATCTCACATGGAGACAGAATGGCAGGCTGGATGCACCCAGCGGGGCAGGACCTGAGAAGGTGGAGGGGAGGTGGCAGCGGAGGCCACAGAGCAGAGACATAGAGCAGAGGCTGTGGAGCCAGCTCTCGCTCTCTGTGTTTTCAACTGTGCGATTTCCCCTCTCTCTCTCTCTCTTTCTCTCTCTCTCTCTCTCTCTCTGTTCTTCAGCTCTTTTTCAAACTCTCTTGCTGGTCCTCTGCACTCTCTTCTTCCTCTCCTCCTGCTGCTTTCCTCTATGGGTCTCTATTTCCTTCCTCTCCTCCGCCTCCTCTTTTTCTCTCTCCCTGCCACGTAGTCGAACTCCCATGGTGTGACACATGTGTCGGTCCCAGCAGGCCACCCTTCCAGCCCTGGCACTCTCCCTCCAACCGTGGTGCTAACAGCTCTGACACTGGGATCCCTGCAGCCAGTACGTCACATGCTCCTGTCCCCAGTTTTCTCGCCTTGTTTAGTTGGGTGACTCACCGTCACCTCTTTCCCATGACAGTCCTTTGCTTTCTGCCCCTGCTCCTGTTTCTCGCCATTCTTCCCCTGAGACGTTCCGTTGACTCCCGCAGCCACTGCCCACTCCCAAGTCCATCTCTGTGTAGAATGTATTGTAGATTGTAAGAATGTAATATATATTTATAAACTTGCCTACTGTAAATATAAAACGTGCATTCAGCAGCGTCATGGCTGATCTTTGTCTCCCTGCGTGCTGACCCCTCCCAGGGGCTGGCATCGGTTGCAAATGGCTCTCCGGGTGCAGTGGCTTTTGGTAAATGAAAATGCAGATTTGAGGATCCAGCACAATCCAATTACACCCTGACATCGTGTAATGCTGCTGTCTGCATGGAGGGGATGTTGACATCTGATGACAAACTGCATTGTGTGCTAAGCATCTCTCCTCCAGGACCGGAAAGGATTTGCAAATAAATCACACGTGTAATTCCCTCCTAAAAGCACACTGAGCGATGGATGGTGGAAAGCCGGAGCTGTTCAGGAGCCACAGCGCAGCCTTGCTCCGAGCGGGAGCCAGGAGGGTGCTCTGTCTTTCTCCAGCCTTGGTCTTCACTCACAGTAACACTGGGCTGGGTTCAAAAGCTTAAAGCTAGACCCTGTCTCACCTGCAGCCTGACAATCACACAGAGAAGCTGGTGGAGTCCCGGAGGCACACAGCAGGCGGGATCCTCCATTATTTCACCAGCACTTCCTGAGCAGCTGTGTGCCAGGAGGGACTGTGAGCAACAGACATAGAGCAGAGGTGACCACAGCCCCTCTCAAAGACCTCACCCACTTGGGGGGGCGGGCACTAATGACAAACATCTTTTGCAGAGCCATAAGTTTTACAGAAGGCAATAAGACAGGTTTCAAAATAGAGAAAGGTTGAGCTAACATTTAAAAACCTTGCCCCTTTCACCTAAAATGACCTAGATTTCTACTCTCCCTTGCTGATCCAGACCCAGGCAAAAGGGCTTCTGGTTGGACTTGGACTGAGCAGGGGTAGGGGTCTCCCGACCCAGGTCTTCCTGGCTGTGAATGGCAGTCCCGTGGGTGCCCATTTCGCGGCTCTTCTTGTCCTAGAGAAACATTTCTCCCCAGCTTGTCTCCACCTCAAAGAGGGGAGAGGGGATAGAGCCGGAGGGACCCTGTGCTCCCAAGACCATTAGCAGAGTATCACTTTAGCACCTCCCAAGCCAACACGGGAGGTCGTTGCCTCAAAACAACAGGAAGGTGCCACTGTGACAAGTTCCCTAATGTGATCTATGTGCCCAGACTTCCAGACAGCCATGTGCAAAGGTCTTAATGAGCTGAAGTCCCTACAGGGCATCTTTTGGGATGTGAATAAAGTGACACTGCTGTTTCTCACACCTGGCTGCCAGCTCACTTACGCCCCCTGTAGGCTGCCAAGAAGAAAGTCTCCCATCCTGTGCTGGAGGCCCAAGCAAGCACAGAGCCAGCTTCCCCTTGCCACCTGGCCTTCTGGGGAGGCACCTGCTCTCTGCTTCTCAGGTTCCCGTGCAGGAATGTGGTCCTAACAGGACTACAACCTGGGAAATGTGAGCAGTAGAAACATATCTCGCAGAGCTGGAGCCTGAAGGTGTTAGAGTTGGTCCTGAGGGTGTGAGGGGCGTCCATTCCCCACTTCTCTCCCAGCTCCTGTGGTTTTCTGGCTAGCCCTGTTGTTCCCAGCCTTGTAGAACATCAGCCTGCATCTCCTGCCATCCTCGCCTGGCCTCCTCCCTGTGTGGGCCCGTGTCCAAAGGTCCTGCTTCACCAGGCATGTTGGATCAGGCCCCAGCTACACCCATGTGACCCTGTCTTAACTAATTGCATCTGCAAGCACTATATCTAAATAAAGCCACATTCACATCCTGGGGACTAGCTCATCCTCAGTCCAAAATTAAGTGTGGTCCCTCATGGGGGGGACTTAAGCCATAGTGCTGGCCTTTGGCAGGAAGGTCCTGGGCAGCTGGCTGCTTCCAGCACCAGCCTGGGCCTTCTGGGACTGTGTCATTAAAGCCCAGCTTCACCCCATTTCACACACATTCTGCAAATGAAGGTGAACCACCCTGGGAGTGCAAGGGAGTGGTGTGCCCAGGGGCCCTGGGACAGCTCTGAGCTGAGCTAATCACCCCTGTGGCACTTCCTGGACCATCTTCCGCTCCTTCCCCCTCACAGTGGCTGTGGCAGCAGCAGATGATGTTGGGGCAGGGGTGTGGGTAGCCAAGGATGCTCTCCCAGGACACCTGCATCCTCCATCCTGGTCCTCCTACCACCTGGATGATGCTCCAGGTGGTGTGCAGGGGACAATGCTGCCAAGAGCCTCAGAGGCAGCTGGACTTGGCTCAGAGGCTTCCTGGCCCAGCTGGCAGGCCCCCTCACAGCTACAACACACCTGCCTTACCTCAGCCCCCGCGGGGTGTGCACACGGGGAAGTGCTGTGCAGTCTTACTCCAGTCCTGGAGCCCAGGGAAAAGAGAGGTAATCCTGACCTAACCCACAGCCTGGGGCCTCAGAATGGAGAGGGGGCAGATTCCCACGGCAGGCTCAGGACACCGAAATGGGAAAATGGATTCACCTCTCTCAGGTCCCACCAGAATACGTTCCTATGAGCTCTGCTCTCTAGATAACTGGAAAGACTCTGAAACAAATGTGTGGGACCCCAGAATATGGAGGGCCAGGCTGACAAATGGGAGCAAGACCCCTCCACTGAAGAATCCCTTCACTCCCTGGCTGGATCCCCCCACAAGAGGGGACAGCCAGCACTCTCTCTCTGCAGGGCCCTTCTTCCTTTGACAGCCAGGTCTTGAATTTCTCTGAGATGTTTTCCTGATGTTAAAACAAGCCTCACCCAACTGTCCTGCTAATGGCCTCGAGGCCCATGGGCAGAAGTTTCTTTATGACTTCAAAAGCTTCTGTCTCGCTCTTGTTTGCTTCACGCACACACAGAACATTTCATGGCTATTAGATGAATCTACCAATTACACAGTCAGTGTTGCTAAGTGAGAATTAACAGGACAGCCTGCTAAACCACGGTCAGGTCACACCATTCCTGGCCTAGCACCAAGAGATGCCCATCATTCCCAGACTAGAATCCAGACTCCCAACCATGGCTGAAAGGTCACATGCAGGGGTGCCCATCATTCACCTCACCTCCCACCACCGGCCTCCCAGCTCCCCTCACGGAGCTCCTCCCTTTGTCCTCCAACGTGACAAGCTCATCACCACCCAGGGCCTTTTCCTAATTGCTGCTTCTTTCTGGATCTCTGTTCCCAAGATTTTCACAGGTCTGACTCCTCCTCGGCATTCTTCACCCCCCTTGGAGAACTCCTAGAGGGTTCTCACACCCCAGTTCCTCCTATGCTGACTATCCCATCTTATCTAATTCATAGCTCTTAAAGCATTCTGGAATGGTCCTTCTGAAGTGTTTGCTTTCTTCTTTGTTCTGGTCTTCCCTAGTTGAATATAAGCTTTCAGAAGAGATGGATTCAGTCCAATCTGTTCTCTTCCACATATCCCATGACTAAAGCCGTTTATATCATTTTGTGGCTGTTGGATGGCCTAGCAAGAGTCAGCAATCAAAAACATTTTTTTTGGATGAATGGTTGAAGGTTCCAATATATGGATGGTGAATGGATGGGTAGATGTATGTATGCACATATGAATATGAATGGGTGGGTGGGTGGATGGACAGATAGATGGATTTGTGGGTTGGTGGGTGGGTGGATGAGTTGATAGATGAATACATGCATGCATGGAGGAGTGGGTGATGGATGCATACGTAGATGGACTGATAAGTGGATGGATGGATGAACGAATGGGTAAATGATGGTAGATACATGATTAGATAAATGAATGGGTGGGTGATGAAGGGCTAAGTGGATAAATAAATAGTGGGTGACAGATGGAGGGCTGAGTGGACGGGTGGACAGGTGGGCAGTGGTCACACACAGACATCGAGAGCCCTGTCTGATAAGTGCAGCCAACCACCTAGTTAGACGCAGGAAGCTGATCTGCTTCCGGAGGGCTGATCTCATGCCTTCTGCCATACAGACGTGGTGCTGAGCCAATAAATAAGCCTTTGTTGTCCCTGAATCAATCACTTCAGAGGAGACACACATCAGTCAGACGCACCCCCTCCCCAAGAGACACCTAGAAGATAAAGCTCCCTCTCATCTCCTTCCATGGGAACCTCGCTGGCTTATTTTCAGGGTGCTCTGCAGAATGTGAGGAGGCATCCTCTCCTCCCAGGCCAGCCGCAGCCTCGGGGGCCCTTCCTGTGGATTCCACCCATGCTCCTGACAACCAGCATCTCCCGGCTACAGCAGGTGGGCATGGCCCTGGATGTTCATATCCCGCAGGAAGGAAGGGGGCTCCTTCTTCCTTTGTAGACCCCAAGAACCCGGCCTGCCTTGCAGCTCATGTCAGAGCTCCCAGCTAACTCTGAGCAGCAACTGTGGACCGCGGTGGCTGGGGACACTCCAGTTAAGATCCAGTGTGAGCTCTCCATGCCATAACACACGGCATCACAAGAAGATCCCTGAGTCACCGCAAAAGGAGCCCGGCCCCGGTGGGGGGGGGGGAGCCCCCTCCTCCGTCTCTGTTTGATAAGGCAGGGACCTTCACTCTGTCTCACCCCTGTTTTGGGTGGTTTGTTGCTATGGCAACACCTACCCTGACTGATTAACACGATCGTTATTGATGAGATGCTGTTTGGTCTATTGAGTGGCTGAATCCCTGAGAGCAGACCTTCCTGTCAAAGTAAGACGCGGGTGTGCAGGAGGGCACCAGATTCATGCCAAGCTTTTTATTTTTTCTTTTAAGGATCTGCAGGACCTGGATGTCAATGCAGACTTGTCCTGTGAAGCAGAACGCAGGCGTCATCTAGAGGGAGGAGAGGTCCCCTGAGGTCTAATTGCGATTCTTAGTACCTGCAATGGTGGGACTCACTGGCTCCTCTCTCGTGGCCAGAGTGGGCTCATTAGTTAGCTGAGAATTACCTGTTTGATGAGCGGCTACAGCTCTGGAAAAACAGGTTTTGCCTGGTTGTACCTCCCTGCCCCAGTCCTGCCTCCCTAGACATGCCAAGCTGCTTAAGGTCAGCTAACAGCAGGACCGACTCCTTTCTGAGAGTGGCAGATATTGGGCAGCCTTCCAGCTTGACCCTCAGCGAGGCCCAGCTGCTCAGAGAAGATGAGGGTTGCACAGTCCTCGTGCTCCTGCTGGCTGAGCAGTGCTTTCTGAGGCTGAGACCTGATTCTGTAACCGATGGGAGGCCAGCACGAACCATTTCATCTCTCTGAGCCTTGAGTTCGTCGCTTGTGATATGCAGACTATGCAGACGATCCCCCAGCCAGAGGACCCCTGGAGAAGGTCCTGGAAGTGGAAAAGTGCTGCGTGCTTTGGCAGCACAGCAGAGGCTCTGGCTGAGGGTCCCCGTGCACCCAGCCCTGTGAGTGGCTGGAAGCTGAGCTGCCCTTTATGACGCCCCATCTCTAGGACTAACGCTATTTTGTTGGTTGGTTGGTTTTTCTTTTTTCCACTTCTGTGACCCCAGCTAAGCCACAAGGATGAGTCTGTGCCTCTGATCCAGGGTTGGGTCAGATCAGATGAGCCTTATCATGCCGGCAGACCAGGCCACCTCATTATGATGACCAGAGCCCTCACAGGTCATCACAGGACAGTCATCAGGTAGTGTGGACACAGAAAGAGCTGTTAAGACAACAGTCAGCAGCCCTCGGTGAGGGTGGCCCTCCTGAATTGGGCCTGCAGGGTGATGTGATGTGGAGTCTTCTTTGGCTTCTAGCCTGGCTGGGTCTCCTCCTTCCCTTGATCAGCCCTCTAGCCTCAGACGGTGGGAGTATATAGTTCACAGTCTCTGGCCAGGTACGAGCTTGAACCCCATACCTTTTACCACAGGATGGTGGTCTTTTGGCGTTAGAACAGGTGGTCTATTGAGTGGCAGAATCCCTGAGAGCAGACCTTTTGTCCTCCCAGCGGGTGGACAGAGTCCCGGGGCTGTGTATTACCAAGGGGCAGGTTCTTGGCCAACACTGTCACTTGCATTGTACCACAGGGAGGAGTCACTGAGCCTGAAGGGCCCCTGGAGCACCACTCGGGGACCTGCAAGAGAGAAACTTCCCAAGTTACATTTTTCTCCATGAATAAATAAACACAATCTAAATCCTACCAGTTATAAAAAGCCTCAAGGAATATGCAAAAGGCACAGTTATTCCTTAAGCATTTGAAAATCAGTGTGGTTTAAAAGCAGCAAGGGTAAAACTTTCTGAGTCCGTGGCCTGGAGAATCCCTCCAATGGCAGGTCAGAGAGTGGAAGGCCACTGCCCTTCCACAGAGGTAGAGAAGGAAACCTGGCCAGGCAGGGAGGGCAGGAGGAGCATCCTCCACCTGAATGCCCCTTGGGAGAAGGTTTTCTCAATGCTTTGAAACTCCCAGGTGGCTCCTGGGCGCTCCTCTGGCCTGAGCAGCCCTATGTGTGGGGACTCCATGCTGTTCGCTACCCACGGCTACAGAGAAGAGCAGGGAACAATTCCCTCCTCCTTTACCTTCTTCAGGCCAGAACCTAGGAGTGGCCTAGCTGGTGGCTCTGGCTCAGGGTCTTTCATGAGGATGTGGATGGCTGGAGGTCGGCTGGGGCTATCATCCTCTGAAAGTTTGATTTGAGCTAGAAAATACTCTCCCAAGGTAGCTCACTTGTACACCTAGGAAGTTAGTGTTTGCCCTCAAAGGAGGCTTTGGGACTTGACTTCTGCAGGTTACTGGAGCAAACCTCAGAACATGGCAGCCAGCTTCCCCAGCATGGCTGACCCCAGAGACCACAAGCAGAAGCCACGATGCCCTGTACGACTGAACTCTGGAAATTAAGCATCACAAACCTCCCAGATACTCCGCTAGTTGCACAGATCAGTCTTATAGACTGTGGGAGGGACACACAGGGCCTGAACACAGTGGGTCACGCATATGGATGCCATCTTGTAGGCTGACACCCCACAGGCTCTAGCCCACTCTCTTCAAGTACTACAAAAACAGCCTTCCCCAGGTGACAGGTGACACCCAACACCCAGCAAACCCCTGAGGAAAGGAGCAACATCTCCCAAATGTTTCCAACAAAATCCTGAGTTTGAGCTCCTCCTTGAGCCACATTCAAGGGGACAGGGGACGTCTGTGGCTGTGCCCTGGGCCCACTTGTCCAGCAGTGGGGTAGAATTACCCAAGTCCCGCGGATTGAGGTGGAGGACGGCACTTCCCCATGGGAAATCTGGCCTTTCCTTTTTCCATAAGAAAGGGGGATGAGGAGCAGGTGAGATTGGCCACTATCAGCCTCAGGCCTGCATTCTCCCCTCAGCCATGCCACCTCTCCATGGGCAAGCAAGAGTTGGCTGGACGTGGAGTGGGCTGGTCATGAGCTGTTTGTCTGCAGGTCTGCCCCCACAGTAGGCAGGAGGCCCACTGGGGATGAACTGCGGCAGGTCAGTGGCCCACTCTCAGGCACGAGGCCAGTGAGCCTACATGGTTAAAATTCAGGAGACAGCACTGCCCCCCGAGGGGGAGATGGTTACTGCAGGATGGCCCACCCTTCTGTTTCTCCCAACTTCTGAGATGCTTCAAAGCACAGGAAGGTTCTGAAAATCATTCCCAGTCCATCTTGCTGGCCCTCCTCACATCACAGAGACACCATCAATAAGCACAATTAAAATTTCCCATTTGTTGAGGTAGAATTGGATTGACAAATAGCCTATCAATATATAGATCTTGGCAAGGGAGATAATCTGTTACCAGCAACTATTAATCATCTGATACGCCTGCCCGAGTGGATCTCAGCCACTTCCCAAGGGAGGACTCGGGTCATTACCTATTCCTGTCTTGATCTCCAGGCCCCAAAAAATGCAAAGGGATTTTTCCAGAGCTGTGTGGATAGTGAATGCCACGGCCACGGGTCATTGGTTTCGGCCCCCACAGCATCCAAGCCCTTTCCCGCTAACACCCCAAGTTCCTCCGGCAATTGCAGTGCCCGCTGTTTGTGTTCCTGGTGGAGAGGGCAGGCATGTGGCTGGTCCTGTGCTACAGGAGGGGTCAACTGGAAGCTCCTCCACTCAGACCTTCCTGTCCCACCTCAGAGCCTGCCCAGCGGGAGGCATGTGACCTAAGTTCATCCACCAGGTAGATGCTCTTTCCTGGGCCATGTGCCCCCAACCTTAGGAGGACCCAGAGATAGGAACAGATGAAGCACATTCACCCTCAGGAGCTCCTGCGTGGACCAGCTCTCCGGTTTTTCCCTTCTCTCTAGGAGCCACCTGCTCCCGCTCTGTCCCTCCCTCCCGGGCAACGCTGAGTTTCTGTGGCCTTCTGGAAAGTGCCATCTTACTTGTGGTGATGAGACTCCGATTCTTGCTTGCAACCCCACGTCTTATCTGATTCCACTGGTCTTTCTACTGGCCGCTGCCTGATAACGAAAGCTCATTCCATTCTCCCGCGTGACACCCAGGCCACCATCAGATGGGGATCTCTGAAGCCTGACATTTTGATAAGGCCTTAACTCAGATAGGGTGCAAGCTACACTTCCAGGGAGAAGGAAATGGAGGGGCTTATTTCTGTCTCCAGCAGTAGTTTAGAAAGAAACGGTGGGAGACTGGCCGTGGCTCCGCTCCTGGCTCATGAGGGAACGCTGCCCTTCCACCCTAACACTCCCCAGGCTGTGGCCCTCACTCGCATCCAGGTCATCCTCGGCCCTGCTGCAGGGCGGCTGTCTGAACTGTAGCACAGCTAGCCGCACTCCAGAAGCCACCCGCAGCCAGTAGCCCGCTCCTCTCCCTGTGGCCAAGCCGTGCCCCAGCCCACAGCAGGAAAGGGCAGGAGGCACAGAAGCAGAGTCGTGGTGTCCTTTCAGGAGGGCCTGGCCCCTCTGCCACACACTTTAGAGCCAGCTTGTCCCCTGCTCCCTGCTATAAGAGAGGCCAGGTAACATTTCAACCGGAGCTGCCTGCTGAGCGGGGGTTCCCTTCACTAAAAAGGAGGCTGGGGAATGGGTTCCAGGGACAAAAGCATTCTCTGCCACGGGCCTGACTGTAGAGACCCATGGGCAGGCGTCCCCCAGGGCAGTGCAGGAAGGCCGGTGGGTGCAAGGTGCCCAGCGGGATGTGCATGGAGAGATGGCGTTTGTGCGTGAGACGTGTATGTGTGATATGTGTGACAAGGCACGCGCCTAACACCACCAGGTGCACACGGATCCACGTGCAGCAGCCCCTCGTCCACAGAAGCCTCAGGCAGCCTTTAGCCTGTGTGTGATGTTCTCTCGCTTGTGTGGAAGGTGAAGTCCTAGATTGGCTGGGTGAGGGACTATGACAGCTGATAACGCCAAGGGTCCAAACTGCCCTTGAGTAAAGTTTGTGAAGACATGGTCTCCCTGTTCTCAAAACCTCTCCTTGCGCTGTGCTCAACCTCCCTGTCCCTGAGACGTGGGATGATGCAGATCCCTCGGGATGAGGAGAGGGAGGCAAACCAGCAGCAGCCCCTCCCACAGGGCATGCCCAGGCTGCAGCTCCCTCTCCCATGGGGCGTGTCCAGGCTGCAGCTGACCATGGTAACTGACTCAGCAGAGAACTGCTGCACTTGTATGTACACACAGCACAGATGTGAGACACACAGATTCCCAGCACGTTAAACACAGAGCATACACGTATGACCCCCATATGCAGATGCGCAGCACACGCAGGCACGTGAATCTGCACTCTGTTTTGAGAAAGAGATACACAGTCCATCGCACTCACCGTCTCTTCTTGCTGGTCCGCAGGGACAGGGCCTGGAGCAGCAGAGCTGCAAGGACGGGGCAGTTAGCTTCGGTGGGTGCTGCACTGAGGCAGTGGGTTCAGAGCGCCGGCTGTAGGGTCCCAGGGAGGAGCCTTGGAGCTGGCTGACACGGCCACCCACCCTGCACAGGAAGCAACCAAGACCTGGAAGGAGCCGGGCTGGGTGGTGTTGGGGTGCGCTGTGCCTCCTCCTGGCTGGTGCCCTTTGCCATGACCTCCAAACCTCAGTTACCATGTACTGAGGCGGAATGACTGCACATCCGCCCCAGGGCTTTGGAGTGGTGTGCGCAGCCTGGACACAGCCCTTCCTCACCCTGGTGAACACTGCCAGGCTGACTCATGGGTGTTGAGAATGGTCACCACATTAGACAGTGTCTCTGGTTCCTAAGATGGGCCTGGGGAGCCTGCATAGCACGTGGTTGGAAGGCCACCTCCCAGGCGTCTTGAGCTGAGGGAGCTGGGGACAGGCTTGGGAGCTGATATTTTCAAAGCAGCCATCCATTGATTCTGGCAGATGCTGGGCTGGGGAAATGTCTTCCAACTCTCAAGTGCTACATTCCAGTTTTCACTCTGCCCTTTTATCTCCATGCCAGAAGCCCCAGCAGTCCCTTCTCCAGCCATTAATAAGCATTAGGACTCTCCCTTGTCCTTCCTCCTTCCAGTCCTGATCAATAGCTCTGCCTCCACACTTGGCATGGCTCTGCGTGAGCTGGTGGGCTCTCAAGGTCAAGCCGGGCACAGAGGCTGCTCCAACAATACCACGGAGCTGCAGACTTCTGCCTCATGGAACCAAGTGGCTGCAGCTTGATGGAGCGCGGCCCCTGCTTCCGGTGCCTGGAGAAGGGAAAGAGGAGCACATCCAATGGAAAAGACAAGGAGGGCTGGGTTGGAGGCAGCAGGAGGCCAGCCCCCATCTTGGACGCTGCTGCCTCCGGGGGTGGCTGAGCAGGCTTCTGCCCAGAGCCTGTGTGCAGCTGCTGAGACGCCCCACCATGACCCCCAGGGAAAGTCTGGGATCCTCCTTTGGAGGATGCCGGGCTGTTCATCCTGCAATCACACGGCTGTGCCTACACAGATTGAGGCCTGCTGTCATTTCTGGAACAGCTCATTGCTCTGTGGTGACAAAACTTTGGAAGGAACAAAAGACCTGCAGCAGGAAGCCAGTGAGTGGGTCCTGGGCCTTGGGCTGTCCAGGGTTCTGACCAAGGCCCTCGAGGGCTGGCACGGGCTCTGCCAGGCCTTCATAGGTCCCGTGAGTGCCTCCAAGCTTCTGGTCGGTGTGGACCCCACAATCCAGAAGTGTGGACCACACAATCCAACGGTGTAGACTAGGTAATGGATTGATCACAAGTTGGGGCTCCAAATCTTCTACCCCTATATACGCTATTTCTTTCTTTTTTAAAAAAATCAAAATATTTAATTGACATATACAGATTGCTTACATTCCAGGCCAGCACTGTGATGGGCTGACTCGTGTGTGCCCTATGCTGTGGCCCTCAGGGTCCACCCTTCCTCTCACGACCTGCAGCACAGCTCCCTGCCCTTTGAATCTGGGCTGGCTTCAATCCATAAAATATGGTAGAAGGGACATTGTGACAGTTCCATCCCTAAGTGTCAAGAGCTTATGCAAGCCCCTGCTCCTTTCTAGAACATTCTGCCTTCACGTCAGCAGGCCCAGGCCAGCTCGCCAAAGCATCAGGCAGGCAGAGCAGAAGCCCTTGAGGGGGCTCAGGCATGAGAGCCCTCAGCCCAAACCTGCCAAATGGACCTAAAACTTAACCCACTAATGACCATAGAACACCAGTAAGTCCAGCCAAGACCAGAGCTGTCCAGCCAGAGCACAGTCTGCGAGGCCCATTAGTTGAAATGGCTGGGCTTGGGTTTTACACTCTGCATTAATAGCGAGCTGACATTCTCCTGTAGGGCTGTCGTGGACCCTTATCTCTGTAGGGTCCATGCAACTCCCCCTTAGGGCTTAGCCTCCCATGGCTACAGTGTCCATGGGGTGGCCTCTGGGCATCTGAAGTCCTCAGTGCTCAGAATCCTGGAAATGCCCCAGGAGCACAGGTGCAGACTGCATCCTCTTCATGGTGGTTTAAAACATGCAGCCGGAGTGTGTCTGAGCTCACATCCTCGCCCAGCAGCTCGAACCCTTAATGACAGCGTTAGGCCTCTGCGCCCCTCGCTCCCATCTGTAAACAGGGAAATGATAGCGTCAGTCTGACACAGCCGTGGGAAATACACCTGATGAAACCTCTCGACTAGAAAGCGTCTGGCAGACAGTTGTAAATGTGCAACTGCAGACGAGTTGCCTGCCCAGGTCTAGGCGGGCCAACGAAGATGCAGAAGACAGACACAGCTGTCTCTGACCCAAGGCACCTGGACATCTGGCTGGGACTGTCACCTTGCACATGTACCTGATTACGTGAGATAAATGATCCCTCCATCCTCAGAGCAGATCATAAGGTGGTTCATCCCCCTCTTTCAATGGGATGTCAAGGTCGGCAAGGACGTCTCTGTCTGGGCTACACTGACAGGAGTATGTGGCAAAGACGAATCTGGGCTCTGGATGGCTCTGCTCTCTCCACCCGCTACCCACTGGTAGAAAACTCAAGTGCCTAAGGAAACCAGGCAAGGAGTGGGTGCCCAGCCGTCACACCAACTGCATTTCCTTCAACACAGCACTTCATACTCTGCATTGTCAACAGCTATGCAGGATCATTACCTGGACAGATAACCACCCTCTTCACCATTATTCAAGAAACACAGAAAACACTGACCATTGACACTCCCACTGATGACCGGGGCCAGTGCCAGGAGGGAGAAGAAGGGCTAGGGACTGGGGCCAAGCCCTTAGAGGAGGCCACCACCCCAACACGAAGTTGGCGCAGATGCATGTCCAACGTTTTCAGTCTTTTGACTTTTCAGAAGGATCAGGGAAGTTGGACATTTATGTGAAATCCCCATATATGGGACACTTAGGAGCTGCTTAACAAAAATGTCAGGATTATGGGAAATAATGCATAAGCGGGGATATACCCCTGGACAGTGGCTTAAAATAATAAAAAAATTAAAGAGAGTGAGTATCTAAACACACTGTGAAGCAGAGGAGGCTTTGCATGCGAGAAAGCCAACCACTGAGGACAATAATACACGGTGACCATGCCAGAGACTGGCCACCTGCACATGAGACTGAACAGAAGGACATCAGGGAGCATCCAGGAGCACCAAGGGCGCCAGGTGCCCGATCTGAGTGGAGGTCACAGATGCAGAAATTTGTAGGTTCCTGAATTTCCGTATTAAACTATACCTTAATCAATACAGTAGTCACAGAAATAATAGAAACTATAAACCACTATATGCTGACAAACAGGGAAACCAGAAAAATGAATGATTTATTGAGCACCCATTACATGCTGAGTGCTGGCCAGGGGTAGTCCTTACATTTCCTTCTCGAAGACCTAGATGACCCTTCGGCTATCCCTATACAGTAAATGGGAAAAATCAAGAATCAGAGGGGGCATGAGACTTCCCAAGGTCACACAGCTCATCAGCAGCAGACCTGGGATCTGAAATGAGGCTGGCTCCAGAGCCTGGGGCTGTAGACCCGGGTGAGGTGCACACACACACTCACACACACTCAAGGGGCACACCCAGCCCGTCACTGCACAGGTCTGCCGCAGACAGGGCTCACTTAATTCTGTGGTTTTTTGGTTTATTTGTTTGTTTTTTAATAAAGCATTCAGCTATTCCAGTGAGGTCACGACTTTTCTGAATTTAGTCGAGCTTCCTGTAGCTTAAAACAAAGCACAATCTCTGACATTTACATCTGTGGGTGGAATGTCTGTGTGAAAAGTCATTGTATTTATTACTGCTTTTTGGTCTGCCAACTGGCCCTGGCCATTTGGTGATCCTGCATTTAGGACACCAAGTCTAAGCCCAGCACCAGTTCATCTGGTCACTAATGCAGGAGGCACAGTGGCCGAGGAGCTGACCATGGTGCTGGTTGACTAGTGCCCACACAGAAGTAGGGGCAGTGATCCTTCCCCGGCTGTAGAAGGAGGAGTTGGGGATCAAGACTCCCATCTGCCAGGTCAGGGTGAATGTGGCCAGGCTGTTAACGTTAGCAGGACAAGCCCAAGTGACCCCAGGAGAATGGAGCCCAAGGCTGGGTTTTTAAAATTGAAATTAACTTTCCACGAAAGCACTTTGACACACGAATCTTACAGAATTTACAAAGGATGTAGTTTTGGGAAAAGTTTAAGAGGCTTGGTCAGAAGGACCTTCAGCAAAGACTCCGAAGTCCCCATGGGAAAGGGGCGCGTTGGTGTCTCAATGTTCAGGACCACAGGGAACCCCATGCAGGGCTCACAGCCTCTTGCACCCTGAGTTGAGCTTTGTCAAAAGAGCTATGAAGTGGCTATGTTACAGTGACCACCTTTCTTGGTTTCAAAAATGACTTCCAGAGAACCATGGCTCCTAGATCTCACATGCTGTCCTCAGTACAGTCTTAGATAAGCTCCTGCAACCTTCCTCCCGTGACTGGAGCTCACCAACAGGCCTCGGAGAGCTAAGACCCCAGGACCTGCCAGCTGCTACCCAATCACACTTAAAGCAAAACTTGGACTCAGAAGGGTTGCAATTTTCCTTCTTGCCTCCTCTCCTATTCCTTTCCAGTGCCTGGACTCACAGATTTACTGAAATTTAATACAGCAATTTAGTTATTGTCTGCTGGGATGTAGGGTCTAAACTCAGCCACCTGCTGAAGGGTCTCTGGTGTGTGGCTCACACAATGGCTATTGTTGCAGAGGGAAGCCCAGGGATGGGTGCCCGGCATCATGCACTTCATTTATTTTGATATAATATTTGGAGCTACTTCATTGAATTTGCTTAGAATGTCCTGCCATTTTTTGCTTTGCTGGTATCTGTTTCAGACAGATAATAGAACACACAGAGGGTGAAAAAGAAGTTTCCTGTAGAAAGGAACAGGAATGATTTAGCTTGATTTATAGATCATGGTTGGCCTTTTCTTCCTTCTCCTCTGAAAGACTCCAAGTATCAGGCAACACTTCATTAGTGAGCATATCAATGCATTGGGTTCCTAAATGGCTGAAGCAATTAAGCTATTGTTCTCCAAGATGAAGAGACACTGGGTGTTCTTGGGAGGAGTTTCATCCAGCTCCTGCCAGCTCTGCTGGCGGAAATGCTATGTGAGAGACAAAGTCCCCAAGTTCCAGGAAGTCTTGCTTCTCAGTCTAAGGAAGCAGCCAGAAGAGGAGGGGCTGTCCTATTCAGAGATGGTGCCTTTTTTGGAGTCAATGAACTTGTCACTGGCTGCATAGCTATGAGCCGCTAGGCGGAGAGACTCTCAAAAACCAGGCGTCCTTGAATTCAATTGAATTTAAAGGTCCAAAGCCCCACGTTGACAAGGTAAAAACTGAGACTGAGATAAAACAATGGGGCCCCCAATCTTTGAAGATGAGTTGTAGTGACAGTGCCTCAGAACTCCCAGCTCAGCTTTCTTCACATTAGACACACTGGTCCTAAAATCACGCAGAGATGAATACCCAGGCAGGAAAGGCACCATGAGCAAGAAGCGGTGTGGGATATTTGTTCTTCTCCAGCATTCAGAAAAAGAAAAAAAAAATCGAAGTGAAATTACGTGAACCTGTAGTTGGGGCTGAGGGTCAGCTAGGGCAGCAGCAGGGCCTCATAGCTGGTACATCCTGACAGGTTGGTCATACAGCCTGTGCCAATCAAGAAAGCCGGTCAAAGAGGGTGCGGCACTTACCTGCTGCATTGCTGTTGGCAAAGGTCCTGTCCTTTTCTGGGCAGTAGAATCCCCCAGGATGCAGTCTGGTCACGCTGTTGACAAAGATGTCTTAGTCTCTTCTGCTCAAGGGATGTCTACGCTGGTGCCCCAGGGAAGCAGCCTCCAGTTTTTGTGACCCAACCTCTCCTGCAGCTAGGGTTCTTCCTGTCCATTTTAGTCTAGTTTTCATTCTACTTTTTTTATTTTATATAATACTTAAAAGCCTTTTAATAACATCCGTCCTTCTTTCAGTTCCTCAAACCCAACTTTCAGTTTCTCTGTCCTGGGCAACCAAAGAATCCTGGATGAACCCCCAAATATGAGTCCCCGAATTTTTTAGAAATGTCAATTTAGGAGGTGCCAACAGCAAGCCACGCTCCACAGATGGGATCCGCCCTCTGCAGGAAAATCCCCTGCAGTAACCGTCATGGAGGAGCAGGAGTGAAGACGAGGTCTTGATGAGGTTGAGGTGCCTCAACAATAGACATCAGGAGGGGCCAGTCAGGGGGGGAACTCCTGCCCAGGAGACGCCTGGCCTCTGCAACAAGTCAGAGAAGAGTGCGGTTAGACCAAACAAGGTTTAGGAAGAGGCCAATGAATACCCAGAGTAGGACAGGAAACTGTTGCTTGTTTAATTAAGCATATGTTCCACAGCTTGTGCATGTGCTTAGGGGCACTCTGTCCATGGGGCCTCTGTCCTGAGTCCTGGTGAACCAGCCCTCAAGTCCACCATGACTGTCCTGATGCTACATTTATCATGACTCAGTTGCAAGTGACAGAAACCTGGCTTGGATTGTTTCAAGTAGAGAACAGAATTCAGAGGCAACAGTAGGACAGACAGACAGACTGGCACCTGGATGGCACAGAGCAGGACCTGGGTTCTCTTTGTCCTTGGGCTCAGTTCTCCTCTGAAATGTCTAGCATGGCTCTCAGTAGTCTCCTTCCACAGGGTGACCCACATCATGTGTCAGGCTCACTTCTCATTGGCTGACTGGGTCACATGCCCATCCTTGAGCCAAATGAATGGGGCCATTAAAATGGGATCTTCTGATTGGTCAAGGAGGAAGCACCCTCCCCATCCCCAGCGGGCCATCTCCCGCAGGGACCTGGTGGAAGAGGGCAGCTTCCTGGAAGGACAGCCAGGATGCCATGACCAGGAGAGGGGCAAATTCAGATGTCCATGGGGCTCTCTGCACAGGAAGAAGGAGGTCTGCAGATCTTTTCTGAACTGGCTTATTAGCAATTGTCTTTTCTTCATTGATAAAGAATTCTTTCAAGTTGGGGAAATAAACATTATTTTGTCAGAGGAGTTTCTTCATCCTCTATGAACAGTACACTGAAGCAAATGGGATTTTAAATCTGCAAAGTTGGAGCAGGCTTTCTGCTTGCTTTTCCAGCAGGGTTGCGTTCTCACACCGACCGACAGTGAGGCATCTCCTTGCTATCCCCTTCCCACCTGCCTGCCAGCCCCTCTCCCCTTGGGCCAACTCCTCTGTCTTCCTCTCTCTTCAAAAACATGTCCTCATCGAACAATCCTGAGCTGAAGAAGCCCAGGCATACCTGATGTGTGCCAGGTAATGAAATGGAGTGATCACAGCTTTAGAAATGTCAGACTTGGGGGAGGACGGGACCAGGACAGGATGGATTTTGTCACGGTGACTAGGCGGCTGCTTTGGAGGGCAGAACAGGTTTCTCAGATAGGAGGCACATTTACACACGGCTTGCTTTCCATGATTTCCACAGGCAATGTTAGTTCTTCTAAGTGCCCTCGAGGCATTGCCCTGGGCATTTGTGCCCAAGGATGAGCCTTACACATCTGACACTTCCATTCAGGAGCAAGGCTCTGTAGGCGATGTTCCTCTTCCCTGTTTGTTCTTAACCCAAAGTGAGGGGTGGGCTGAGGTTGGACCTTGGGGGCCCTGCAAGCACAGTGCCCTCGGGCAGCAGGTTCCTGCTCCCACCCACCCTCTCTCACCCCCTGACTCGATGACTCCTTCAGCAAGCTTCACAGGTGATCAGAACCAAGCCCCAATGTGCCCTCAGAGCCTCAGATCCGGGTCAGTGTGCTGGCTTCCTAGGAGGCCACAGCCAAATGCTACCAAGGGACAACTTGAAATGACAGAAGCTTACTCCTTCAAGTGCTGCAGCCCAGAGGTCTGACACCAAGCTGTGAGCAGAACCACATCCCCTCCCAAGGATGTCGGGAGCACCTTTGCCTGTTCAGCTCCTGGTGGCCCGGGCAGCCCTGGGATTGAGGCTGCAATCCCCCAGGCTGTGCCTGGGCACCACAGGTCCTCCTCCTTGCAGAATCCAATCCTCTCTACCAGGACCCCAAGCTGTTGCACGGGGGTGGGGGGGGCGGCGCACTCAGAATCCAAGAAGATTTCATCTCCAGATCCCCGACTTGTTAGTCTGCCAAGACCTGCCTTCAAATAAGGTCGTGTTCTAAGGTTCCAGGTGGACATGACTTCTGGGGGGACAGTCTTCAACCCACCACAGACAGGGACAACCCCAGCAAGAGACAAGAGAGACAGGGGAAGGGACAGGACAAATTACGAATCTTTCCACATCTCTCTACCCATGTTCTAGGTGGTATTCCAGCTCAAAAAAACAAAACAAAACAAAAAAACCCACACACAAAAAAAACAAGCAAACTAAAGTCTGAAACTAAAACAAAATCCCTCATTTTGCGTCTTCATGGACACTAGATATCTTGATGACAAGTGGCCTTCTCAGCAATGTCTGTTGCCAAGAGGACCCACACTCAGTACACACACATGCCCGTCCACGCTTTGCCTCTTGTACAAGAAGTGCATTCAGAAACAGAGAGTAGGGGCCACAGAGGATCAGCACGCCTTAGAGCACTGGCGGGTGCCACGCAGTCACCTTCGCTCTTGGTGTTGGGGAAAAACCCGAGAACACCCTCCCGCCAGCAGCACCCTGTGCAGCTCCAGAGAAAGCTCCTTACTGGGCAAGGCTTCCGCGGGCTGCATCTGCAAAACGTCCAGCTCAAGCATCAGCCTTTGATTATTGTGCCGGCTTAATTATCACAATGAGCCCTCAAAAGATGGGTTGTGAGAACGGGCATGTCTGTAGCCATCCTTCCCTCCCTGGTTTCCACAGACCAGGGAGAATTCTCCTCCAGGACTCTGCGACCCTCCTGCAGCAATAGGCGAGCCCCTTGACCAGTCATTGGAACCAGCACCCTGCAGCAGCATAGGTTTCCCCGTGTGACAGCACAGACAGCTTCTAGTCCCCAGCAGCCAGGATGCTCATTCATTCTAACTGCTCCGCAGCCCACTCCTGCTCGGAAGGCACCCTCTGCTAAGCTATTGTAGGGACCATAAATCATGTGTGCGAGGAAGGCCACCAGATCCTTTGGCGGTCCAGTCCGAGGCTGGCTTTGCCCCTTGTGTGCAGGAGAGAGCTGGGGCAGCTCTGCAGACTGGGAGCTGAGGATGGGGGTCTTCGTTATTCATTGATTGGAGGGGGTGACAAGTCTTGGCCCTCGATGTTGGGGAGCAGCAGCACTCAAGAGCTTCTGGGTAATTCTCTGCCAGCACGCCCATGCCCATTTGTCTCTGCCCTTCTCCAGGCTGACTGCGGGGTACCGGATGTCAGCGTGGACTGCTACCTCATCAACAGCATCGAGACTTCCAGGCGGCTGTGAGCTGGAAGAAGAGGAGGATTTACAGAAATAGTGGACTCCTTCTCACTAGCACAGTGGGTGCAGAAGGCCAGGGGCAGGCAGCAGCCAGTACTGCCCACAGATGTACCAGCCATATCCACTGTACCCTGGGCCTGTTTCCAGGAGGGGGAACCCCAGAGACTGCAGCTTTATAGTCCAGACCCTGGAGCTAAGAGGTCCAGAGAGACATCTGTGCTGCTGAGACGCCCCTCCCATCTGTGCATCAGAAATGAAGACCCTAGGAATCTAATGCCTGCCTCCGTCTCCATGTGCCCTTCACGTTACCCACGCAGGTGCTCACTGGGGATGTGGCTCAGTGGTAGAGCACTCACCTAGCAAGGTCTGTTGGAGGCCCTAGGTTCAATCCCCAGCATGGCAGGGGCGGAAGAAAAAGTCCACTGCTTTCAGGGCCAGGTGAAAAGGAGTAGTCAAAGGTGGGCTGGAACCCCCCTACGGGAGCCAGCAGCCAGAGGTCACAATGTGGAACACCAGTCCAAGTCGATGGATTTTCTGATTTGGGGCTGATGGACGCTAAAATTATCATTGAGCCCGGTGCGGTGGCACACGCCTCTAATCCCAGCGGCTCAGAAGGAAGAGGCAGGAGGATGGCAAGTTCAAAGCCAGCCTCAGCAATTTAGCAAGCTCCTAAGCAACTCAGCGAGGTCCTAAGCAAGTAAGCGAGACCCTGTCTCAAAATAAGAAATAAAAAGGGCTAGAATGTGACTCAGTGGTCGAGTGGCCCTGGATTCAATCCTCAGTACCAAAAATAATAATAATAATATTAATTATCATTGACTCTATAAATCATCCTGAAATCCTGGGAAACCCAGATCCTATCCTTTCAAATTGGCTCCATTTAAAAAAAAAATCATCCTAACATACTAATATCCAAATCATCTGTGGAATAGGTTGGACCTGGAGGCCATAGATTGAAGGTTCTTCCCTCTGATTAAACCTCTTATTAACGAGGACGATAGGGATGAGGGCAATGATGGAGTGGCTTTCCCCAAGCCCAGCCGAGCTTCAAGGGGCTCTGCTCATGGAAATCTCGACCAGCTCCGGGAGCTGCCAGGCCCTCACTAACCCCTTCATTACCCCAGGCCTCCCAGGGCCTTGCACAAGCTGGGCAAGTGCTCTGCCCCTGAGCTGTACCCCCAGCCCTCACTGATCCTTCCAAATGGCTGAGAGCCTGCTAAGGGCCAGGAAGCCCTCGCTGGGTGGGACCCAGCGGCCAAGAGCAGAGTGTGGCTTTCACTGACGCTCACTGTGGGGTGGGAAAGGAGACAGACGGTGACCATGCTGGAGAGGTGGTACCACCAGGTGGCAGGACAGAACTCTGTGTCACACACAGGGGTTGCCACCTTGGAGCCAGCCTTGTGAATAGAGGGGGGCAGGGCCCAGCAGCGGGTGTCCAGGGGAGAGGGGAAGGCCAGTGACAGGGAAGGAAAGGACAGTGAAGGCAGTCCTGGGGAAGGAGAATGAGGCCTGGGCAGGACCAGGTGGCCGGGGCCTTGGCATCTGTGACAGGTGTTGGGAAGAGGCTCGTGGGTGGCCAGGATCTGTGTGCAGCTGCTGCAGGCTACTCTCAGTGCCATGAGGAAGGAAGGGGACAGCAGAGGGCGAGCTGGGAGAGGGGCTCTGCCCCTTTGAGAGAAGGAGGATGTGACCGCTGTGTCCAGCACATGCTGCCCTCCATAGGATGCACCGTGACAGCTGAACAGAGGAAGGCCAGGTCTCCTGTTCCTGGTGAAGCCCCAGCAAAGGACTGACCGCCCCATGGCCCAGAAGCAGGCGAGGCGTGGGCTGGGCAGGAGCAGCGCCTCTTCTCTGTCACCCGCACAGAAAGGCAAACAGGAGCCCCGTGTCTTGGGCTGATCCAAGCCCCCAAACCTGTGAGAGCCAGTCTCCACTCTGTTATTACCGGACTGAAAAATGTCACATTGTTCAAGAACAAAAATCACCTGTGAGTGGATTTTCGGCTTGTTCACGGGGGAGCAGGGCTGTGAGAAATTGCTTTGCCCTTGGTCCCTGGAGCTCTGGCAGAGCATGGCTAAGCCAAACAGGGCCACAGAGGGGGGTGGCCTCCAAGGCTGGCCGCACACACAAAGCCGAGGATCCCAATGGTGGAATGAACATGGGCGGCTCGCTGGCCAGAAGAGTCCTAGAGGCACATCACCCGGCCTCCCGGGCGGCCAGCGTGGGAAGTCCTGCCGCAGACCCCTTCCGCCAGACATCCCAGGTCCGGTGAAGACACAGCCGGACCTGGAAGAGGGACTTTAAGCCATTATTTCTGACATGGCTCAATCAGATTGGTATCACTGCCCAGCAAGCCCTAGGGAGGTGGCGCAGGGGATCAGAAAGGGAGCAGGAGAGAACCCGTGGGGGGCTCAGCTGCCAGAGAGGCGAGGCCCAGCAGCCAAGGCAAAGGGGCTTTGTGGAAAAGCTGAGGGTTCCGAAGAACCCAAAAGCAAAGTGGAGGAGACTATGATATAATGAACCCATGCAGTCTGAAAGAAATAAGAGGAAGAGAGAGAGAGAGAGAGAGAGAGAGAATTTTCTCTACAGAAAGACAATCACTTCGGGCTCCCCAAGGCACCTTCGTGAGGTGGGCCAGAGGATGCTGGAGGGAACGCAGCAGAGGTCCAAGCAGTGGTGTCCACTGTGTCCACGGCACCTTTGTTCACAACAGCCAAACAAGGCAGCCACTCGTGTCCCCCAGCAGCCCGTGGACGAACAGCTCGCTCCCCCTAAGGGATTCCACAGAGAGGTGGGACTGGATGTGTGACCTGTGGACGGGCCTTGAAATCGCTGCTTCATGCAGAACATACCACGTGCAGAAGGGCAGACGTTGGACGGCTCGCTTACACCAGGTGCCCAGAGCATTCTAGGACACTGGGCCAAATCGGAGGACAGAACCAGAACACAGGCTCCCCGGATGGCAGGGCAGGAAGGAGGAGGTGCCAGACTCCCTGGGTGACACAGCCTCTGGGGAGGGGAGGGTGGGGACAGGCAGCAGCGTGAGCGATCGCACGCAGGCACGGCTAAAATAACAAATGTGATGTCATGCCCGTGACACCTCGGAATTTATCAAAATTAATGGAATGTGATGAAATGGGGGACAGAAGCGTGATTTTTGCCACCAGGTCAGCCAGTCCCTGTTCTTAAGGACAAGCAACAGAAACTGACTTGGGTCGATTTAAAGAAAGATAAAAGGAAACAGGTGAGGAGACAAGCCGACCCAGGTGGGGCAGCCAGGAACAGTTCTCAGATGACCTCGTCTCTTGCCTCCACTCTGAGGTGCCCCCAACCACAGCTAAGACAGCCCTGCTGCCCCCCTGCTCCATCACCCTCGATGGGCAGTCTGAGCTGGAGGCACACGGATGGCTAAGGCAGGGACAGTCTCCTGTCCCTGTCTCCTGCCTTGCAACCAGGAGAGCCAGTGTGCATCCCTGGTGGGAGATGGAAGGGACACCTGGGAAGGTGATTTGAGAACTGGGTGTGACGGTCAGATCCACTCCAAATAGACCTTATCCACAAGAATCCAGGTCTTTGTTGGGATCTGTGTCTGCCTTCTGGTCCCTCCTGTGTTGTGTCTTTCCACATACCACCTTAGACATGATGCGCGTACACACACACACACACACACACGCATGCATCCAGTTCCAAGGATAGCCAGAGTGTATCAATGCCATGACGTTTAGTCCGAGCTCCTACGAGCTGTGAGCTTCACAAACAGAAGGCTGTCCAAGGACCCAAGGACGAACTCTGCAGCCAGGAAGCTCCTCAAGGGCACTCCCTCTGCTTTCAGCCCTGGGCGCCACCCTGTACCTGTCTGTCCACAGATGTCCCTTCAGCTCTGCACTACTCCCCGTGTCTCCACCCCAGTGGCTTCCCTGCCCAGAACAGCACAACCACCTTCTGAATCATTTAACCAGCCCTGGCACAGAGTGGCATCTTCTAACCCAGGCTCACCACAGAAGGAGACCTTGCTCTTTCTGCAGAGTGACTTGGGTCATCTCTTAGACAATGAACTTGCCATCTGTCGCTCAGGTGAGTTTCAGGGCACCGTCTCTCCTCCTTACAAGTCCCATTCGCCATGATCTGTAACTATGGCCTGATCAGCTGTGCTTACGAGATCAGTTCACGTCCTCTCTTGAATTCAGGCTGGCTTTGGTTGCAGATACCAAGAAAACTTGGAGTGAGTTGTTTCTGTGTTTGAAAAATAAAGGGATACAGCAGAGGAAATGCTTATCCATGAAGAAGCAGAGCATACATAGGGCTCTGAACTCTGCAAGGTTTCAGGTGTCCCCAAGGTCTGGGAACACATCTGCAGTGGATAAGGGGGGGCGGGGCAGGTGCTGCATAGAGAGGGAATATCGTGAGTGTGCATATAAAACCTGAAAGTCTATAAACCTTAAAGCTCATTGAGCACCAGAGCTTTTGCTGAAGGATGCGGGGCTCTGATAGATTGAATGATGGTTTAAAATACCCACCCCTGCTCTTCCCTGGAGGAAAGGCCTGTGGAGAAACACTCATCGCTGCCCCAAAGACATCAGATGTGGCCATGGGACTGCTCTGTGCACAAGTGTGAGCAGAGGGGACGGTTGCTGCTTCCTGGGGACTGTTGGATGATCCACATCCTTTTTTTCTACCACAGGCAGAGGTAACCAAACCACAGACAGGCCAAAGAATGTCAGCCGTTGGGGTGCCTGACCTCACGGTGGGGAAATCTCAGCCCCCAAATACTCTCTTGCCCATCACCCTTGATGTCACTCAAACCATTGGATTCCAAGATGATTTCCCTGCCCCAGGAAGATGCCAGCTCCCAGGATCCATTTCCCTCCAGACCACCCCAGATCCTGCAGAAGCTCTGGGCTGGGCCTTGGGGTGCTCCTGCCTGCAGAAGTCAGCCTGCGACCAGAGCTACCCGCGGGGCTCGTCAGAGCCAGCAGCAGGGAAGACTGTGGAGTGCTGATGGGTTTTCCTCCCTGCTGAGGGTGAACAGTGTGTGTCAGAATACCTCCCCTCCTTCTACTGCAGGGAAATCACGCCTCTACGGCTTCTCCAAGGCCAATCACATCCCCAGTCCATATGCAAAGGCAGCTGCAGAGGCAGCGCCAGGCAGAGGCTGAGAAGCCGCCCGGGGGCACGGTATTATCACGTCTGCACCAGGCAGCCTTCTTCCTTAGCTGTACACTCTCCTGACATCTCCAACCAAGATAATTACAGTGCTTAAGGGAACTTTTGGCCTTGCTAAAAATACTTAGCCACAGTTTGCGCTGCAAGGAGTGCACTTAACAGGTGATCCCATACGGACGCCAGGGCCAGCCGCTGTGGTTCACCGGGCAAGCCTGACAGCCGCCATCCAGTCCCTCTCTGATGTGTCTCCATTCCTCCCCTATCAATGTCCTGCTGGCCCTCACATCGCTGCCTGTGATGCCAGCAAGTGGCCATGACCTCGCTCCTACCCCACAGGCAGGGAAGAGCAAGGAGACAAACTGTGAAGCTCCACTTGTCTGCTGAGCGTTCCCCAAAACCCAGCATCTTTCCCTCTAGGGAGCCCAGCTCAACTAAAATTCCCAGCATCCCTTGCAGTGAAGTATAGCCAAGCACAAGATCTGGCCTGCGGACTGTGGTGGAGGTGACAGGTGTCGAGGAAGGCCGTCTGGTTACCATCTCTCCATGTCCCCACCCCCCAGCTGAAGGAGGAAGCCCAGAGGAGGGCGGGGCACGGGGGAGAGAACCTGGGTCCCTGGTCACCCTGGGCAAGGCTGTCCTCTATGCACCTGCTGGACTGAACTGCTGCGTGAACCAGAAAGGCAGCATGGAGCCCATAGGCAGCAGGGTGCCTGGCCGGCCCACGCAGCAGCCCTGGCCTGGTGCTCTGAGCCACCCGAGAGTGCTGAAGTGCCTAAACTGAGAAGCTCCTCCAGCGCAGACCACTGCACAGGGATGTGAGCCTCCATTCTGCAAGGCTGTGAGTGCTTGCAGCCCCTGAGCCACCCAGGGTGCAAGACACAGCGATGGAGTAGGTACAGCAAGCGTGTGCAAAACCAGCTTCCATCCCTCCCAGGAGCTGCAGTGCTGTCTCCAACTCAGATTCTACCAGGGGTGATGCACCTGACCATTTAGTCCCCAAGATAAATGTCCCTTCCATTGACTTTATCCTCTTTTTTTTTCTCAGCTTAATTGAGGTATAATTGTCAAATAAAAATTGCACATATTCAAAGTGACAGTGTGACATTTTGATGCATGTATACATTGTGAAAATGATATCCTCAACATAACCTCACAGTCTGTGTGTGTGTGTGTGTGTGTGTGTGTGTGTGTGTGTGTTGGGAACGCTTCTCTCTCTGTGGCAAATTCCAAGCATAGGTCATTAGTAACTATAGTCACCAGCCTGTGTGTGGGGTCCCAAGAACACGTTCACCTTATAACTACAAGTTAGTTATACATATTATAACTACAAGTCTGTATACTTTAATGACTGTGTCCCCATTTCTCCCAACCCCAACCCCTGGCCACCACCCTTCCATTGTCTCTATGAGTTCAACTTTATAGGTTCCACACACAACTGAGACTGCGCAGTATTTTTCTTTCTGTACCTGGCTTATTTCAGTGAACAGGTTCATCCATATTGTTACAAATAGCAGAATCTCCTTCTTAAGGCTTTTAAAAGCCTGGATAATGTTCCTGTGAGTGTGTGTGTGTGTGTGTGTGTGGTGTGTATGTGAGTGCATTTGAGTGTGTGTGAGCCTGTGCGTGAGTGTGAGTGCATGAGTGTGTGAGTATATGTATGTGTGTGCATATGGGTGAGTGTATGGTGTGAGTGTGTAAGTGTGTGTGAGTGTGAGTGTGTGGTGTGTGTGAGAGTATGAGTGTGTTGAGTGTGAGTGTGTGGTGTGTGTGAGAGTATGAGTGTGTGGGTGCGAGTGTGTGAGAGTGTGTGTGTGTGTGCATGTGAGTGTGTGTGTGTGAATGTGAGTGTGTGTGCGTGTGTGGATGTGAGTGTGTGCATGTGTGAATGTGTGTGGTTGTGTGAGTGTGAGAGTGTGTATGTGTGTGAGTGTGCATGTGTGTGTGGTGTGAGTGTGTGTGTGAGTGTGTGTGTGGTATGAGTGTGTGTGTGGCATTTTCTTTGTGCGAGTACCCACTGGTGGCCTCCTGGGCTGATCCCACTTCTTGGCTCTTGTGAGGTGTCTGCACTACACTCGGGACCAGACGTCCCCAACATACAGACTTGGCTTCCCTTGGCTATATACCTGGGAGTGAGATTGCTGGGCCTCGGGTACTTCTATTTGGAATTTTTTTGAGGGCTCTCCATACTGTTTTCTGTCATGGCTGTACCAAACTGCTTCCTGCCAATCTCGCATGGGGGTCCCTTTCTGCACACCTCCAACTCCCCCTCTGGCCTTCTAACAGGTGCCGGGTGACCTCACCGTGGTTTTGATCTGCATATCTCTGACGACTAGAAGTAAGCATCTTTCCACATACCTGCTGTAAGTTTTTGTTTGCTGGTTTGTTTGTTCCTAAGCCCATTTGAGCCTGGAATGAGGAGCTTCTGTTTCACAAGTGGCTCTGCTGAGCATCCTGGGTGCTGCAATCTGTGGTCCCACGTGGAACAGGAGGCTGTCTTGGGCTCACGCTGCAGCCTCTCCCTGGCTGTCTCTAGGCGGTATGTGAAGGAAAGTCAGGCACTGAGCCAGCTGCCCTGGGACTCCTGAAGATGGAAGGTACCAGGGGCTCCTGCTCCCTCCCAGGTGCAAGGAGCCCACCCCTCCCTCCCCCAGCAGAGGAAGCGTCATTGATGGTGGCCCTGCGCTTTCCAACTCCAGGGGCTTCTGATGCAGTACCGTTACCTGCTGCCCTTGCTTTCTGATTATATGGTAGTTAGTTCCTTTAAAAAAAAAATTGGCCATTTTGGAAGAATGTGAAGAGAAAAGAGAAGGAAAAGAAAGTACACTGAACAGTGCCGTGTGCCAGGGACTGTCCAAGGTGCTAGTAGGAAAGTGATGGACAAAGGAATATGAAGTCCTTCCTTCTGAGACTCACAGGCCAGAGGAGCAAGACAGACACAACAGATGCACATTATGCGTGTGTGTGTGGACACGTGTGTGTGTGGACATGTGTGTGTGTGTGTTAGTACAAGTGCCATAGATAAAACAAGAAGGGGGACTAGAGTTCTCCCATTCCCTGGCAGCAGGGGCTTTAGTACCTGGGGAAGTTGGGGGTACTGGAGAAGAGATCTGGAGGAAGTGGTGCAGAAGACCCCTCGAGCAGAGCGAGGCCTCAGGGACTAGCCAGGGCCAAGGTCCATGGAGGCTGGGGGCTGGGACGAGTGAGCAGGAAGAGAGGGTGGAAAGCGACATTCAAGAGGGCCTTGGTTGAGGACGGTTTCAGATCTTGTGGGATGTTGTCACCTCTCCGAGAGGGAGGGGAGCACAGGAGCCTTCTGAAGAGAAGCAGGATTCAGACGGTGTCCTCCTCGTGCTAAGGGCATTCAAGAGTGGAAGAAGGGAAGCCAGTTAGGAGACCCTTTCAGGGACCCTAGGAGGATTTCAGCAGGGGAGCCGTGGGATGTGACTTGTTTCCCATGGATTCCTCCATAGCAGGGTGAGAGTGGATGGAGGGAAAAGAGGTGCAATAACCCCAGCAAGAGGCAGGGTGGGAAGCAGTCTTCGGCTCCTGACAGACCTGGAGGGTTTGAGGATGGACCTACCGTACAGCAAGAGGCGGGGAGGAGGGCCAGTAGCTGGAAGGCTTTAGCCTGAGCATCTGACAACCGGAGCTGCCACCAGCGGGTGGGACAGACAGCAGAGGGAGCAAGCCCACTCGTGAGTTCTATTTCAAACACGCTAAATCGAGATGTGTGTTAGCTACGTGAGGACAGATCCAAGAGAGACGTCGGACATGCAAATGTGAGTCCAGGGTAGGCGTCCAGGCAGGAGATGCAGATTAGGGTGGGCGGCCCACAGATCGGCTGTACAGAGAAGGAAGAGAGTGGAGAGGGAAGGAAAGAGAGATCTGGTTGAGAAAAGAACTAGCGGAGAGTCTGGGAAGAGGGAAGGAGGTAACCGTGAAAGAAGGCGAAAGACGGGAGGGAGTCGGGTCCTGGGAACCCAAGGGAGAAGTTGTTTCCAGAAGCAATCAGTGGTTGACCATGTCATCTGTGTATTGAAGACTAAGGTGGAGACAGAGTTAAGCAGAGAATTCAGCAACAGGGGGATGGTTGGTGATGTGGATGGACCTGGAGGGCTGGGAGCAGAGGAGAAGCTCAGTCTAGGGTCTGGAGAGAGGCAATTGCCAGGGGCACTTTCCTTGGGGATGTTGTTGCAAAAGGACAGTCCAGAGGAAAGGTGGCATTGAAGTCTTCCTAAAAGTTAGATATGACACATGCAATATGGCCAGTCCAGTAGAGAGAAGGAAAGTAATACTGCAAGGGTTGTTAGGAACAGCTTCTGCGATGTCCGTGTCCTCAAGTGACTGATAGATGGGACACTGTGTCCAGGAAGAGGGATTTGCCTTCAGTCAGAACACAGAAATATGGCCACAGGGATCAGATGGGACGTCTCTGCAGGCTGATGGATGTGGCCCTGGGAGCCTACAAACCCTCTTCTTACTACTTCTATTTTTCTTAGTGAACAGGAAGCAAAGAGCCCAGGGAGCCATCAAGGGATTGCTGGGCTGCACTGAGGATCCATCACCGTTAATGGTCAGAAATTTAGAGGGAGACCAGTGGGAGTGGGTGGGTGTTCTCCCGGGCTGTCTGGGTGCAGGTGTGAAATAAATGAATTGTATTTTACGAGGGCCGGTGCTGTGACGTGGGAATCAGATGGACAGGGAGATGGCCAAGAGAGCAGAGGGCTGTGGTGTGCCTGAGCAGAGCAGGGGCAGGGATGAAGGTGGTGTTTGAGTTTGACGGATCTGCCCTGCTCCCAGAGGAGGGCTGCAGGACAGAGAGTCAGAGGTGGATGGTGGGCTGCAGGTCCTGGAGCAGTCAAAGTACCATTGAAATTGAAGAGCAAGGGGAATGAGCTGCACCGATCGGGGCGGAGATCATGGCCTGAGGTGTTTGACCCTGAGAGTGTGGTGAGTGGACTCCTTTGGTGATGTAAAAATCTACAAGATGACCCTGATAATGGGCACTTCAAAGTAGTATCCAAGGACAACGACTGTTATAGAGGGTCATGAACATGCTTTAGGGTGCTGGACATGGGACATTGATTCTTCCTCATTCTCACTGAATGAATTCCAGCAAGGTTTCATGCAGGAGGAACTTTGCTGCCCAGCCTGAAAGCAGGGGCAGAGCCTCGATGTGTACTTGGGCAGTAAAGGATTCATCTTGCAGGACCAGCCCTGGGAAGCTGCCTGGACGTCCTAATAAGAGTGTCTTTTTTTTTAATCCTGGGACCCTTTACCCATACCCTGTAGCCAATAGGATTCATGGCAGAGTCTTTGGGCCATGTAGTTATGGGTTCCACCTAAGGAGATGCTGGAGGAAGGTCAGCCACAAGGGTGGTCAGCCACGTCTACAGGACCAACATCCACTGAAGGTTGGACGCCAAGGCTGGGTGAGCTTCTCTGCCGAGAACAGCCCACACATGTGGCCACATGCTGAGGCTGGGAGCAGGAAGGTCTGTCCCCCTGACTGCAGGGTGAGCACTGGGCTCCTGGCCCACCCTGCATCCTTCCACCTGTCGTTTTAGGGGACAGTCTGGTGCTGTGGGGCACTGTAACTCTCAAGAGCTGTGCCAGATCCTGGCATCCTAGTGAACACTGGCCTCGGTTGACAATATGATGTGTCAGGTCAAGGAGAGGACCAGGTGTTCTAGTTGGCACGGAAAACCCGAGAGACTCAGCAATGCCATTTCCACAGGAATAGATGGTACCCAGAGGGGAACGACGAACAACTTAGACATATGGGGAGAGGTTCGACCTGACGCCACAATATCACAAGTATAAATTAAAAGTAGGCTGAAATACCATTTTTTAACCTAGCAGATTGGCTCGATTCCCAAGGCGGAGAAGCGGGCCGTGTTGGTGAAGCTGTGGGAAGCCAGGCCTCACACATAGCTGGTGGAAGCATAAACTGACGCAAGCTCCATATGGATCGGTCTGGCAACAGACATCACGATCGCTCATGCACACACCTCTGACCCTCCTACCCGACGCCTGGGAATCCGCCCTTCCCACACACACACACACGTGGAATGTGTGTGTACGCGGGTATTTATTGCAGAATTTTATGTCGCAGCAAGAGATGGAAAATCACCCATATGTTCATCAGTAGGAAACCAGCTGAAGAACCGTGCTGTCCCATCCACTGGAAGGTATAATAAGATGCTCTGCCTACATACAAAAACCAACGATCCCTCTGTGTGCTGACTCAGAAAGAGACACGTTTCGGTGGGAGGAAAAAAAAAAAACAGCAAGTTTCAGTACATTATTACAGCAGGCCACTATGGGTGTAAAAGAGTGGGGAACATCAAATAAGTATGGTAGTTGCTTCGGATTGCAGGAAGTTTTGTTATCATGATACACAGGTAATTCCTAAAGGTGTCTGGAGGAAGAGGAAGCTAGATGTTACTTTTTGACCATGTGAATGCACTGCTTATTCAAGGGAGTAAAGTTAAAAAGAAAGACACGCTGGTTTGTTAGCCATGGTACATTTTTGTGTGCTTCTGAAAGTACAGGATGGGGACGGTCGGCTGAACAAATCTGTTCCACGACATTGTGCCTCAGCCCCGTGTGACCCCTCCCCTGCTGTGGGCCCCACGCACACTGATTCCCTTCTCACAGATGAAATGAGGCAGAAACAATGGCAGGTCAGTTGGGGGAGATTAGGTTATAAAAAGACTGAAACTTCCATTATGACCTTAATCGTGTCCCCTCTACAAAACCCCTATGTTGAAGCCCTAACCCTGGGCATGGGTATATCTGGAAACAGAATCATTAAAGAGATAATGATTAAGAATGTCACTCCTAATAGGACCAGTGCCCTTTTGAGACAAAGGAGAGAGGACAGAGCTCATAGGCACCCTCTCTCTCTCCTCTCTCCACCATGTGAGCACCCAGCAAGAAGGCAGCAATCTAGACCACCTGCAAGTCAGGAAGTGAGCCCCAGCCAAACCCAACCCTTCTGTGGCCTTGATCTCAGGCTTCTAGCATCCTGAACTGTGAGAAAATGACATTTCTGTGGTTTAAGCCACTGGGTCTGTAGCACCGGGTTATGCCAGCCTAATGCGTGGGCTAATGCATTCCTGCTCATTCTTGGATTGCTTGCTGTGTCCTGGGCCAGGTGCCACGGGAAGTCTGAGTGACAAGGCACTAGACAGTCAACACATGAGCTTGCACATGAGCCTGAGGGGACATCACCCCTGGCCAGCTCCATGACTGCAGCCCTGAGAGGCCCTAAGCCAGGGCAACCTGATTATACTGCTCCCGGACCCACACCTCAACCTGGAAAGAACAGGCTCTAACTGCTTCCAGCTGCTGTTTGGGGACATTTGTTATGCAGCAATAGGTAACTGATACATCCACATCACGCCCTGCCCCCAAACTGTCCCCTGATACAACAAACTCTCCTACACTGCAGGTCAAGGACCTGCACCAGCTTTGCCCCTGGTCCTGCTCAGGATCGCTCATGAGGCCCATGGCTTGGTAGGGCTTCAGGTCACTCAGGGCTGTGGAAGCGCCTCTGTTCCTTGCTGGCTGTGGGCAAAGTTCTCAGCTCATGTTCATGTGGACCTCTCCCTGGAGTGCTGGGAGTCTTCTCCCAGAGCAGAGGGCCTGAGAGAGAGCTGCGGGTGGACTGGCTGTCATTGCGTCAATGCCATAGTAACCTACTGGTGACACAGTTGGCCCACTCAGCCTGGCCAAGACCTGCCCAGTGGTAAGGATACCAGAATTTGGCACCATTGAGGACCTTGGTGGAAACTCCGTCAGTCATAATATTTGTTACAAAACTGCAGGTATTCAGCCCATGTGGGTACAGGTGAGCACAGAGGGCTCTATGGGGATGGGGACGGGAAGGGACACTATTAGAGTTTAGATATGAGATGCCCTGCCTATAATTCCAGGGGCTCAGGGAGGAGGATCATCGAAGCCAGCCTCAGCAACTTAGTGAGGTTCTAAGCAACTTAGCAAGACACTGTCCCAAAATAAATAACAATAATAAAGGGCTGGGAGTGTGGCTTCCTGGTTAAGTGCCCCTGGGTTTAATCCCTGGTACCAAATAAAGGACTAGTTGTGAGATCTTTAACCTGATCATTGGATTAGTCCACTGAAAAGGATTAACTGGGTGGTGACTGTGGACAGGTAGGGTGTGGCTGGAGGAGGTGGGTCACTGGGGGTGGGCATTTGGGGGTTATAGTTTGTCTCTAAGGAGAGGAGTGTTCTCTGCTTCCTGATGCCACTTCCTGAGCTGCTTTCCCCCACCACACCCTCTCTTGCCTATTATTTTGTAGCAAAACCACACCAAATCCCAGGGACCTCAAAAGGAAGTCGTCCCCTTCCTGCTGTCGTTCACGACATCAGGTCATGAATTGCAGTGCAGCAGAGCTGATTGGTTACAATTCATTACAGTGGCTTGTCATTATCACAATTATTGCTCATGCTCCTAGGTTCTGTTGGCTCAAGTCGCGCCCAGCTGATGGTGCTGGACTTGCTCAGGTGTCTGTGGCCAGCTGCTTGGCCTGGGCTGGCCTCAGCTGGATGAGTCCTTTGTGCTCCACAAAGGCTTTGTCCTCCAGCAGCTGGCCTGGCCTGGACACATGGCCCCATGAGGGTGTCCAGGTTTGCAAGGAGGCATCTGGGCATGCAGGACTCCAGAGCCGGCAGACCCTGGCCCTACAGCTTTCTATTTGCCAAGGTGAGACCATGTGTCCCACCCAGGGACAGGGACATGGACGATGACTCAAAACAGCAGAGCCCAGGCAGAGGCGGTAGCCCGGCTACAAACACGGCCTCCTGCCTGGCCACCACCTTCTCTCTGCCGCCATGCCACCTCCTCTGCCCAGCTCTGCTCCCAGGACTTTGCAGATGGCTGTAATTAAACCCAAAGTGTGGGAAGAGCAATTAAGTGGAATTATTCTTTGACACCTGACAAATTCAAGCCATTCAGGCCCAACGTTAATCTTTGCTATCTGTCACCTGAGATATGCTGGAACCATAAGCCTGGCCGCCAGGGGAGCTGGTCCTCGAGATGGCGGTCTCGCGGAGGAGAGAGACACGGAGCTCAGCTGAACAAGGTTCAGCAACATGCAAATGCAGAGCCCTCCCTAGGAGGCTGCCCACCCTGCACATGCATCTGGGCCACCGCCACGCACTGCCCCACGGAGAGCAAAGCCTGGAACAAGGGAAGAGACCCTCCTAACAGGAGCTGCCCTGTGGGCTGCAGGGTAACAGCTGTCCCTGGGCTCTGCCAGGCGCATTCACAGCCGGGGGGCTTGAGGGAGAGGGTTTGCAGAAGCTGGGATGGGGTCTGGAGAAACATCCCATTCCCCTCCCCCACGGCCCTCAGCCAGCTAGGTAGGTAGAATACGGCAGCTCGCCTGTGCATGTCCCGTCCTGTGTGCTGCCCACAGGGAAGTTACGGATCCCGAGGTGGGCGGGGGATCCTGGACCATCAAGATAATTAAAGGCTTTATGATGGGGAGATGGAGCGCCAGAGCTGGAGGGGATGTGAGGACGGCAGCAGAGGTCAGAGAAGGAAAGAGAGCCAAGGAAGATGCCCTGCTCCTGGCTCTGAGGATGGAGGAAGAGACTGGGAACCAGGAACTGAACAGCCTTGAGCGTGCAGAAGGCCAGGATCTGGACTGTCCCCTAGAGCCGTCACTGGGGCACTGCCAGCCATCACCTTGGTTTCAGGTCTCCTGACCGCTGGAACTGTCTGCTGAGAAATGTGCCAGGTTACGCCACCCACCTCCCAGGGGTGTGTTTCAGCAGCAATAGGAAACAAATGCAGATGCCCATGAGGGGCACAGGCTGGACCGGCTCTCATTTACCTCTGCAATCCCAGGAGGAAGAGCACGGCTGAAGCCCGGCCACCAGAGCCAGCCCAAGCCAGCCAGCCCGGGGCGAAGCTCGGCTCTCTGCGACTTCTCCCAGGGACGTGCCTCGGCTCTCTGGTCTACACAGCGGGCCTCGTAACAGGTCATGCCTCATAATGGGCAGGAGGAGAAAGCAAGTGAACGTGCAGAACGTGCTTCCAGTTTCCCAGGCTCGAAAGAAAAGCAGGATTGACCTTATGGATGGAGGACATGCCCCAAGGCCCAGGGACTTCCAACCAATTTTAGAACACACAGGAGCTGGTGGTTTGCAAGTTCCACTGCCAAACAAACCCAGGGACAGCAGGGGATGGCCTGGCTTCCCTAATCCCGGGAGCAGAGCCCCCCGTGCCAGCCTGAGATGTTGGCACGCATGCATACAGTGGGGGCCAGATGGACCACTTAAGTTAAATGAAAGTCGTTCCTTCTTGTTTCACTGCCCCAGGACCTCAGTAACAACTCGGGCCTCTCTGAGATTCGATTCAGACCCCCCTGGATGTAGGTTGAAGCCTGATCAAAATGATAAGCCACCTTGATCCAAGGAGGTGATTACAAGGTGAAACTATTTTTTTACATGAAGGGGTCGACATCACGTAGGATCCTGGAGCCCTGCTGAACCCAGGAGCATTTGAAAACACCCCTTGCTCCCAACTGCTGTCTCTCCTTGTGTCCCAAGAGAAGTGTGTTTGCTTAGACCCTACAAGAGCACCCCGCCACCCAGTGCTCTTAGGTCCCCCTCTGGCCTCTTCTTCTGAGCCGTCACCTACAGCACGGCCAGCACTGTGTAGAGGGAAGGGAGATTGTCCCCAGCCAGCATGGTACCAATGTGCTTGGTTTGGAGCATCTCTTGAAGGACAGTCCTTGTACTTTGGTTTTTGCAAAGCTAATGAGAATAGTGATTTTCCTGTAGACATGAAAGAGAAGACTAATTTCCTATTGTGTAGCATCAGGATTAATAATTCATTTAGCAATTAACCGCACGCCCCTGTAATGTGCATTTGGATCTTTATTTGACATCCTCACAGGGACTCTAAAGGCTCCTTGAGCTCATCCTAACCTCCCAGACTCTGGGCATTTTTGTTACCATTTTGTTTGTCTCCTTCAGAGTAAGTTTGACCACATAGGACTGAACCCCGAAATAACAACCACGTGAACACAACAGACCCTGCTCACAGAACAGGCTGACGTGGAGACTCCGCAAAGCCATCAGAGACCCAGGCTCCTGCTGCCTCAAGGTCACCCCGTGTCCCCTCGGGCTCCAGTCATCACATGAACAGTCCATGAAACAAGAAGGAGAAAAGGGAAAAGGATCCCCCTTTACTGAGTCAGAGTCCTTCAAGGGACCCTCCTGGAAGTTCCTCCAAAGATGCTGCTTTGATCTCCTGGACCAGGACTTAGCCACATGGTCAGACTGACCTCGAGGAAGCCTGCTCTGCACTGCCTCTGTCTGAGCAGTTTCCACCCCAGTGAAGCCAGGGTCTAGATGAGAGCACATCCCCTGGCCACCAGCAATCTTGACTCCACCACCATCTTTCCCCCCTTAACAGTGGCGCCATGCCCCCACTACCCAGCTGCTCGAGCCAAAATCTCAGCCTGTGCCCCTGATGGCTCACTTCCACCATCTTCCTCATCTACCCTAAGTGCACGTTCCCTCTGTCCTACCTCCTAATACACTCCATGTCCGTCCACTTCTATGCCATCTCCATGCTGCCCTGCACAAGCCACCGTGGTCACCTGCTCCCTCCTGAGCCTGCTCTTGCTATCCTGTCACCCACTCTCCTCATAGTGGCAAAGTCTGACCCTGTAACTCCCCCACTTCCTGCTCTGCAGCAGTGTCCCCTCCCTCTCAAGGGGAAACCCTGAGCTCCAGGTCTCCCTTCCTGAGCCCGTGAGATCCGTGAGATCCAAGCTCTGAGTCACCTCCACGCCTCCTCCCCCGGCTCCCAAGCCACCCATGCACCTTCCCCACCTGTCCCTCCAACACCCAGGTCCCCTTCCATTGCAGGGCTCTGCGCTTCCTCTCCCCTCTGGCCAGCTCTTCGCATCGCTGTCCATCTCCCCTCACCTCCCTGGGTTCCCACCTCAGTGCAGGCGCCCCCCACTGTCCTGAGCACCCAGCGGCTCCTGCCCATGCCATGCTGGAGGTGGTTCCCCTTGGTGCCTCGAATGAGCCTGCCACATGGAAGGTGTCTCGGCAAAGCTGGCAAGACCAGACGGGCAGCAGTTGGAGGGTGGGACAGTAACAACCAGCCACTGGGAAAGAATAAACTGTGCAACAGACACACCCCAGAGCAACACAGGGCACAGGTGCGGATGATGCGTTTGGAACGTGTCCGAGACACCTGCCAGGCCTCTGCAGGGGCAGCAGAGAGAGCTGCCCACGTCCAGCGACTGGAAAGACAGAGAAGACAAAATAATCCGTGGCACAATGAAATCACTGCGGACAACTTGATGAGACATCCCCAGTTTCTACTGAGGCATAAACAGTGGATCTCCACACCGAAGCCTCTGAGAAACTTGTGAAAAACCCTTGAGAAACTCCTTCTTTACCTTTTCACACGAACGTTATGGATGGAGAAAGACTAAGGCAGAGACTTCCCCACCACAGCCTTGAGTTTGGGCCTCGCCCCCGTCGGTGGA
This sequence comes from Marmota flaviventris, assembly GCF_047511675.1. Lineage (NCBI taxonomy): Eukaryota > Metazoa > Chordata > Mammalia > Rodentia > Sciuridae > Marmota > Marmota flaviventris. The sequence goes on from NC_092498.1 coordinate 125,935,862, forward strand.
GACCCATCTTTGGGTGGAAGGACAGAATGTCCAAGATGGACTATGCTTTCACTTCCGATGATCCCGAGCGGTTGATTACGCGGTTCTCAGTCAGGCTGGGGGACAGCTCGCTTCTACAGGAAGAGCTGCTTGCTTGCTCCAGCGTGGTTCACCCCAACCTCACCCGGGAGGAGAGGAGGCTGCGCCTCTGCCGAGTTTGAAATCCTAGTAACCGAGGTTACTAGATGATAAAAGGAGGGTTGAGCTCTGAGAGCTCAGAAACAGTCCACATTCGGCTACTTTGGTGCCCCAGGGCTGGTGGTCAGGTATTCAGGTCAACCTGGAGTTGATGCTGGCATGCCAGAGGTCTGCCACTAATCCACTGAGCCTGGGTGACACCCACTACCAGGGTTCCCAGGGCAGGGTCTTGCAAGGACGTGACGTGCTGGTAAAGGGACAGTCTCAGAGCCGCTCACTTTGACTGAGTTAAGAACCACATTGGCTGCACTGATCCATTAAGCACTGTGCTATATCTGAGCGGAAGTTACTCCAAATCTCCCTCTCAGGGCCCTGGGGGCTGAAGTCATGTGCTGGTCTTTTCAACTTGGGGCACCAGATTTGGGGTGTGTCCCTGTTTTGATGTCAACTCATGTTCTGCTAGGTACTTCCAAGAAGGCACAGCCATCCCAGCAGGAGCCCCAGGAGCCCCTGAAGGAAGCCGGACCTTGGCTCCAGTGACAACTCCCAGGCTTCTCCAGAGGACACCTAAGGAAAAGGGGGGTGACGTCCTTTGTCTCTGCCACGCTGTCTATGAGTGCACCCCAGAACACCTCCCTGCCCAGTCTCACCAGGACTCCGACTTGGTGGAAACTTGGGAAATAGTCCCTCAGGGTGACCGAACTCACCAATGAGGAAGTCACCGTGTTTCCTTAATTATACCTAAATATGTCATGGTTTGGCCCATGAAAATAAATGCTCATTTCAGAAAACTTGGGAAACAATGAGTAAGAAAATGAAAACCACCTTCATCCCCGTGGCTCTCCTATGTGGGTGGGGCCAGCTGACTCCCAGCCCAGGCAGCCGCCATCTCACCAGGACCAATGGCTTGGCGGGCAGCTGTCCATCCTCATCAAGCAGAGCATCTGTCTTGACCTGGCTAAAGAGCTTTGGAGGACTGCTGGCAATTCCACTTTACAACTATGCATTACTTGATTAACTAATCTGTTACTTCCAAATATTTGTGTTATTTGAAATCTTTGGCTTTACAACTAATGCTGTGATGCATTTGTTTTCAACATAAATCTTTTAAATCACCCCTGATTACGTCCTGAGGGTAAATTCCTTGAAATGAAATGGTCACATTAAAGGTCTTAAATTTTTAAGGCTTTTTGAGGATGCATATATTGGGTTATCCATATGTATATTTAATTTTTTATTATTTGTATTCATTATTTATAATATACATTTATAAGCATATTTTATAATTTTGTAAATATTATCATTTTAATATTTATGAGTTCGCAAGTCATCCTGTGCTATATAAATTATATTTACTAAATACACAGCTTCGTGTAAGTTTAAATGTTCATCTATTTATGTGTTTTATAGCTATCCTTTGTATCATTGGACAGTGCCCAACGTATGTACGCTACCTCAGACAGAGGCTGTGCTCTGGCTGCCGTTCACCACCCCAAATTGCAGGTTGCCCCGTCCCGACTGCACATAGACACAAGGTGACTCCCGAGTGCTCACGTCTTTCGTGGGTCCTGTGTCTTCAGAGGGCCGGCCTTCTAATTCCATACGGCAGAAAGCAAGTGCTGTGGCTCTGTCTCTCAGGATTCAACGTGAGCACTCCTCCCTGCCCTCAAGCCTGCACCCCCCAATAACTGTGACTCATGGGCTCCACAGCCCATTCACCTCCAAAGAGCAGGTGGTTCCTGTGCCCCAAGAGCTGCAGGGGAGCCGGACATTCGTCTCTCAACCTCTGGGCCTAGTTGGCATGCAAACGAAAGGTCTTGACCTGGCTCAGAAGTGTATGTGCTGGTCAAGGGTTGAATCGTGGCCCCCAAAGGGTGGGCACCCAAGACCTAAGCGTGGGTGGTTTGGATCTGGTGTCTTTGCAGACGTAAGGAAGGTGGGGATCTGGAAGTGAGGTCCCCCTGGGTGGTTCTGCAGCAGGAGGAGTGTCCTCCCAAGATGGAGTGGAGGAGACAGACACAGGGAGCAGCCAGGAGCAGGGATCAGAGGGCTTCCATCCTCTGCTTCTGTGAACTGCGTCTGCCCCAGGGACTCCCTTGAGAGAACGCATGGGGCTTGCTGGACTGTGGTTTCTGGGGGTTTCTGTGGTTTCTCCCTTCCTTTCCCTCTCTCCCTTCCTCTCTGTCCCTCTCTGTCCTCTCTGTCTCTCCCCATCCCATCTCTGAGTCTCTCTCATTGTTCTCCTTTCTGCACATTTATTACATTTTCTCTCTCTGCCCAGCTCCCAGTTGTCAGGGAAAGGCTCTGATTGCTGTCTTGGGTCAGCTGTTCAGCTGGACCAACAGGTGTGGCAAGAGCAAGGTCCTGAGCATGGGCCGTGTCTGTCATCTCCGTATCTGGATACACCTATTTGTTTTCCATCATGGCCAAAAGGCTTTCAAATTCTGCAGATAGATCTCAGCATGACACTTTGTCTCTCTGAGGCCCAGGACTCACTGCCAGTGGCAGCCACGTTACTGTGGCCGGGACACACCCCCTCCCCTTGTGAGGTCATCTCCTAAAGCTGCTGCCCCAAGCAGAGATCAGCGGCTCCTCTCCCTCTCTTAAACCAGCTTGGTTCCCCTGCCAGTTGCCTTGTTAATCATTTGTAGGATTATGTTTTTTGGCATTTTGAAATTCTATCTGTGACATTACACTGTGGCACCCCTGTGGGTTGGGGAAAATTATTAGACAAGAGTGGCAATGGGCCAGCAGGGCTGCAGACACTGTCCCCAACAGATGCGTCTGTGCTCCCAGGACTGTAGTGCAGGTGGTGGGGTGGGAATCCCAGTGAGGGGGCCAGCGGGCGAGCAGGGCCTGGACTTGAGCCTCTGACCTCCACCCGGAGGGCCAGCTATAGGGCTGCCCACCCTCCGTCCTCCTCAGGGGATGGAAGACAGACATGTCCTCCCTCCAGGCAGGATCCGAGCAGCCCTCGCAGAGGCCATGGCACTAGGTGGGCGGGAACTGCACCCAGCCTCATTCTGCTGTAGAGTCCCCAGAAGACACTGCATCCCTGCGGTTTCCTCGCCTCTCCCTGCCTTCCTTCCTCCTGTGTGATGCAGAGCAGGACAGTGCCATCTCTGGGGGCAGGGCTCCCCTCGTGGCCATCAGCAGCCCTCACGGCAGGCTGGACTTCCCCTCCCCCAGGGCCCCGACACTGTGTCACCCATGTTTCTGCCTCGGTGAACTCGGGGCCGTGACAGCTTCTCTCCAAGCGTGTGTCACACACTCCTGGCTCTGCACAGGCCAGCAGTGTGCCTGGGTCCCCTCCCCTCCACCTCCCGCCTCCCTGGACTCAAGAGATGCTGCTCACCAAGACAGCGCCCAGGCCACAGCTCCCTGCCCAGCAGGGAGGGCCTCACACACCTGCCCTCACAGCCCCAGAACACCGCACACCTGCTGCAAATCACCCCAGGCACCCACATGCCTGCCCTATCACCTGCAGGCCACTAGCACCTGTCCCTATCACCTGTAGGCCACCTAGCACCTGCCCCCATCACCCCCAGGCCACTGCACACCTGCCCAATCACCCCCAGGCCGCTGCACACCTGTCCATTCACCCCCAGGCCGCTGCACACCTACCCTAACTATAATAATGTCAACTTTCTGCTTTGAATGTGGCCCTTACTGCTCCACCTCTGCAATTTATTTTTGAAAGAACATGTTTCTTTCTCTTCCTCTTTCCAGGCTTCTCCGTAGTCTCTCTCCCTCTCTAATCTCAGGGAAAGGGGTCACCTTTCTTCCCTGTTTCAGGCAGGTGTATCTGTCCCTGAGCACACACCCACCACAGGAATGAAATCATCCCGACTTGGGGATGGCACCAGAAGATCTCAGAAATGACTGTCTCTCAAATTAACAAGTGAATGGTAACTCTGACAGAGAGCACGTGGAATATGGCCTCTGAATCACCTCTTTAAAAGCCCCCTGTTCCTGCTGAGGGGCAGAATCACAGCCTCTGGGACAGGAGTCCCCAGTGCTTCTCCTTTGTGAGCAAAGCAATAAACCTTCTTTTTCTTTTTCCTTAAGATCGGGTCCTCATCACTGGATTGGCATTGGGGACAAGGACAGAGCTTTAGATAACATAATACTGCCAGGGCCACTATATACCCAAGGCCCAGGGGCTGTACAGCCAGGGACAGCCCCTGTGCTCAGTGCTGGTTAGAATCCTCCAAACCTGTCAATCCTAAGCCTGCTGGTCCTGCCTTGCCCATTCCTTCCCTAGAAGCCACATAGAGCCTGATGCCTGTCTCTCCTCCCTGTGGGGCCCTGTGGGGCCTGCTTGCTCCCTCCTCTTGGGAACTGGGAGTCACAAACTGCCATTGAATGGCAATTGTCCCTGGTCTCTGCCTCATGATGCCTCCAATAAACTCCCGATCCAGCATACTTGTACTTCGGAGCAGACTGGAAGTTCTGCAGCAATGTTGCTGGGCCCACCCTCTCAAAGCTCCAGGGGGGAAGACGCTGTGCCCTCTGTCCCCAGACCTCCTCTAGTCACTGTCCCAGCAGGGCAGCAAGGAGCACGGGGCTCCAGGCATCCCGCCTGCCCCCCCATGCCTGGGCGGCACTGAGGGCCCAGCTAACCCGACTCCCCTTGGTTTCCTTTGCAGTGTGCGAGCACAGATGCCAGCCCTCAGGACCGCAGATGCCACTAGATCTTGCCACTAGACCTTCTGCTCTCCATCACCCTGCTCTGCAACGCGCAGGATTTTGGTTTTCAGGGTCGGTTGTTGTTCTCTCTCCTGACATTCAAAAGCCTCCTCCAAAACCCAAGGCCAGGCATTGGAATCTTTGTCATCCCAACATGGTCACAGCAACACCCACCTCCACCCTCCAAAGCAACAGGCTCAGGAAGATTGGATTTTCACAGTGAATTATCTGCATGTGTCTCTTGTGTTGTCTGCAGAGAAGACCAGCACCTAACCCGTGGGAGGTTGCTTGACATCGCCAAGTGGACAGATTTTGCATTGATGAGGTTATCCAAAAAGTGGTCATTTCCAGGGTACT